>NC_141059.1:35495369-36067869 GCF_041138505.1 Cibotium barometz
GAGACGATGTACACTTTACACTCACACACATGCATGCTTTTGTAAAACAATGTGTTTGGTGTTTGATTCTATTCTTGATTTGATGGAGACGATGTACACTTGACACTCACACACATGCATGCTTTATTATGCTCACATATAACATTACACATAGCCAAATCCTCCCTTATCCTTTGAATCCTTCTTATGCTGCTAGACCAAAATCACCATGCATGCATGCACACGTGCACACACACACACACACACACACACACACATATCATGTTGTGCATGTAAGGACCTCTTTTTTTTCATGACATCTTATTCCATTCCTAATCGCACATGGGAATTTTAATTCGATTTCCACACACCCCCCATACTACACACACCAGACTACTCACCACACACATAGCATACTCTCAACATACTACCACATGGGAATTTTAATTGGCTACATACACACACACACACACACACACACCATAATACTCACCACACACACACACACACCCGAGTACCACAAGGGGGTACCACCCTTCTAAATATTGGCCACTATTTAAGAAGTGAACAAGCTACAAGATGAACCCCACATTAATCGCTTGGCCGATTGGAGTGTTTGAGGTAAAAATTGGGCGTTTTTCATTTTTTCACAAATATGAAAAGCATACATCTTGTTGAGGCCATTTTATCCAACCCTATCCTTCTCCCATGCTTCTCTAAGCAAGAAGAACCAACCTTCAACTAGTCTTGATTGTTTTATGACCCTTTCTTGTGGTGATTGGAAACAAGTTTCACCTCTTCTACTACAAGCAATATGGCTACCAATAACTTCATCCTCCATGGAGCTATGTTTTGTCGTCACCTCTTCCTCATGGTGTTTAAAGCTTCACTTGAGAGTCTACCAACCTTTGATTAAGCAAGTTTGAAGCATTTGAACCATTTCTTATGGGATTTGAAGCTTTCTTAAGGAAAATGGGCAAAGATTTGGGGGTTTCTTACAAGCTTCATGGCTATGGTGTTTTGGATAGCAACCCTAGCCCTAGGGTTTCTTGCAAGCTTCATAGGTATGGTGTTTTGGAGATAAACCCTAGCCCTAGGGTTGCTTAATCAAAAGATCAGTGGACCAGGTGGTTATCATGCTTGTAATGGTGTTAAAATCAAAAGATCAGTGGACCAGAAAAAGCACATTCATCATGGGTTGGTAACATCCAACATTTTGATTTTTTAAGTGAACATATTAAAGTATTTGTATAGTGTCAACTCTCCATGGGTTATCTTTATTCGAAACCCTAACTTTGGTAGCCTTCTAGAGAAGAAGACTTGGTTTTGGCTCTTTGAATGGGAAATTTGGAAAGCTTAAATGTAACATGTGGTCATAACACATGAATGTTCTATGCCATGTAAGAAATTATAACTTGTGCTAATAAACACAAATAGTAGGACCTTCAAAGAGAACAATACTAGTAGTAAGAGAGATGGATAATAAGTTTAAAGTACTATTACAAAGCTGATGGTAGCTATCCACCACCTGTCTATGAGGGAGCTTAGATGGCAATGTGGAAAGACACTAAGATGAAGGTTCTATACAGTGCCATGAAGTGAAGGTAAATCTCAAAATTAATTCTCTCATTATGATGGAAGCTACCAAACCCATCAATCATCTATATGTAATTGTGTGCAAGCAAGATTGTATACACCATGAAGTGAAGGTAGATCTCAAAATTGATTCTCTCCTTATGATGGAAGCTACCAAACCCATCTATCATCTATATGTAACTGTGTGCAAGCAAGATATAGCACACATTAATTGGTGACATTTTATAAAGTTTCAAAATATAAAATATTGCATTTCACATGTAGAGATGGAATCGGCCACCTTAATGAACTATCTAGAATATTATGATTCATCGGTAAAATAAAGTAGCAATTGAAGGTTCACTTAAAAATATGAAATTGCCCAAATTATTTAACAATCTAGGTTGAAATACACTTCAAAACAAACAGAGGATATTATGAATATTCTAGTAACATAAAAAAATAAATATGCTCATGTCCACTTTTACGATGAGAATTTCAATGATATTTACACTTAAGTTGAAACAATTGATTTTGTGGAATGAAATTTTAATGAGAAATGAATAGGACACATTACACATGAAAGTTTAGATAATTTATTTATATAGTGACTTCGTAGAAAACCATGAAGATAATTAGGTTTTAGTGCTTGCATCATCATGAAATGATTTTATGAAGTAGAAGGAATCTATATCCTTAGCCATGCTACATTACATGAAACCCATTAGAATAATACCCGTATAAAAAATTAGCTAATTGTGTTATTGAGGCATGAGAACGATAGTTATCTTTATGATAGGATTCATGCACCAAGACCCCCATTTTTCCACTCATGGAAGAGCTTCCACTACTGCCCATCTTGCCCATGGAGGAACCGCCCATGGAGGAGATGCTGCCGCCACCACCGCTACTACCTATCTTGCCCATGGAGGAGCCGCCCATGGAGGAGCCGCCACCACCGCTACTACCTATCTTGCCCATGGAGGAGCTGCCGCCACCGCCACTACCCATCTTACCCATGGAGGAACCGCCCATGGAGGAGCTGCTGCCACCACCCCCGCTACTTCCCATCTTACCCATGGAGGAGCTGCCCATGGAAGAGCTGCCGCCACCGCTACTTCCCATCTTGCCCATGGAGGAGCTGCCCGGAGGAGCTGCCCATGGAAGAGCTGCCGCCACCACTACTTCCCATCTTGCTCATGGAGGAGCCACCGCCACCACTACTTCCCATCTTGCTCATGGAGGAGCCACCACCACCACCCATCTTGCTCGTGGAGGAGCCACCGCCACCACCCATCTGGCTCATGGAGGAGCTACCGCCACTAGGTTGCAAGTATTACTATAAGGATCATTTAGTGATGTGCGCATTAGTGATGTTTGTAATCTAGTAACATCAAGTTAGTAGTGTCGCTCAAACCTTAGTGTCACTAAGCCCCTGATATTGTAATAGTGACATATCTTCAATTATCACACCAAGTGACTAGTAGTAGTAGTAGCAGCAGTAGCAGTAGTAGCAGTAGTAGTAAGAGAGAATTAAAAAAATTCTAGATGGTTCTAAAAAAGGTCCATAACATATATTTAGATTAAGCAATTCTTGAAGCTCTGAAAAAGGGCCATGATATATATTTAGATTAAGGGATTCTTGAAACTCTTATGCAAACATGAGATTGAGGCATGCCCAATTGATTAAGAGGAAGGTATCAAGTTAAAGGAAGGAATGGTTCAATCAATATTAATGCAATCTTTCTCAAGGTGGGATTGCTTTGTTTAGCAAATATTAAGTGGGTTCGTCAAGGTGGGGTCCTTTTTATGTAAGTACATCTACCATAAGATTTATAAGGCATGCTTTATCTAGGTAGAATTGGTATATCTTCCTCCTTATCTCTATGGACATATGGTACTGCTCCTTTCCTAGGAACCTTAAATGGACATCTACTAGATTGATAAGGTATGCTCTATCTAGGTGGAACATGTGTATCTTCCTCCTTTTCTATGGCCTTTTATGGAAGAAATGGTGAGTTTCTTAGGTAAAGTTTTACGCATCTCAACTAACCCTAGTTTGGGAAAAGGATCCAACAATGTATTCCATACTTCGGAACACAAAACTTCCAACCCCCACCAGTTGTTTGGAAGTTTAGATCGGACTATCTTAATGGGAAACTAAAATTTGGTAGTTTTACTAGCACATGCTTTGCATGTGGTAAATTTGACCATTACATCAATGAATTCCCAACATGGAAAAAATAGAAAACAAACAAAACTAGCAAAGCAAATGCTTTGGCATCCAAATCTTGCATAGGATGTTGCCTTCCACCATTATTATTGAGTATTAAAATGCATAACATCTCAATTAGGACAATGCAATAGACAAGATCATGAGGTACGACAAAGGGAACACACTTGGTGATGCCAAAAAGGCATCAAATACTCATAGAAGTCTTTGAATATCGACATAAATTTTATAAATATTGATAAGGCCTTAAAACCTCTCCAATTTGTCAATCACTAATTATCATGTTCTGGTATGCATTATTAGTCACTAGGGAAACAAATCCATCCAAAGCCCATGCAATTGGAAAATGGTTTGAGGAGGAGGAGTAAGAGACCCAGAAACCCTTCTCTTAAGTAAGAATGGCATACTAACTTGTCATACAAGATTTGCATGCATCTAACAACTTTAGAAAAACTAGCATCGATTGTGATGTGTCCCTTTTTGGAAACTCAAAGTCTTAAATAAAACTCATATGTACGTTGACTGGCCTTCCATGAGATGTGTATAGTGCCCAAAAATTAGAGAAACTTATCCTAGGCTATGTATATTCAAAAAGATTGTTGGTAGCATAATGTATAAGCTTTATAAGCTTGGCAGCCAAGCAATCCCAAAATCATTACAATAGGTGCATCTTGTGGAATATAAAAGCTAGAGATAAAAAGCACATTCATGCATACAAAGGGAATGGGTTGTTTTGATAGCATCCAACATTTTGATTTTAAGTGAGCATATGAAAGTATTTGTATAGTGTCATTAACAACTCTCCATGGGTTCACTAGAGAAAATTATCCTAGGCTATGTATATACAAAAAGATTGTTGATAGCATAACATATAAGCTTTATACGCTTGGCAACCAGGAAATCCCACAATAGGTGCATCATGTGCATATAAAAGCTAGAGATAAAAAGTACATTCATCATGGGTTGGTAACATCCAACATTTTGATTTTTTAAGTGAACATATGAAAGTATTTGTATAGTGTCAACTCTCCATGGGTTATCTTTCTTCGAAACCTTTACTTTGGTAGCCGTCTAGAGAAGAAGACTTGGTTTTGGCTCTTTGAATGGGAAATTTGGAAACCTTAAATGTAACATGTGGTCATTACACATGAATGTTCTATGCCATGTAAGAAATTATAACTTGTCCTAATAAACACAAATAGTAGGACCTTCAAAGAGAACAATACTAGTAGTAAGAGAGATGGATAATAAGTTTAAAGTACTATTACAAAGCTGATGGTAGCTATCCACCACCTGTCTATGAGGGAGCTTAGATGGCAATGTGGAAAGACACTAAGATGAAGGTTCTATACAGTGCCATGAAGTGAAGGTAGATCTCAAAATTAATTCTCTCATTATGATGGAAGCTACCAAACCCATCAATCATCTATATGTAATTGTGTGCAAGCAAGATTGTATACACCATGAAGTGAAGGTAGATCTCAAAATTGATTCTCTCCTTATGATGGAAGCTACCAAACCCATCTATCATCTATATGTAACTGTGTGCAAGCAAGATATAGCACACATTAATTGGTGACATTTTATGAAGTTTCAAAATATAAAATATTGCATTTCACATGTAGAGATGGAATCGGCCACCTTAATGAACTATCTAGAATATTATGATTCATCGGTAATCAAGTAGAAATTGAAGGTTCACTTAAAAATATGAAATTGCCCAAATTATTTAACAATCTAGGTTGAAATACACTTCAAAACAAACAGAGGATATTACGAACATTCTAGTAACATAAAAAAATAAATATGCTCATGTCCACTTTTACGATGAGAATTTCAATGATATTTACACTTAAGTTGAAACAATTGATTTTGTGGAATGAAATTTTAATGAGAAATGAATAGGACACATTACACATGAAAGTTAAGATAATTTATTTATATAGTGACTTCATAGAAAACCAAGAAGATAATTAGGTTTTAGTGCTTGCATCATGAAATGAATTTATGAAGTAGAAGGAATCTATATCCTTAGCCATGCTACATTACATGAAACCCATTAGAATAATACCGGTATAAAAAATTAGCTAATTGTGTTATTGAGGCATGAGAACTATAGTTATCTTTATGATAGGGTTCATGCACCACCCTTAGACCCCCATTTTTCCACTCATGGAAGAGCTTCCACTACTGCCCATCTTGCCCATGGAGGAGCCACCACTACTGCCCATCTTGCCCATGGAGGAACTGCCCATGGAGGAGCTGCTGCCGCCACCACCGCTACTACCCATCTTGCCCATGGAGGAGCTGCCGCCACCGCCACTGCCACTACCCATCTTGCCCATAGAGGAACCGCCCATGGAGGAGCTGCTGCCACCACCGCCGCTACTTCCCATCTTACCCATGGAGGAGCTACCCATGGAAGAGCTGCCGCCACCGCTACTTCCCATCTTGCCCATGGAGGAGCTGCCCATGGAAGAGCTGCCGCCACCACTACCCATCTTGCTCATGGAGGAGCCACCGCCACCACCCATCTTGCTCATGGAGGAGCCGCCGCTGCCACCGCTACTTCCCATCTTGCTCATGGAGGAGGAGCCGCCGCCGCCGCCGCTTCCCATCTTTCCCATGGAGGAGGAGCCGCCGCCACCGCTGCTTCCCATCTTGCCCATGGAGGAGGAGCCGCTGCCGCCGCCGCCGCCACCGCTTCCCATCTTTCCCATGGAGGAGGAGCCGCCGCCACCACCGCTTCCCATTTTGCCCATGGAGGAGGAGCCTCCGCCGCCACCGCTGCTTCCCATCTTGCCCATGGAGGAGGAGCCGCCCATGGAAGAGCCACCACCACTACTACTACCCATCTTGCCCATGGAGGAAGTGCCACCACTGCTACCTCCCATCTTGCCCATGGAGGAGCCGCTGCCGCTGCTGCCGCCACCACTACTTCCCATCATGCCGCGTCCCATGTCACCGCCACCTACACAATGGAAAGAGAAAAAGAGAAGTAAAAAAAACGCACATATGTGTAAGTATAGAGCGCGGAAAACAGAACGGAAATCTACAGCAAGATGCCTGCACACACACACACACATGTATTGATGGATGTAGAGGAGAAGAAAAACATGACTGAGGGACAGAGGGAGGGAGGGAGGAAATGCAAGCGGTTTGTTTTAACCCTCACCACCCGCCATGCAGCAGTTGGCGACGAGGAGGAGACAGGCTGCTATCATAACACTGGTCGGACATGGCGGCCCCATATTTGCTGTTGAGAGCAGAAGCAAAGCAAGAAATACAAGCGCTAATTAATGTATTAAGCACGCTAAACAATGAACGAATGATACTACCACAGGCAGCTGCGGGAGGAGCCTTGTATGATATTTGTAGCATGAAAGAGCAGCGATGGCCATGCATAAAGCCATGGCGCCAAATTAATTAGCAGGCAAAGGTGACTTAATTTAGACGTTTGCTTTGCTTTTTAAAGTGGTTTCGATGCCAGCCATATGATTTCCTGGCAGTCCTACATTCCCATGATACGCCCACACCATCCATTACCATGATACGCCCACACCATCCAATCCCATGCATTGTTCCTCTGCGTCCCCTATGTTGTCTTTACAGCTTAATACTGTTCTACTTAAATACTACTTAATATTTGCTAAACCTTGAGAACCTTACTTAGCTCTACTTAAATAACCTTTTGAGGAACCTACTTAATATTTGCTAAACCTTGAGAACCTTACTTAGCTTCTCGTCAATATTTATATTGCATTAATATTGATTGAACCCTACCTTCCTTTTACCTTGATGCCTTCCTCTTATCTTGCCTCCATCTTGCATAAGAGTTTCAAGAATCCCTTGAACTAAATATATGTCATTGCCCTTTTTTACATGTCAGAGGCTTAGCGACACTAAGGTAGTGACATTTTTAGTATTTTTTTTAAATTAGCATCGTTGAGCGACACTACTACTGATGCTACTAGATTACAAACATCGTTGATGCACACATCACTAAATGATCCTTATAGCAACACTTGCAACCTAGATTCAGACCCACTATTACTAACTTTTCTTAAGCCTCCTTTATTTACGAAGTATAAAATGAGTCTTTTGTTTTTAAAATTAGTATCTTTATCTTGTAGTTTTTTAAGTATTTTCTTGTTGTCATAGTATTTGTTCAATGCTTGGTTTTTTGGTGTGTTAGGCTACTAATTTACCTAGAAATCTCCTCAAAAGTAAGTTCACTAGCACTCCATCATCCCTTAAATACATGTGTGATACATAGGGTTTCTTAGTAGTGTACCCCCCCAAGATCACAAATATAGTACATATGGCATATCCTAAACTTAGATAAGTAGCTAGTATGATCATTAAATGTTAATAAATTCTTTGTTTTAACTCCAATTCCATCCCCACTTTGCACACAAGGAAATCATGTAATGGAGATCTTAACTTGATTTATTGAGTAATTTTGCATGTAATTTTGATTTTAAATTAATTATTATATGTTTTGAAAGTATACAAAAAGAGTAGTTTTTTTTGTACAGCACATCTTTATATAAAAAATTATGTATTTTTACTTGATTAAATGATCCAAGGATAGACAATTATGAGGAGAATGTGACCATGTGGTCAAATTGCATTCTTAACAGTTAGATTTTCCTAGATCTCCATTGGAAATTTACTTCAAAGTCTTAGACCAGCTGAAAATAATTAGTAAATTAATTATAGAAATTTATTTTTATGTGATGATGTAATAAGTTTATGTGAGAAAGTAGTGCTAATCATGGTGAACCTATAGAAAACATTTGGTTTAGTTTGAGTAAGAAAAGGTCTATTTTCATCCATTTTATGTGAAAATCGCTCTACTTTGTTGAGATTTGTGGTGCCATTGAGGCAAAGGACTGAGTAGAGGACCAAGATCAAGAGCATGGAGCCACATCACACTTGGACATTATCCCACATGAGCACATTTGTAAGAGATATACCTTCCTCATATAAAAAGGGTGATTTTCAAGCAATGAAGATAAGCAGTATTCAATCATCCATATGAGAATAAGTTTCCATCTTGTAACCTAATTGTGCTTGAGTGAAGATTGATTAAGTCATCATTAAGCTAATTAACCCCAAGCTTATCCACACACCTCCTTGTGGACCAAACGTGAAGAGCTCCATTCTCCTTATCCTTACAATCATTGCTCAAGCCATTCAAAGGGCATCTTCATCACATCAAAGCACTAAACTTCACCAAGGGAATTAGCAATTTCACCGCCAGGTTGCCACCAGAAAATCGAGTGGCAATTGGTCTTTTTTGTCATTCGCCCTCCTATGTGTGTCGAATTAAGCTGAGCCCTCTTAGCCTGGCTGCCTTAGCAATGGTATGAGCTATCTTAAGCCCAAGTTTCACCTTATCCGCGAGTCACGACGCTAGAAGGAAAAACACAGCCGCTAGGTTTTTGACACATACACACCTTTTAGGGTTGTTTGAGCTACTTTCTTCTACTCTAGCCTTTACAAATCATCAAGGCTAAGAGATCTATACAAAAACCCCCATCAAGCTTCCTTCCCACGAGCTCAATGAAGCCCTCCAAATTCTAGCCATGTTAATTACCTTGTTTACTCACTAAACACAATCATTCAGTGTGGTGATTAGTCAAAATTAGGTTCAATTGAGAGTAAAATTAAAATCTTTGACATTCATCATTGATTCATTTGGCATTTGGTTGGGTTTAGGAAGCCTTCATAGAAAATGTCACGAGATCACATATCTACTTTTGCAATAACATTCAAATTGCCACTCTTGTAAGTAATTAGACATTGCCGAGAGTCAAAATCCGGTAAGACATTTGCAATGGCATTAGGCACTATCACAAATGTTGAGAAGTTCTCTGGGGAAGGATTTCACTCGGGCCACACAAATGAAGTATCTTCTCATGCACAAAAAACTATGCAAATTAAGTAACGAGAATGCACCCACTAACCTAACTGAGGATTGGAGTGAAAAAGATGAATAGGCATTGTCATTAATTGGATTACAATTGGGCACTAACCTTATTCATCACATTGATTCTAAAACCACGATAAAACAAGCATGGGATGAATTAAGTTTAATATTTGGTTTTAAGGCCAAAAATCAAGAAATCCACTTAAAAATAGAATTTTATGGCTTAAAGATGGAATTTCATAAGTCACTATGACAATTCATAAGCAAAATAAAAAAGTATAATGACCCAATTGGATGGCATTGATGTAAATATAGGTGAAAAGGATGCACTTGCCATACTAATAAAAAGTATGCCGAAGGAATATGGTGCACTGGTGACCACTCTAAAGAATTTGCTTAAACCAACATTTGAGGGTTATATTTCACTACTTGAAGGAGCATCTCTTCTAAAATCAAAGCTACAATGATAAGCCTCACCACCTTAGCCCATGATTATAAAAGGTCACCAAATGAGTAGACCAACCGTTTGTTTTTTTTAGCACACCTGCTGATGCACCCAGGGGGGTTGATCTTGTAATACCACACTTGACCACCTCGAGTAGCATGTTGTACTAAGGGGGGTTGATGGATATTTTGTAACTCAATACACGCCTTATACCACATCCACTCACATCTTATCACATCCTATCACATTGCATTCACATCTTATCACATCGTATTCTCATCTTATTCACATCTATTCACATTTACTAACATTTTCTACTTTCAATATCGATGGGGCTTTTTTTTTAATTCTTGCCAATTGCTTGGCGGCCTAGTTAAAGGTACTTTTTCTCGATGGATATTTTCGTATTCTTTCTCAAATTTCTCAAGTGAAATGTATTCAATATTCTTCTTTTGAGTAAAAGATTCATGGGATTTACAAAAATCAATTCTACCCATATTTTCTAATAAAATTAATCATGCTCAAAATTCCACTTTTGATAAATACTCATAATTTGAATAATGCTAAAACTTCCTCTTTTTTCCTTTAATTTCTTAGATCTCAAATATTAAAGGCAAGAGGACTACCTTGAAGAAAACTCTTACATGCAGCTAAGGAAGGCCACTTAAGCTACAAGGGTTACCTCAACTATGAGGGCCATGTGTAGAGGATTTCTTTTAAGGCTATGAAGATCATGCATGAAAAGGCGGTGCAAGGCCCTCAACTATGAGGGCCATGTGTAGAGGATTTCTTTTAAGGCTATGAAGATCATGCATGAAAAGGCGGTGCAAGGCCTAGTTGGATTAAAGGGCCATGAGGGTTAGGGTGGAGTGAAGGCCACGTGGCTTGGAGAAGCACAAGGGCTAGCTTTGGAAAGCTATAAAGGCAACCTTGCATGTGACAAGCCATAGGCACCACACTTGTTATGATGAAGCAAAAGCCATGTGGGCCATTTCTATGCTCAAAAATCAGAGTGTATATATATCTCTACTTTATTGTTGGAGATTTTATTTTTCAATAATAAATGATTAGATATTCCTATAGAGGAAGTGGGAAAGCATTGTTATGGATTTTACAATTTAGCAATGGTTATGATGATACCTTTAATCGAGCATTAGCCACACACTTGAAAAGTGGACACCAATGTGGCATACTTACAATTAGGTCAGTTGTATATTCCCACAATAAGCTTTGAGTTGCATCATAATTAGGTTAGTTGCATATTCCCATCATGGAAAAGTTATAGTTGTTTATGGAAAAGTTATACAATCTTTATGAAATGATTCCATCATATCCACCTTCTTGGTTTTCATGCCCTCTAGGAGATCGTACACTTCATTACTACATAGCCTAATGGAAAGTTTTGCATGCCAATCTTCCTACTAAATGAAGACTTCTTCATTACTACATAGCCTAATGGAAAGTTTTGCATGCCAATCTTCCTACTAAATGAAGACTTCTTCTTATTTTTCTTCTTTTTCTTCTTTTTCTTGATTTTTAGAGGTTTTCTTTCCTTAACTTTAGGCCTCTCCCTCTTGTTTGAAACAAGTAGCTCACCTTCCTATGTTAAATTTTGAGATTCTAGCAACTCCTCTATAGAAACCCCTAGTATGTTCACCTATGGATTCTCCATTGTAACTACACCTTGGTTTTGTAGTAGGTGGTTCCATTAGAGGTGCCTCCTCTTGTGGTAGCTCCATATTCCCTAGTACACCCACCCATGGATAATACACTCCATAGATTAACCATTTGAGGCTTATAAAGAGAGGCTATTTCTTAAGGAGGAGGGCCAATGATCCATTCCCTGCTCCTAGCTAGGTCCCATAAAAAAATTTTATTTTAAAGTTTCGTTTAAGAGAATATTTTTATGTGTCGCTATACGGCTTCGCCTATGCAACGATTTTTTTACCGTCACTTATACGACACCGTTAGAGCGACGTCTGTAGCTTGACTGGTGTTGCCTATATGACGTCTATAGTTGAGGATCGCTTAAGCGACGCCTGTCTTTTTTCAAAAACTAAAACAAACTTAACACGCAGTTTTTTTTATATGTGACATCGCAAAGATTTAGGGTTTCAGAGGGACAAGGAGATTGAGAGGGAGAGACAGAGACATTGAGAGATTGAGAGGGAGAGGGAGACGAAGAGTGACATAGAGATTGAGAGGGAGAGATAGAGACATTGAGAGATTGAGAGGGAGAGGGAGACGAAGCGTGACATAGAGATTGAGAGGGAGAGATAGAGACATTGAGAGATTGAGAGGGAGAAGGAGAATGACATAGAGATTGAGAGGGAGAGGGAGAGTGATATAGAGAGGGAGAGGGAGATTGAGAGGGAGAGGGAGAGAGAGATTAAGAGGGAGAGGGAGAGGGAGAGGGAGAGTGAGAGACAGACTAAGATATTGAGAGAGAGAGAGAGAGAGAGAGAGGGAGAGTGAGAGACAGACTAAGATATTGAGAGAGAGAGAGAGAGAGAGAGAGAGAGAGAGAGAGAGAGAGAGACATACCATTCTCCTCTAGTCTCGGGCATCCTCACACCGACGTTGCTGCACTCGGGCATCCTCACATAGTCGCCGCACCCTTCCCACCATTGCTGCACCCTTCCCGGGCATCGTTCACATCGCACATTGATTGGTGGGTATGTCCATTTGATGTTTTCTATGTGTGTGTGTGTGTGTGTTTTCATTTGATGTTTTCAATGTGTGCATGTGTGTGTGTGTGTGAGAGAGAGAGAGAGAGGGGAGGAGAGAGAGAAATGAATAAAAGTGTGTGTGTTAGAGAGAGAGAGAGAGAGAGAGAGAGAGAGAGAGTGACAAGGTAGACGAAGATGGCTAATGTTTGCACAAGAGTTTGTCAGAAGACTATGCTCAAGCAAGGAGGTTTCTATAGCCTTTGATGAAACTTTAAATGAGGATTCTATAGCCTTTCTGGCTGCTTTGCTAATTTGATAGGGTACCCACTTGGCCGAGTTGCTCTGCAACTCTCTTCTTTTGCCAACCCTCTTCTGCAAGTTGGGATAATCTTCAATGCCTTCTTTAACCCAAATGGTGCTCGTGATCTTGGACTAGCCTCCCCAAGTTTTGGCCCTCATAGGTGACAGCACCCTTAGCCTTAGAAATCCTCTCCATCTTGCTAGCCCTCGGCTAGAGCTATAGCCCCCTTTGGGCTCCCTTTTCTAGAGCTCCCTTTGGGTTCCCTTTACTAGATCTATAGCTCCCTTTGGGCTCTCATTTCTTGCCAGGCACTTCCTTCAAGCAACCCATCTCTCCACACAACGATTGTGGGTTTATACTTACAAAGAGAATTTCAAATAGAAATACCATGCTAGCCTACCCCTTGGCATCTCCATGTAGCTTTGGGGCTCTCCTCTTCTTCTAGCAATTTCATGTTTCACAAGGCTTGAGGACGGAACTTTTCCTCTCTCAGTGAATGCACTAAGTGTAGGATGTTTTTGGTTCCCTCTCTTACTCATAATACGCTCACACAATCTCACACTTAATCACACTCTAGTCAAAGATAACACACATATTGAAAAGAGCAATAGATAATCTCCTACATAATCAAAGATAATCACACTCTAATCAAAGATAATCACACATATTAAAAAGAGCAATAGATAGTCATATATATTGAAAAGAGCAATATATAATCACACATATTGAAAAGAGAAATGGTAATAGAAATGAACATGCTTGAAAAATCACATCTTAAAGGAAAATCAACTCATGCCCAAAGCCTTGACACAATTTTGAGTATGAAAGTAGTATCCATTATGAAATGAGAAAGCCACATAAGTGCAATAGATTGATCGCAATGTGCAACAAAGCCTTCTTTATACCCGTGAGTCTGTGCAATTCCACTTTGAGAGAGAAGAGAAGAAAGAGAGAAAGTAGATAGAAGTTGACATAGTATTGGGTCCCAATTTACCCACTAAAGGGCCCCCTCTGCCCAGCAGGAGTTTTTACTTATATTTCTTTAGAGAACTTACAATGATGATTGAGGACTGCCAAATGCAAGGACGATATAGACCAAATGCAAGTTAATCCATATGTTTTCCAAGCTCTGTTGAATTGCTCTTCAATGATCCCTATATAATCCAAAAACTAAGGGATGCACATATGCTGGTTGAATGCTAAAGAAGCTCTTGTTGTAGGCACACTTGACCTATTAAGAATAATAATGGACTGATTTTTGAATGGATGATTAATACTAAAAGGTATGCGGTGCTTATTTATGGTCCAAGGATGTTGGTTGGTCAGTAGTCTACTATCAGCCAGACGCTTACAAAAAATGCTAATTGAACATTTAGATGCTAGCACTTTTTGCATGCAATACTTGTGAATCGATTGTTGTTGGTCCTTGACTGGCAGCTTTAGCCCTGTATGCCACCCCTTTTGTTGGCTGACAGGTATATGCACCTTCCTACAATACAACACAACCCGCCCGCGACACTTGTTTGTGTCGCTCAAGGAGTGGATCTAGGCGTCAATATGGCGCATCGCTTAAGCGACCCCCACAACAACGATGCACTAGGCATTGCATAAGTGACATAAATTCATCATTTAAAGCCATGCATTTGCATCGCATAGAAATGCCTAACAGCAGGTGTGCGTCGCTTATGAGACAAATATCCAGAGCGTCGCGTATGTGATGATAGGCATCACATAAGTGACGCTCAATGGATATTTTAACAATTTCAGTTTTTAGTTCTTTCTCTATCATCGCTCTAGCGTGTATATGCTTTGGAATGATGGTTCTCTCTCTCTTTCTCACTATAAATCTTCTCTCTCTCACACATATACATACAATATCAAAGTACCTATTCTCTCTCTCCCTCCCTCTCTTGACTCGAATTGGATTCAGCTCACACATTAAATTAGAAATCTCTCTCTCGACTCAAATTGGATTGAGCACACATTAAATAACTATTTCTCTCTCTCGACGGTTGAGCACACAAGTGAGCAAAGATCAATTCAACATGGTGGATTATAACATCAGTAAGCAAATTACTTGAGGATGCTATTCAGCTAGCTCAGGTTTTTCATAAGACTATGGCGCCCCCGCCAACACTTCAAAACCATTGTCTAATCCATGTTCACTTTTTCAAATAGTGGATAAAAAAGAAAGTTGGTTTTCACACCAAAACCAAAAAATTCTGACAACACCAACAAGAAGTAGAAATTCGTGAGCAAGGATAATATCACATGTTTCAAATGCAAGGAAAAGGAACACATGAAGAAATTATGTCCTTCAAATGGAGCTACAGCACCTTCGGCGCCTGGACAAAAGGCACCACCGAAGAAGTTCATACCAAAGAAATCTACACACATTACAAAACTTCAAGGTAAATTTTTTGAAGTTAATACTATGCATCTTGAAGGAAGCCAAGACGTTTTTGGTCCGAATGAATTATTTCGTGTTTATGGATCAATAAATGGACACCAGGTTCATATTTTGTTTGATCCTGGTAGTACTCACAATTTTATTGACAACATTATGGTACAGAGGATGAAGCTAGAAACTACACAAAATGATCACATGTACAAGGTTAGGATGGCTGGAGGACAAGTCCAATTCTGGGACAAGAAGATGTCAAAACTACCGTTAGACATCCAATTGTACTCAGATAGACTTGATTTTTATGTCATGAGCTTGGGTCATATAGACATCATTCTAGGGAGACGGAATGGTTTCATTAAAAAAAAAGGAATTTTTCTGTTGATTAGGTCAAACATTTGATGTCTTTCCATCACAATGGAAACCTTGTTACTCTTAAGGGAAACATTGTTATACCCAAGGAAACTTTTATTAATGAGCTTGAGTTAATGGAAAATATTTTTAACTATGAACTTTTCCAATTGGTTATGGATCCTGTGTCTTCATGTGTTAATTTTGATGGATCCAGTGTCTTGATGTGTTCATTTTGATGTACACTATTTCTATGGATGTTTGGGAAAGTAAAGTGTTAAATTTCATTAAGAGCAAATTTCAGGATATTACCTCATGGATTACCTTCTAAACAAGAGGTGGACCATAAAATTGAGCTAGTGCTAGGTGCAAAACCTGTTAGTATTTCTCCATATAGGCTTAGCGAGACTGAGGAAGACAAGGTAGTAAAGCAACTAGCTGAATACTTGAGGATGGGTCAAATTAGACCAAGTACGTCTCTTTAAGGTGCACCAGTTCTCTTGGTTAAGAAAAAAGAGCAAGGTACCTACTGGATGTGTATTTATTTACAAATGTCTTAACAAAGTTACAATTAAAAACAAATACCCATTGGCTAGATCAGACGATCTTATTGATAGGTTGCAAGGAGCTAAGTATTTCACAAAGCTTGATTTGCAAATAGGTTATCTCATTAGATCCATATTACAGAGGAAGATGTTCCTAAAACTGCTTTTAGGACACATTATGGCCATTATGAATTTTTAGTGTTACCCTTTGGTCTCACTAATGCACTAGGAACTTTCCATTAGATGATGAATGATATATTTTGGAATCTGTTAGGAAAATGCATGGTGGTTTTCTTAGATGATATTTTGATATACATTAAAACTTTGGCTGAGCATGAGAATCATCTTAAAGAGGTTCTAAGAAGGCTCGGGAAGGAGAAACTGTATTGTAAATTATCTAAGCGTAATATCTTTAAAAAGAAATTGTTATACTTGGGTCATAGGATCTCTTGAGATGGCTCAAGTACAAATTTGGATCGCATCCATAAGGTTTTGGAATGGCCAGTTTTGCATACGGTCAAGCAATTAAGATCTTTCTTAGGTTTCGTGGTATTTCTTTGAAAATCTGTCAAGGATTATTCGAAGTTGACGTGCCTTTTATCAACCTTCTTAAGGGTAAAAATAAGACGTCTAATTCTCTGATTGATTGGAATGAGAAGCTACAAGAAACTTTTGATACTTTGAAATATAAAGTTCAAGATGCTCTTGTGATAGCCTTACTAGGTCCTAGTAGGCTTTACATTGTAGAGACTGATGCTTGTGATTTTGCGGTAGGCGTAGCTTTTCTCCAAGATGGGAAGCCTGTGGCCTTCAAGAGTAAGAAACTTAACGATGCACAGACTAGGTATCCAATTTAGGAGAAAGAGTTGTATGAAATTATTTATGCTTTAAAGGCATGGAGACAGTATCTCTACGAGTCTCAGTTTATGGTCTTGACAGATCATCAGTCTTTACAGTACATTTGTGATCAACCAGACTTGAAAGGTAGAAAAGCCAGATGGGCTGAATTGATGCAAGACTTTGATTTCATGATTAAATATAGAAAAGGTAGCTTGAATAGCATTGCTGATGTGTTGAGTCGAATTGGTGAAGTTAATGAACTTAGCTTCATGGAAATTACTTCTAACTTGTACGATTCACTCAAGGGAAAATGTAGTACATATATTTTCTTTGGAAAATATTAGAATTTGACAAAATCAGGGTCCAGCTCTGAGGTAGATCAAAACGTGGTGAATCAAGGAAAAGCCAAGCAATTTTTTATTCAAAATGGTATTTTATTCTGAAATGATAAGGTTTGTGTACCGGATGTGTAAGAAATTAAACTGAGGATCCTATTTGAGTGTCATGATGCACCATCGTTAGGACATCCACCAGGCATACAACGTACCTTGGCTTTGGTTAGAAGGACTTTTTATTGGCAAAAAATGAAGGATTTTGTTCAGAATTATGTGGTCAAATGTCATCAGTGTCAGATTAATAAGGCAAAATGCCTTAAATCTATTGGATTATTACATCCTTTGGATACTTTGTCTCAAAATTGGGAAACTATTTCCATAGATTTCAGTACAAGATTTCCACGTACCAGCAGCCAGGGGACACAATGCCATTTGGGTAGTCATGGATAGATTGACAAAGATGGCTAGGTTTTTACCCACAAAGACAATAGTTAAAGCTTCTAAATTGGCTTACTAATTTGTCGAGCAACTATTTAGTTTGTATGGTCTACCTTCTGATAAGAAATTGGAAACTACTTTGAGTATGAGTTTCTCTGATCACCCACAGTTTGATGGGAAAACAGAGCATGTGAATCAGATTCTAGAGGATATGCTTCCTGCATATGTCTCTGGAAAACCATTGAGTTGGGAAAAATATCTTCCAATGGTGGAATTCACCTATAACAATTCTAAGTATTCGGCTACTGATTATAGTCCATTCATTCTGAAGTATGGGTATCAACCCAGGGCACCTATTGATGCCAGTCTTAACATTGAGCTTGATGCATCAAGGGATTTCTTGCAAGATATGTAGGAAATGCTGGCCCAAGCTTAGGATTCTATCTAGAGTGCTTAGGATAGAGCACGGTTTTATGCTGATAGTAGGGGATGCTCACCTCGGTCTTTTGAGCTAGGAGCGTTGGTTTATTTGAAAGTTTCTAAAGATTCTCAAACTTTGTCAATAAGAAAGTGCTCAAAATTATCTCCTAGATATTATGGTCCATTCCGAGTTATACGTTGAATTGGCACGGTTGTGTATGAATTAAAACTACCTCCACATGTGAGAGTTCATCCAGTCTTTCATATTGGTAAAATGGAAGTTCTATCCTTTTGAAGATGCCACTTGGGAGAATGAAGCCGATCTGTTTGCGGGATTACCCCCAGTTTGTGAGATGAGGACATCTCGCATTTTTCAAGTGGGAGAGAATGTAAGATTCCTCCCCAGCCTCTTAAGATGTCCAGCATCTTCCCCTGTAATCAAATCCCTCTTCAGAAATATAAAAGATCTTGTTTCCACCACCAGTTTTGGCCTAGAGAGAAAATCTTCTAGAGAGTGGTAATTCAGTTTTTAAATATTTTTGGATAGAAAAATATGTCATCTTATTAAAATAAGTTCCCCTAAAAAAGAAGTCTAAAAAGATTTTCAGAAGGTGCATTAGAAATTAAGTATAATCTGTTCAAGAGGCATTATCCTAGGGGTCAAGATTTTTTCAAAATTTTAAATTAAGGTTCCTATGGACCAATAAGATTCATCCAAATGTAGAGAGGAGATAAATAGAAGAATAAAAGGAAACCCCCCCCAAAAATGAGTAAATACTCACATAAGAAGAAGAGTTGACTAAGGACAAGGTTAATAGTTAAAAAAGAGAGATATTTAGATGAAACGATGTATTTTTGACACCTCAGTAGTATGGGGGAATTTTCCTCATGAAGGAGGTGCCTATTTCACATGTGTGGGAGAGTTCTAAACTCCCAAATAATGAGATATTTTTATCTCTCCTCTCTCTTATTTCAACTAGATCCAAAAAGTGGACTAAACTGACCCAAAAATGGTCAAAAATTGACCAAACTGATCTTAAAAATTCTCGAATCAGTTGGCTTGGTTAGAAGCTCACTTTTTTCTATAAATAGAAGCCTTCCCCTTTATTGAAGCTCAATAGTGTTTTTGCATTGTTACCCTGCTTCTCCCAAGAGCCAGAAAACTGTGAATTTACTCATAATTCATTAGTTTTTTGACCTTCCCTCTTCTAAAGACTGGTGTGGCCACTCTTGTTTCAAACAAGAGTAGAACCCTCAAACCATCAAGCCAAAGGAAAGCTCTCAAATTCCTTCATAAGTTGGAGATTCTTCTCTTTTCTATTCATTTTATGGTTTTTATGGTTTTTTATGATTTTTGTCTTCTCTAAATTGAAAATGATGTTATGCCTCATTGAAAAAAGGCATTTCTCTCTCTTCTTTAGTAAATCCAACCATTCTTATCCTAGATGAATGATTAATGAATAAAATCAAGTTTTTCATAATGTTTCTCTTTGATAAAGTAGAAAATGTTTACATTAGAATGATTTAAATACTCTTAGAGAACTTATAATTAATTGTAAAGAGTTAAAATTTAAAAAATGGTCAACCATACAAAGGAGGTTATGGCAAAATTTTTCTAAAATTGTGAAAAATAAGTTTTACTTTTTATTCAAAAAGAGTAATTTCCATCGTATATGTATTCTTAAAGTGTTACTTTTCATCCTAGGTATAGAAAAATGCTTACTAATATTATTTTTTAAAAAGAAAGTGTTACTTTCTTTAGGATTAAATTCTATGTATAGAAGGAAGTTTATTGAATTTTTATATTGATCATAAAAGAATGATTTTCATCATAAATAATTTTTAAGCAAAAACATATACATAAAAGATATTTTTATATATATTAAAAGTGTGATTTTTATCATAAATAATTTTTATGCATAAAAATATACATAAAAGATATTTTTTATATTAAAAGTGTGATTTTTATCATAAATGATTTTTTATGCATAAACATATGCATAAAAGATATTTTTTTATATTAAAAGTGTGATTTTTATCATAAATGATTTTTATGCATAAATGGGTGCATAAAAGATATTTTTTTATATTAAAAGTGTGATTTTTATCATAAATGTTTTTTATGCATAAATGGGTGCATAAAAGATATTTTTTTATATTAAAAGTGTGATTTTCATCATAAATGATTTTTATGCATAAAAGATATTTTTTATATTAAAAGTATGATTTTTATCTCATAAATGATTTTTATGTAAATGGGTGCATAAAAGATATTTTTTATATTAAAAGTGTGATTTTCATCATAAATGATTTTTATGCATAAACATATGCATAAAAGATATTTTTATGCATAAACATATGCATAAAAGATATTTTATATATATTAAAAGTGTGATTTTCATTATAAATGATTTTTATGCATAAACATATGCATAAAAGATATTTTTTAATATTAAAAGTGTGATTTTTATCATAAATGATTTTTATGCATAAATGGGTGCATAAAAGATAAATTTTTATATTAAAAGTGTGATTTTTATCATAAATAATTTTTATGCATAAATGGGTGCATAAAAGATATTTTTTTATATTAAAAGTGTGATCTTTATCATAAATAATTTTTATGCATAAATGGGTGCATAAAAGATATTTTTTTAATATTAAAAGTGTGATTTTCATCATAAATGATTTTTTTTTGCATAAATGGGTGCATAAAAGATATTGTTTTATACTGAAACTGTGATTTTCATCATAAATGATTTTTATGCATAAATGGGTGCATAAAAGATATTTTTTTATTAAAAGTGTGATTTTCATCGTAAATGATTTTTATGCATAAACATATGCATAAAAGATATTTTTTTAAAAGTGTGATTTTCATTATAAATGATTTTTATGCATAAAAGATATTTTTTGATATTAAAAGTGTGATTTTCATCGTAAATGATTTTTATGATGATAAAAGTGTGACTTTCATCAGAATTGGATTTTATGCATAATTAGATGCATATAGAATCTTTAATTAAATAAGGGTTCTCCTTAATCCTCTGTTTAACTTTCGCAAAAATTGAAAAAATGAATAAGTTGATAATCTGTGAGAAGAAATGCTACCGTTTCATATTCACTAAGATGGTAATGAGAAAATTCAATTAAACTATCGAAGTCAGAGATCGAGATAAATGATTATTTCATTCCTCATAAGAAATTCATGTTTTAGAAATCTGTAAGCAAACAGTTGTCGAACGAAATTTAGAAAAAGAGAAATTGAAATAGTACCTTTCGAGAAAGATAGTTTAGGAAGAACCTTTCTAGACCCAAACTCTGATTCAGACTATTGACCAAGACCTAATTCCTTTGTCAGTTTCAATTAATGACGATGTGCCCAGTTCAGGAAAAATGTACTCAAATCTCCCACTGATTCTGAAACTAAGTCATGACTTTTGATTTTGATATGAGGATCAAGTTAACAGAATTCGAGGAATTCTATTTGGAATTCAGACCTGGATCTAGAAGTATTGGGATACAGATTTAAGATTTATTCATGGTATTCAAACAAAATCAAAACTAAAAACTTGCATAGAAATCTTGTTTTCTTAAAGGACTGTCTTATGGAGGGAGCATTTGGCATATGTGTTTAATTAAGGGAAGTTCGGTTGCAACAGCTGGCGGGGAGTGTTCGAGGGACAGCTCACGCAGCAAAAACCTACCCAGGTCTTGACCAGCCTGGGTATGGTAAAAAATGGTGTGCTTCCGATACGATGGGCGAGGGCCGACGAAGCGGTCCCTGAGTGAAGTGCCAGGACACCTAAGGAGGATCCTGGAGGGTTCTGACCAGGCGATGCACGGGCTCGCGGTGTCTAGGACACCCATTCGTATGTCGAGGAAGATATATATATTTATGTTGACGAAATGATTATTGTAATCTGTTTTACTGGATATCGTTGCTGACCAGCTGGTCCCAACGGAGAGTCCAGATTGGTACTGGTTTTGTGAAACAAGGGATTGAATGGAAATTTTGAATTATGAAATCTGTGATCATATCTGTTTTGTCAATGGATTATTTTTATATTAAAGTTTTAAAGAGGATTGTGTGCGTATCTGTCTTCTAAAGCTAAAGGTAAGAAAGGCATTTCAATTGTGGGTGGGTGAGTACTTGTTTGGTTCTACCGATTCCAGTGGTAGGGCGGTGGCTAACCCATGGGCCGGATGGGGTCAGGCTGGAATCAGTGGAGTTTTAATAATCAAACTGAAAAATCTTAGGATTACGCTAGGACTTGAGTAGTTAGTTAATTCCTTGATAAATTTCTCAATTGAGTGGATCAACGACTGGGGTTTATGGTTGTTTATAGTCCCCAAACTAGCTGTCACATGGGCAAACAGCCATGGGCTAGCTTGTGGCTAGCCCATAGGCATGCCTTTCTTAGCCTACATGCTAACTACATGCTCCTAATGAAAATCTACTACTATGGCTTGACTTCTATAGGCATTTATCTGATGATTTCTCCAAGTGGGTAAGAGGATTGATACTTGGAGACTCTCTATGGCTGTGGAGACTGACCTATGTAGCTCGTGCCTGACATGTCCCAGACTGGGGGCTCAAATGGGACTACAACATATAACAAATATTCCTAAAAAGGTAAATCCTACTAATAAATATAGCACCTGGTGTAAAGCCACAGTGTGTCACATAGCACTCCAGTGCAGGGTGCATGTGACATTCTCTCCTGCTTAGCTTGGCGGAGGTTCATCACTTCCAACTAGTCCGCCATGAGCTGGGGATACTCGGGGAAGAACTCTTCGTCGAGCCATACTGCTTCATGGGGGTACCTCGGTCTCAAAACTTTGTGTAGAATTGTCTTTATCTTTGACCATATCCATGCTTCCACCTATGGAGCAGAATCTGTTCAAGCTCAAAAACTTTGGCTTTGTCTACCACGACTAGTGTAAAGTTGGACCAATGTAGGGCTCTAACTAAGAAACATGGAAAACATTATGCATAGTCCAACTATCTGGAAGCTTAGGATTCATAGAGACATCATTTATCTTTTTAATGATAGGAAAGGCTCTGAAGCTGCAAAAGGAGAGTTTTGGACAATGTTTGCCCACTTGCTTTAGTCTTTGCTTCATAATCTAGAGATATACCGAGTCCCCTTCTTTAAAGTTGACATCTTTTCTTGATTTGTTGGCTTGCATGGTGTATGATTCTTGTGCTTTGGCAAGCCGCTCTTTAACAGAATCAATGGTCTTTGAAAATGTTTTGGTGTTCTTGTTGGCCTCCAAGGAAGGTGATACCATTCTTGTCAGAAGTGATAAGAAATAGCCAAACGTTGCCTCGTACGGAGTTCGGCCAATGCTAGGTGAATGAGTGTCATTTGAGGATGGCCTGAACCAAAGGAATATAATTCTTCCACTTTGACTGCTTGTCATGGCAATATGATTTGAGAACATCAAAAGCCAAGCTGATTGTATATTTCTGTCTGGCCGTCTGTCTCTAGCAAAACAAAGATGGAATGTATTGGACAGATGTAACTTGGTCCCAAAGTTATCAAACAATTCTCTCCAAAAATTTGAAGTAAACTTGGGATCCTTGTCTGATTTTATTGTCCTTTGGTAAACCTCTGATAGGGTACCAATGTGAGATGAACAGGTGAGCAATGTCTTTGGCTGTGGGGCTGCTTGCTTGCATGGGATCAACATGTAGAATTTCTTAAATTGATCCAAAATTTTCATGGACCATGTGTTCCGAGATCCAAATGCAATGGGAAGAGGTCCAACAAAGTCTATACTGATATCCTGGAAAGGACCGTCTAGAACTAGAAAAGGTTGAAGTAACCCTACCTATTTTGTATGAGGTACCTTCATTTTTTGGCATTTTGTATGAGGTACCTTCATTTTTTGGCATATTTTGTATGAGGTACCTTCATTTTTTGGCATATTTTGTATGGGGTACCTTCATTTTTTGGCATATTTAACATGATTTGGCATATTGATAGCCATCCCATCTCATCTTTGGCCAATAGAATAATCGTTCAAGTTTCTCTAGTAGTGCACTGTTAATACCACGATGACCTCCAACGAGAGAGGCATGAGCATCATGGAGAAGTGTCTACCATTTTTCCCTAAGAATGCACAGCCAATTCTTATAAAATAAACAGCCATCATGAGTTGTATAGTGAACTGGTTTTAACTACATGGCCAATCTAAATTGAGTCCCGGATCCCAACGAATCCTTGTATTGTGCCTTCGTACTGTCAAGATATTTTTCGTGTATTTCAAGCACAGTGGACTCCTACAAATTTAAATTGTGCCTTTTTTATAGAGAGAGCACCAGCAATGGGGTTATTTGAGCCAGCGATGTATTCAATCATACCTCAAAACTATTGGAAGATCTGACTTCATCTGGCATGTATGTCACTCCGTTGGGCACTAGGCATGGTTTGTATCCATCTCACTGCCTCTTAACTATGAACTCTCTCCCATAAAGGAAATGTTCCCAATGTTTAAGTGTTGTCATCAACCCCAATAACTCTTTTTTATAAACATAATGATTCTTTTTTGTATAATTTAATTTTCACTTATAAATAAGCCATCGGGCACCCTTCCTGTTTTAGAGGACCTCAAAAGGATCATCCCATGAAACCAATTTGAGAATCGAAGACTTAGAGGCCACTTTTTTCAAACTTATGTGAGTAGGGAAATACACTCCGCCTTGTGCAACTCTCACAATGTATATCAGCCTCAAATGGATCATTGGCCCTCCTCCTTAATAAATAGCCTCAAATGGATCAGTGGCCCTCCTCCTTAATAAATAGCCTCTCTTTATCAGCCTCAAATGGTTAATCTATGGAGTGTATTATCCATGGGTGGGTGTAGGGAATATGGAGCTACCACAAGAGGAGGCACCTCTAATGGAACCACCTACTACAAAATCAAGGTGTAGTTATAATGGAGGATCCATAGGTGAACATACTAGGGATTTCTATAAAGGAGTTACTAGAATCTCAAAATTTAACATAGAAAGGTGAGCTACTTATTTCAAACAAGAGAGAGATAAGGAAAGAAAACCTCTAAAAATCAATAGAAAGAAGAAAAAGAAGAAGAAGTGTTCATGTAGTAGGAAGATTGGCATGCAAAACTTTCCATTAGGCTATGTAGTAATGAAGTGTACAATCTCCTAGAGGACATGAAAACCAAGAAGGTGGATATGATGGCTTTCCAAAGCTATCCCTTGTGCTTCTCCAAGCCACGTGGCCTTCACTCCACCCTAACCCTCATGTCCTTGGTTCTTGCACCCCCTTTTCATGCATGATCTTCATAGCCTTAAAAGAAAGCCTCTACACATGGCCCTCATAATTGAGGTAACCCTTGTAGCTTAAGTGGCCTTCCTTAGCTACATGTAAGAGTTTTCTTCAAGGTAGCCCTCTTGCCTTTAGGAGAAGCTACTTGGCCTTCACAACTTCCATTTCAAGGAAGCTCTCATGCTTCACAAGCTATGTGGCCTTTGTAGCCTCCCTTGGGGCAATCACTTTATAAGAAACCATATAACCGCATGTGAGTAGACATGTATTTTAAATATCTCTATTTTTATTTTTACATTTTTTCATAAATTTTTACCACCTTGTATGTATACATGTTTGGATTTTGAAATTCAAACCTCCTCCCCTTCTGGCTCCATGTAAGGGTTTGCTTCAAGGTGGCCCTCTTGCCTTTGCAAGAAGCTACTTGGCCCTTCACAACTTCCATTTTAAGAAGCTACTTGGCCCTTCACAACTTCCATTTTAAGGAAGTTCTCATGCTTCACAAGCTATGTGGCCTTTTTAGCCTCCCTCGGGGCAATCACTTTATAAAAAACCATATAGCCACATGTGAGAAGACATGTATTTAAAATATCCATATTTTTACATTTTTTCATAGATGTTTACCACCTTCTTGTATTTATACATGTTTAGATTTTGAATTTCAAACCACCTATGTAAATTTACATACATGAATTTTATTAAACAACTATTTATTTGGTCCCTCCTACATGTATATTAATTATTAAAAAATCCATCCATTCACTATTATGCTATGTTACATATACATAAGGTGGCCTCCCTGGTGGGCAGCCTCTATTCTGTGCGGTTGTTGTTTCCTCAAAAGCCAAGTGGACTTTGTGCACCATTAAAGCAAGAAGGTGGTGCTCATGTTTCTTTCTCACAACTGGCCCCCACTTGTAGCCTCATGACCTCACAATGAAGCTTCTACATTATCCCTTATAAGAATATACAACTTATGTGTTAGAAAGATCTTCCATAAGACAAAGAACTTAAATTAAGAAGATAGATAGAAATCAATACTAAAATACTATTGTTGCACAAATATAATTACAAAATTGATAGTGTATGTTCACCCATGCACTCTAGCTTTGATGATCTAGGGACTTTGAAATAAAGAATACCATCTAGAAAGGGTGTATAACACAATGAAGATAGATCTAAATCTAATGATCTCACTATGACTAAGGAGGCTTCCAAACACATCTATACATAGTACTTAAGGTTTCTCCAAGTCACCCATCCACAACTATTAGACTAAACAAGAGACCCATTGGAGGTTTGGGTGCTATTCAAGGTTTCTTGATGCTTGTTGGGCTCCACAACCCTAAGATTATGTGTCACGAGAAGATATCCTTTTACCCTTGAGTGTGGTCTATCAGCCTACACTCTCATTCATCCTATTTGGCATGGTTCCAAATCTATACAAGCCAACTCCTAACCATCTAGCCACCTATGGCAAACCCAATTGTCTTCCGGCCACCTATGGCCATCCCAATTGTCTAAACAAGGTACTATCCAAGCAACTAGGCATGCTCAAACACAAAATGACTTCTCCTCATAAAGGAAACCTTAAAACATAGTGCAACGAGGCATGCTCAAACACAAAGTGGCTTCTCCTCATCATATAGGGGACCTTAAAACATAGTGCACCTCGGCATGCTCAAACACAAAGTGGATTCTCCTCATAAAGGGGACCTTAAAAGATAGTGCAACTAGGCATGCTCAAATACAAAGTGGCTTCTCTTCATAAATAGGACCTTAAAACATAGAGAAACCCATGTCACTCGTATCATAAAAATGACAAGAGTCGAGCATTGATTCCCAACACCCCCGTCAATATGTCCACTCATAGGTGAACTACCTCTTGGCCCAACATTGAGTTAATGAAGATGTTGCTCTAGAAAATCTCTCCCAAGAGCCTTTGTGAAGATATCCACATAATACTCCTTGATTATTGGGCATCAGCTTGTACACAAAGTGATACTATATCTCAATGTGCTTTGTATGAGTGTGGAACATCGGGTCCTTTGTAATTCTCATTGTAATACTCATACAACTTTGATTATCATAACACAACTCTACTATAGCTCCCATGTCTCCAAAAATACTCCTCAACCAAACTACTTCACATGTTGATGTACTCTCAACACCTATAGAAGAAAAGGCCACATTAGGCTATTTCTAGGAGGTAACTCTAAACCCAAGTGAAAACCAATAACTAAAAATTGATTCCTTGTTATCATAATCTCCTGTCCAATCTGAGCCACAATATATAGTAAAGGTCTTGTCTAAAGTATAGCTAATGTCATACTTCAATGTACCTTTGTACATGTATTTTAACACATGCATCCCTGTATTCCAATGGTTCTTTTAGGATTGATTTAAGAACCTTATCTCAATACACTAATTCTAAAGATGATTTTAATAAGGCGTGTATTGAGTTACAAAAGATCCATCAACCCCCCTTAGTGCAACATGCTACTCAAGGTGGTCAAGTGTGGTATTACAAGATCAACCCCCCTGTGTGCATAACGATTGGTCTACTCATTTGGTGACCTTTTATAATAATCATAGGCTAAGGTGGTGAGGCTTATCAATGTAGCTTTGATTTTAGAAGAGATGCTCCTTCAAGTAGTGATGAAATATAACCCTCAAATGTTGGTTTAAGCAAATTCTTTAGAGTGGTTTACCAGTGCACCATATTCCTTCGGCATACTTTTTATTAGTATGGCAAGTGCATCCTTTTCACCTATATTTACATCAATGCCATCCAATTGGGTCATTATACTTTTTATTTTGCTTATTATGAATTGTCATAGTGACTTATGAAATTCCATCTTTAAGCCATAAAATTCTATTTTTAAGTGGATTTCTTGATTTTTGGCCTTAAAACCAAACATTAAATTTAATTCATCCCATGCTTGTTTTACCATGGTTTTAGAATCAATGTGATGAATAAGGTTAGTGCCCAACTGCAATCCAATTAATGACAATGCCTATTCATCTTTTTCACTCCAATCCTCAGTTTTGGTTAGTGGGTGCATTCTCCTTACTTAATTTGCATAGGTTTTTGTGCATGAGAAGATACTTCATTTGTGTGGCCCAAGTGTGAAATCCTTCCACAGAGGACTTCTCAACATTTGTGATAGTGCCTAATGCCATTGCAAATGTCTTACCGGATTTTGACTCTCGGCAATGTCGAATTACTTACAAGAGTGGCAATTTGAATGTTACTGCAAAAGTAGATATGTGATCTCGTGACATTTTCTATGAAGGCTTCCTAAACCTAACCAAATGCCAAATGATGAATGTTGATTCTTGTGCAAAGCTAATATACCCCAAAGATTTTAATTTTACTCTCAATTGAACCTAATTTTGACTAATCACCACTTAATGACTGTGTTTAGTGAGTAAACAAGATAATCAACATGGCTTGAGTTTGGAGGGCTTCATTGAGCTCATGGAAAGGAAGCTTGATGGGGTTTTTGTATAGATCTCTTAGCCTTGATGATATGTAAAGGCTAGAGTAGAAGAAAGTAGCTCAAACAACCCTAAAAGGTGTGTATGTGTCAGAAATCTAGCGACAGTGTTTTTCCTTCTAGCGTTGTGACCTGTGGATAAAATAAGGTGAAACTTGGGCTTAAGATAGCTCATACCATTGCTAAGGCACCCGGCTAAGAGGGCTTAGCTCTTAATTCGACACACATAGGGTGAATGACAAAAAAGACCAATCGCCACTCAATTTTCTGGCAGCCTGGCGAACGAAATTGCTAATTCCCTTGGTGAAGTTCAGTGCTTTGATGTGATGAAGATGCCCTTTGAATGGCTTGATCAATGATTGTAAGGATAAGGAGAATGGAGCTCTTCACATTTGGTCCACAAGGAGGTGTGTGGATAAGCTTGGGGGGTTAATTAGCTTAATGAGTTTGATCCTAATGACTTAATCAATCTTCACTCAAGAACAATTAGGTTACAAGATGGAAACTTATTCTCATATAGAGGATTGAGTGTTGCTTATCTTCATTGCTTGAAAATCACCCTTTTTATATGAGGAGGGTACAACTCTTACAAATGTGCTCATGTGGGATAATGTCCAAGTGTGATGTGGTTGCATGCTCCTGATCTTGGTCCTCTACTCAGTCGTTTGCCTTCATGACACCACAAATTTCAACAAAGTAGAGCTATTTTCACATAAAATGGATGAAAATAGACCTTTTCTTACTTAAACTAAAGCAAATGTTTTCTATAGGTTCACCATGATTAGCACTACTTTTTCACATAAACTTATTACATCATCACATAAAAATGAATTTCTATAATTAATTTACTAATTATTTTCAACTGGTCTAAGACTTTGAAGTAAATTTCCAATGGAGATCTAAGAAAATCTATCTGTTAAGAATGCACCACATGGTCACATTCTCCTCATAATTGTCTATCCTTGGATCATTTAAAAATACATAATTTTTTATATAAAGATGTGTTGTACAAAAAAAACTACTCTTTTTGTATACTTTCAAAACATATAATAATTAATTTAAAATCAAAATTACATGCAAAATTACTCAATAAATCAAGTTAAGATCTCCATTTACATGACTTCCTTGTGTGCAAAGTGTGGATGGAATTGGAGTTAAAACAAAGAATTTATTAACATTTAATGATTGTATTGGCTACTTATCTAAGTTTAGGATATGCCATATGTACTATATTTGTGATCTTAGGGGGGGTGTACTACTAAAAGAAACCCTATGTATCACATGCATTTAAGGGGTATTTAAAAACCCCTTACTTGTGAATTTTTTATAAATAAAATGATCCCCTTTTCTTTATGGACTTACGTGTTTTTTTTTCAACATCGATTTAAAAAAACCCCTTTTGTAAATGTATTTTTATAAATTTACCTTAAAATTTTGAATTAAAAAACCCCTTCATTTGAACTCACGTGGTATACTTACATATTTTTAGGTGAATCCCTCAAGTTTGTGATATAGGAAATTTGACATTTGAAATTTTGATTTGCAATCTGACCATATGTTTAAGTACATGACTAAGAGTGTGATGTTTCATTAGAAGAGCTCAATGTCAAATTCCTTTACCAAGTGGGTGAGATTAGCCAATTTTAGTGAAAAAATTATAGTTTTTGCTAATTATTTATGATTAAGACACAGAGGAGAGAGAAGAAGAGATAGATTAAAGCTCAGGGTTTTCTTGTATAACTGTTACAAAAAGGTTACTGATGCTTTTACATGCATGAGGCTTGTGGTCAGGTTCATAGGGGTTGACCCTAGCCCTTTTACATTTATTCGACTACTCTCGACTGAATATTGATTTATGAACTGAACTATGACTTACGAATTGCTGAATATGCTTGAGTTACTTATATATATTTTCTAAGGACCAATCGGCCAGTAAGGCAGCAAGTCGCCAACTTTGGGTGGACAAACAAAAGCTAATTGGCTTTATTCACTATTGCGTTTCACTATGGCTAGTCATGCCCTGCTACTGCCGCTTATGTTGACTGTAACCTAGACAGCACTGTTGGCTGTAGATAGTGTACCAGGCTCCTCATGCATTGTATATTGCTGCCAATGAAGATGATGATGATGATGTGATGTTGTTAATGCTATGGTGCTGATGATGATGTTGTTCTAGACCATCCTAATGATTGAAGATGCTTCTGCTACTATTGATTAGGGATTTAAACAGTTCATACTAAAGATTAAGCCATGGCACGGGCATGCACATGACATCTCTGCTCACCATCTCACATTATCGGGACGGCAGCCATCTCTGCTTCTTCTACAGCTTACCTCAGGATAGCAACCATCTTGTATCATCAGGACGGTAGCCCTCTCTTGTTATCATCACCATCAACACCACTTGGGACGATAGCCCTCTTTGCTCCTCACCACCCCTCAAGTATTGCAGCACCCTTGCCACCAGAGCTTGCACCACTCGAGGCAGCATCCTTATCTACTCTTCATCAGTGCAAGCTCCAGTGACAAGGGTGTTGTAAGAGTGGTCAGTGTTGAAGGCTCACATCGCTGCATGCACAGGCACTCTAAGGTGGTAGTGGGCAGTAGAAGATGAAGTGATGATGATGCAAACTTTGTTGACAAGGGTGCTACGGTACCTGAATGGTACTACAACACTCAGGACACAACCCTCTCTCCTCTTCATCTACCACCTCAGGTACCGCTACACCCTTGTCACCAGAGCCTGCATCACCTCATCTTCCACTGCCACTACCCCTTTGGAGTGCCTCTGCATCCACACACCGACCACTTGTCGGAGTTCTTTGCCTCACATTGATGCAAGACTTCATCATCAACCGTGCTTTTGCTTTGCTGTGTTGTTTTTCTCTAATCTCTCATGCATTTGGTCCTTTCGTCCTTTTGTCCTCACATGGTATCAGAGCTATCGAAAGCACACACAGCATGGATCGTCTAGCCGCACTCCTGGAAGGACCAATTATTCTCACCACAAGTTGATTCTCCAAACTCTGATCTGGACCACACAACAAGGAAAGGGACTTCTTACTCAGTGGAATTCTTTCCATCACGATGATCGCCCTCTCTAACTTTACACATTAATGTTTACTACTGGCAACACCTAGGGACAACAACCCACTCTGCTACAATATAATACTTCAACATTTTTCAATTGGCTACACTTTGGGACAACATCCCTCTATGCCACATAGATCACATCAACGTTACATATCTGTTCATAGGATAGCAGCCCTCTCTACTATAGTAGAGCATATCAGCGTTTTATCTTTAGCTCATGGGACAACAGCCCTCTCTGCCACATAGAGCACTTTAGCGTTTTTCCTCAACTCACACCATCGGGACAAAATCCCACTCTGCTACTACAATATAGGACATCATCGTTTTATCACCAGTACTCTCTGCTGGGAACAGCAGCCCACTCTCTGCTACATCACACCATTGGGACAGCAGCCCACTCTGTGCTTATCTTCACCCCATCGACACCACTCTGGATGGTAGCCCTCTATGCTCTTCACCACCCCTCAAGTATGCAACACCCTTATCACCAAATCCTGCACCCTTCAAGTATACACCACCCTTAATACAAGAGCCTGCACCCTTTAGGTTTTGTAGCACCCTTATCACTAGAGCTTACACCACTACACCACGCGGGATAGCAGTATCTCTGCTCTTCATCAACCACCTCAAGTACCGCAGCACCCTTGTCACACCAGAGCCTGCATCACCTCATCTTCCGCTCTGCCACTACCACCTCGGAGTGCCTCTGCAACCATTGATGCGAGCCTTCGACACCGACCACCTGTCAAAGTGCTGCTTGGTCTGAGATGATCCCAAGCTCATAGTAATAAACGGGCAAATCTATCCTCTAGCCCATAGAAATTTGTGGGTCAATCGTTGAACCTAACCCCATGAGAAGGCCCAACAAGAAGTGATATACCCCATGGTGGCAAGAAGAACCTGGTCTGCCACCACTACCTGGACGGCTAAGGAAAGCCTTGTTGAACTCGAGTATAGTAGCTTCTTTCGATTGCTCAAAAGAAGAGGACTGCTCCAGGGAGATATCGATGTTGCAGCCCACCTGGCATAGGAGAATTGATGCTTTTATTGTCATGTAGTAGGCCATTCTAAGTTGAAGTGTCCCAAGAATGTCAGTATAGTGAGTGAACCATAGTGGTGGAGGTGACAATTCTTGTAGCTACTCTTAGGTTATCACATGACTGGAAGTTGTGGTGGATTATCCCATATGCAAGAACATGGGAAGTTGATATATAGGGTGGCACCTTGTCATAGATATATAGAGTGTGGTGGCACCTTGTTTAGATATCTCCTCCGGCCAGGTTTTGGAGGGGGGGAGAAATGGCTAGGAGATGGGAGCCCAACCACCAACATTGCTCAATGCCCTAGGGTGGTGTGTGTGTTTTGCTGCTTGCATGACTTTGACATGGTATCAAAGCTCAGCCTATGTGGTCCTAGGCAGTCCTAACTTCTGTTTGATCGAGGTGCTCGAATTGAAGGAGGGCGTTGGAGTTGGTAATTCTCGTAGCTACTCTTGGGGTATCGCATGACTAGAAGTTGTGGTGGATTATCCCATATGTAAGAGCATGGGAAGTCAAAGTGCCATATATAGGGTGTGGTGGCACCTTGTCATAGATATCTCCTCTGGCCAAGTTTTTGGGGGGAGAAACGGGCTGGGAGATGGGAGCCCATCCACCAATGTTGCTCAGTGCCCTAGGGTGGTGTGCGTGCTGCTATGCTGCATGACTTTGACACATAGGGAACACTATAGCTAGTAGTAGCAGTCTAGTTCTAGCTTCCATAGTCACTAGGTTTGAAGCTCAATAGACTAGGGTCTCAACCTTGGGCAAGGTCGAAAACCTAAGCACGAAGGGGTCTCAATCGCTATCCATATTGGTGTGCTTCAAAGTTCACCAGCTAGTCCTATGAGTTGAGAATACTATGTGGGTAGTTCTTGGGCTTTAGTTCAGGTGGCTAGTAATTTTGAGTTGTTTAAGGCTAGGGGGCATCTAAATGATTACCTAGTCATGCTTCTTTTAGATTGTGGTAGTACCAAGGAGGATGTCATTTTTGAACAAGTGGCTCAGAGGGCTAAGTTGGAAGCTGTCTTAGTCGATAGAAAAGTCTCATGATTTGTGTCAAACTTGACTCACAATGTCAAGCACTTAAACATCAACAAAAATAAATTCACTAGAGATTACATTTTTTTGCAAGGCATAGCTTGAACATCGACTAAGGAGGTTCAAAGAAGTATCTCTCACACTAGTCAGGTTGGTAGTGGTAGCACACCGACGATCTTGAGTGTTCATCTACTCATAATGTGGTGTGTGGCACAAAAATTGACCCATCACACACGCAAACTACAGAGGGGACACAAGGCACGAAAAGAGAAAGTTGGCTGCAAGTAGAGGAGTGCAAAATTCTAGGGCATGTGTGTGCAAATTTTGGTGCCAATCCGGTATGATTTTTACATGGTCATGCATGCATGTGTGTGGGACTTGGCCAGCTAGGCGGCCAAGCACAAAGCTTGCTCACAAGGCAACGACAAGCACAGAGCTTGCCCTTAGGCATCCAAGCACAGAGGAGGTTGCAGGCAGCCAAGCACCGAGGAGGTTGCAAGGATCTTGTAAATCTAGAAAAAATAGAAGCGAACAAAATGGAGCATTACTTGGATGGAGGGAACGTGGCGGATGGGAGGAGAGGCGGTGGGCCGGTGGGCACTGATTGATCCCTTGCTTGAGCTAAGCCAAGAACGCAAATGGCTCCTGCGAATTTGTAGTAGCCATCTGATTTAGTTTTTTTTTAATTTCCCATAGTGTCACGTACATGACGTCTGTATAAGTGTCGCGTACATGACGTCTGTATAAGTGATGTCATGTAAGCGACGCATTATAGTATGTAGTCATCGTGTAGACGACACTAAATCAATCGTCGTGTAAATGACATTCAAAGCAATAGATATTTGTGATGGAACATTATTTTTTTCAAACGCACCGCTTATGCGACGTTTGTCATCGTTTAAGCGACATGTTTGAATAAACCTATCATTTTAGCCATGTTGCGGGTTGTTCTAGTGCTATGTGCTGTCAATTGGCTCAAAAAAACTTGAAAGAGGATCTAAAGTGAGGACCCTTATTGTACAATCACCCAAGGCTTTTAAAAGATTAAGAGGATTCTTGTGAAAAAACCAACATAATTCTTTCATCAGTTGCATTTGGAAAACATTCAATTTTTTTAAAAGTACTTAATATAAATACTTTTATCTTTTACCAAAGTGTTTTTAAAACAAAAAATAAAACATGTAAGGCCAATGGACCTACCAAGCTTTCTTAGTGAACAAAAAAAAGAAAATCATATGGCCTATAGGAAAGAGAGATTTACAACATCCAAATAATAAAGAAATCCAAGAAATGTAAATTGTTTGATCTCTCACCAAAGATTTTTTTAAAGGAATCATGGAGTGCTAGTGAACTTACTTTTGAGAAGATTTCTAGGTAAATTAGTAGCCTAACACACCAAAAAACCAAGCATTGAACAAATACTAAGACAACAAGAAAATACTTAAAAAACTACAAGATAAAGATACTAATTTTAAAAACAAAAGACTCATTTTATACTTCGTAAGTAAAGGAGGCTTAAGGAAAGTTAGTAATAGTGGGTCTGAATCTAGGTTGCAAGTGTTGCTATAAGGATCATTTAGTGATGTGTGCATCAACGATGTTTGTAATCTAGTAGCATCAGTAGTAGTGTCGCTCAACGATGCTAATTTAAAAAAAATACTAAAAATGTCACTATCTTAGTGTCGCTAAGCCTCTGACATGTAATAATGACATATCTTCAGTTATCACACCTAGTAGTAGTAGTAGTAGTAGTAAAAGAAAGAGAGAACTAGATGGCTCTAAAAAAGGTCCATGACATATATTTAGATTAAGGTATTCTTGAAGCTCTAAAAAAGGGCAATGACATATATTTAGTTCAAGGGATTCTTGAAACTCTTATGCAAGATGGAGGCAAGATAAGAGGAAGGCATCAAGGTAAAAGGAAGGTAGGGTTCAATCAATATTAATGCAATATAAATATTGACGAGAAGCTAAGTAAGGTTCTCAAGGTTTAGCAAATATTAAGTAGGTTCCTCAAAAGGTTATTTAAGTAGAGCTAAGTAAGGTTCTCAAGGTTTAGCAAATATTAAGTAGTATTTAAGTAGAACAGTATTAAGCTGTAAAGACAACGTAGGAGAGGAACAATGCATGGGATTGGATGGTGTGGGCGTATCATGGTAATGGATGGTGTGGGCGTATCATGGGAATGTAGGACTGCCAGGAAATCATATGGCTGGCATCGAAACCACTTTAAAAAGCAAAGCAAACGTCTAAATTAAGTCACCTTTGCCTGCTAATTAATTTGGCGCCATGGCTTTATGCATGGCCATCGCTGCTCTTTCATGCTACAAATATCATACAAGGCTCCTCCCGCAGCTGCCTGTGGTAGTATCATTCGTTCATTGTTTAGCGTGCTTACTACATTAATTAGCGCTTGTATTTCTTGCTTTGCTTCTGCTCTCAACAGCAAATATGGGGCCGCCATGTCCGACCAGTGTTATGATAGCAGCCTGTCTCCTCCTCGTCGCCAACTGCTGCATGGCGGGTGGTGAGGGTTAAAACAAACCGCTTGCATTTCCTCCCTCCCTCCCTCTGTCCCTCAGTCATGTTTTTGTTCTCCTCTACATCCATCAATACATGTGTGTGTGTGCATGCATCTTGCTGTAGATTTCCGTTCTGTTTTCCGCGCTCTATACTTACACATATGTGCGTTTTTTTTACTTCTCTTTTTCTCCTTCCATTGTGTAGGTGGCGGTGACATGGGACGCGGCATGATGGGAAGTAGTGGTGGCGGCAGCAGCGGCAGCGGCTCCTCCATGGGCAAGATGGGAAGTAGCAGTGGTGGCACTTCCTCCATGGGCAAGATGGGTAGTAGTAGTGGTGGTGGCTCTTCCATGGGCGGCTCCTCCTCCATGGGCAAGATGGGAAGCAGCGGTGGCGGCGGAGGCTCCTCCTCCATGGGCAAAATGGGAAGCGGTGGTGGCGGCGGCTCCTCCTCCATGGGAAAGATGGGAAGCGGCGGCGGCGGCAGCGGCTCCTCCTCCATGGGCAAGATGGGAAGCAGCAGTGGCGGCGGCTCCTCCTCCATGGGAAAGATGGGAAGCGGCGGCGGCTCCTCCTCCATGAGCAAGATGGGAAGTAGTGGTGGCAGCGGCGGCTCCTCCATGAGCAAGATGGGTGGGGGCGGTGGTGGCGGCAGCTCCTCCATGAGCAAGATGGGTGGTGGCGGTGGCTCTTCCATGAGCAAGATGGGTAGTGGTGGCGGCAGCTCTTCCATGGGAAGCTCCTCCATGGGTAAGATGGGAAGTAGCGGCGGTGGTGGCAGCAGCTCCTCCATGGGCGGTTCCTCTATGGGCAAGATGGGTAGTGGCGGTGGCGACGGCTCCTCCATGGGCGGCTCCTCCATGGGCAAGATGGGTAGTAGCGGTGGTGGCGGCAGCAGCTCCTCCATGGGCGGTTCCTCCATGGGCAAGATGGGCAGTAGTGGTGGCTCCTCCATGGGCAAGATGGGCAGTAGTGGAAGCTCTTCCATGGGTGGAAAAATGGGGGTCTAAGGGTGGTGCATGAACCCTGTCATAAAGATAACTATAGTTCTCATGCCTCAATAACACAATTAGCTAATTTTTTATACCGGTATTATTCTAATGGGTTTCATGTAATGTAGCATGGCTAAGGATATAGATTCCTTCTACTTCATAAATTCATTTCATGATGCAAGCACTAAAACCTAATTATCTTCATGGTTTTCTATGAAGTCACTATATATAAATAAATTATCAAGATTAACTTTCATGTGTAATGTGTCCTATTCATTTCTCATTAAAATTTCATTCCACAAAATCAATTGTTTCAACTTAAGTGTAAATATCATTGAAATTCTCATCGTAAAAGTGGACATGAGCATATTTATTTTTTTATGTTACTAGAATGTTCATAATATCCTCTGTTTATTTTGAAGTGTATTTCAACCTAGATTGTTAAATAATTTGGGCAATTTCATATTTTTAAGTGAACCTTCAATTGCTACTTTATTACCGATGAATCATAATATTCTAGATAGTTCATTAAGGTGGCCGATTCCATCTCTACATGTGAAATGCAATATTTTATATTTTGAAACTTCATAAAATGTCACCAATTAATGTGTGCTATATCTTGCTTGCACACAGTTACATATAGATGATAGATGGGTTTGGTAGCTTCCATCATAAGGAGAGAATCAATTTTGAGATCTACCTTCACTTCATGGTGTATACAATCTTGCTTGCACACTAGATGATTGATGGGTTTGGTAGCTTCCATCATAATGAGAGAATTAATTTTGAGATCTACCTTCACTTCATGGCACTATATAGAACCTTCATCTTAGTGTCTTTCCACATTGCCATCTAACCTCCCTCATAGACAGGTGGTGGATAGCTACCATCAGCCTTGTAATAGTACTTTAAACTTATTATCCATCTCTCTTACTACTAGTATTGTTCTCTTTGAAGGTCCTACTATTTGTGTTTATTAGCACAAGTTATAATTTCTTACATGGCATAGAACATTCATGTGTAATGACCACATGTTACATTTAAGCTTTCCAAATTTCCCATTCAAAGAGCCAAAACCAAGTCTTCTTCTCTAGAAGGCTACCAAAGTTAGGGTTTCGAAGAAAGATAACCCATGGAGAGTTGACACTATACAAATACTTTCATATGTTCACTTAAAAAATCAAAATGTTGGATGTTACCAACCCATGATGAATGTGCTTTTTATCTCTAGCTTTTATATGGGCATGATGCACCTATTATGGGATTTCTTGGCTGCCAAAGCATATAAAGCTTATATGTTATGCTATCAACAATCTTTTTGTATATACATAGCCTAGGATAATTTTCTCTAGTGAACCCATGGAGAGTTGTTAATGACACTATACAAATACTTTCATATGCTCACTTAAAATCAAAATGTTGGATGCTATCAAAACAACCCATTCCCTTTGTATGCATGAATGTGCTTTTTATCTCTAGCTTTTATATTCCACAAGATGCACCTATTGTAATGATTTTGGGATTGCTTGGCTGCCAAGCTTATAAAGCTTATACATTATGCTACCAACAATCTTTTTGAATATACATAGCCTAGGATAAGTTTCTCTAATTTTTGGGCACTATACACATCTCATGGAAGGCCAGTCAATGTACATATGAGTTTTATTTAAGACATTTTGAGTTTCCAAAATGGGACACATCACAATCGATGCTAGTTTTTCTAAAGTTGTTAGATGCATGCAAATCTTGTATGACAAGTTAGTATGCCATTCTTACTTAAGAGAAGGGTTTCTGGGTCTCTTACTCCTCCTCAAACCACTCCTCAAACCATTTTCCAATTGCATGGGCTTTGGATGGATTTGTTTCCCTAGTGACTAATAATGCATACCAGAACATGATAATTAGTGATTGACAAATTGGAGAGGTTTTAAGGCCTTATCAATATTTATAAAATTTATGTCGATATTCAAAGACTTCTATGAGTATTTGATGCCTTTTTGGCATCACCAAGTGTGTTCCCTTTGTCGTACCTCATGATCTTGTCTATTGCATTGTCCTAATTGAGATGTTATGCATTTTAATACTCAATAATAATGGTGGGAGGCAACATCCTATGCAAGATTTGGATGCCAAAGCATTTGCTTTGCTAGTTTTGTTTGTTTCCTATTTTTTCCATGTTGGGAATTCATTGATGTAATGGTCAAATTTACCACATGCAAAGCATGCGCTAGTAAAACTACCAAATTTTAGTTTCCCATTAAGATAGTCCGATCTAAACTTCCAAACAGTCGGGGGTTGGAAGTTTTGTGTTCCAAAGTATGGAATACATTGTTGGATCCTTTTCCCAAACTAGGGTTAGTTGAGATGCGTAAAACTTTACCTAAGAAACTCACCATTTCTTCCATAAAAGGCCATAGATAAGGAGGAAGATACACATGTTCCACCTAGATAGAGCATACCTTATCAATCCAGTAGATGTCCATTTAAGGTTCCTAGGAAAGGAGCAGTACCATATGTCCATAGAGATAAGGAGGAAGATATACCAATTCTACCTAGATAAAGCATGCCTTATAAATCTTATGGTAGATGTACTTACATAAAAAGGACCCCACCTTGACGAACCCACTTAATATTTGCTAAACAAAGCAATCCCACCTTGAGAAAGATTGCATTAATATTGATTGAACCATTCCTTCCTTTAACTTGATACCTTCCTCTTAATCAATTGGGCATGCCTCAATCTCATGTTTGCATAAGAGTTTCAAGAATCCCTTAATCGAAATATATATCATGGCCCTTTTTCAGAGCTTCAAGAATTGCTTAATCTAAATATATGTTATGGACCTTTTTTAGAACCATCTAGAATTTTTTTAATTCTCTCTTACTACTACTGCTACTACTGCTACTGCTGCTACTACTACTAGTCACTTGGTGTGATAATTGAAGATATGTCACTATTACAATATCAGGGGCTTAGCGACACTAAGGTTTGAGTGACACTACTAACTTGATGTTACTAGATTACAAACATCACTAATGCGCACATCACTAAATGATCCTTATAGTAATACTTGCAACCTAGATTTAGACCCACTATTACTAACTTGTCTTAATCCTCCTTTAATTATGAAGTACATATGAGTCTTTTGTTTTTAAAATTAGTATCTTTATCTTGTAGTTTTTTTAGTATTTGTTCAATACTTGGCTTTTTTTTGTGTGTTTTGATAGCTACTTTACCTAGAAATCTCCTCAAAAGTAAGTTCATTAGTTACATGATTCCTTAAGAAAAAACTTTGGTGAGAGATCAAACAAGTTACATTTCTTATATTTCTTTATTATTTAGATGTTGTAAATATATCTTGCTTGAAGGCCATATGATTTTCTTATTTTTGTTCACTAAGAAAGTAGTGCTAATCATGGTGAATCTATAGAAACAAATTGGTTTAATTTAAGTAAGAAAAGGTCTATTTTCATCTATTTTATATGAAAATAGCTCTACTTTGTTGAAATTTGTGGTGCCATTGATGGAAAGGTATGAGTACAGGACTAGGGTGTCAAAAGCATGCAACCATATCACACTTGGACATGGGCAAGATGGGGTAGTGGTGGTGGCTCTTCCTCCATGGGCAAGATGGGTAGTAGTAGTAGTGGTGGTGGTGGCACTTCCTCCATGGGCAAGATGGGAAGTAGTTGTAGTGGCTCTTCCTCCATGGGCAAGATGGGTAGTAGTGGTGGTGGTGGTGGTGGTGGCACTTCCTCCATGGGCAAGATGGGTAGTAGTAGTGGTGGTGGCTCTTCCATGGGTGGCTCCTCCTCCATGGGCAAGATGGGAAGTAGTGGTGGCGGTGGCTCCTCCTCCATGGGCAAGATGGGAAGCAGCAGTGGCGGCTCCTCCTCCTCCATGGGAAAGATGGGAAGCGGCGACGGCGGTGGCTCCTCCTCCATGAGCAAGATGGGAAGTAGCGGTGGCAGAGGCGGCTCCTCCATGAGCAAGAGGGGTGGTGGCGGCGGCTCCTCCATGAGCAAGATGGGAAGTAGCGGTGGTGGCGGTAGCTCCTCCATGAGCCAGATTGGGTGGTGTCGATGGCTCCTCCATGAGCAAGATGGGTGGTGGCGGTGGCTCCTCCATGAGCAAGATGGGAAGTAGTGGTGGCGGTGGCTCCTCCATGAGCAAGATGGGAAGTAGTGGTGGCGACAGCTCTTCCATGGGCAGCTCCTCCATGGGCAAGATGGGAAGTAGCGGTGGCGGCAGCTCTTCCATGGGCAGCTCCTCCATGGGTAAGATGGGAAGTAGCGGGGGTGGTGGCAGCAGCTCCTCCATGGGCGGTTCCTCTATGGGTAAGATGGGTAGTGGCAGTGGCAGCAGCTCCTCCATGGGCGGCTCCTCCATGGGCAAGATAGGTAGTAGCGGTGGTGGCGGCAGCATCTCCTCCATGGGCGGTTCCTCCATGGGCAAGATGGGCAGTAGTGGAAGCTCTTCCATGAGTGGAAAAATGGGGGTCTAAGATTCATCTGAAAGGTGGTGCATGAACCCTATCATAAAGATAACTATCGTTCTCATGCCTTAATAACACAATTAGCTAATTTTTTATACGGGTATTATTCTAATGGGTTTCATGTAATGTAGCATGGCTAAGGATATAGATTCCTTCTACTTCATAAAATCATTTCATGATGATGCAAGCACTAAAACCTAATTATCTTCATGGTTTTCTACGAAGTCACTATATAAATAAATTATCTAAACTTTCATGTGTAATGTGTCCTATTCATTTCTCATTAAAATTTCATTTCACAAAATCAATTGTTTCAACTTAAGTGTAAATATCATTGAAATTCTCATCGTAAAAGTGGACATGAGCATATTTATTTTTTTATGTTGCTAGAATATTCATAATATCCTCTATTTGTTTTGAAGTGTATTTCAACCTAGATTGTTAAATAATTTGGGCAATTTCATATTTTTAAGTGAACCTTCAATTGCTACTTTATTTTACCGATGAATCATAATATTCTAGATAGTTCATTAAGGTGGCCGATTCCATCTCTACATGTGAAATGCAATATTTTATATTTTGAAACTTCATAAAATGTCACCAATTAATGTGTGCTATATCTTGCTTGCACACAGTTACATATAGATGATAGATGGGTTTGGTAGCTTCCATCATAAGGAGAGAATCAATTTTGAGATCTACCTTCACTCCATGGTGTATACAATCTTGCTTGCACACAATTACATATAGATGATTGATGGGTTTGGTAGCTTCCATCATAATGAGAGAATTAATTTTGAGATCTACCTTCACTTCATGGCACTGTATAGAACCTTCATCTTAGTGTCTTTCCACATTGCCATCTAAGCTCCCTCATAGACAGGTGGTGGATAGTTACCATCAGCTTTGTAATAGTACTTTAAACTTATTATCCATCTCTTTTACTACTAGTATTGTTCTCTTTGAAGGTCCTACTATTTGTGTTTATTAGCACAAGTTATAATTTCTTACATGGCATAGAACATTCATGTGTAATGACCACATGTTACATTTAAGCTTTCCAAATTTCCCATTCAAAGAGCCAAAACCAAGTCTTCTTCTCTAGAAGGCTACCAAAGTTAGGGTTTTGAATAAAGATAACCCATGGAGAGTTGAGACTATACAAATACTTTCATATGTTCACTTAAAAAATCAAAATGTTGGATGTTACCAACCCATGATGAATGTGCTTTTTATCTCTAGCTTTTATATGCACATGATGCACCTATTATGGGATTTCTTGGTTGCCAAGCGTATAAAGCTTATATGTTATGCTATCAACAATCTTTTTGTATATACATAGCCTAGGATAATTTTAACACCATTACAAGCATGATAACCACTGATCTTGCAAAAGACTTTTGATTAACCAACCCTAGGGCTAGGGTTTATCTCCAAAACACCATACCCATGAAGCTTGCAAGAAACCCTAAGGCTAGGGTTGCTGTCCAAAACACCATAGCCATGAAGCTTGTAAGAAACCCCCAAATCTTTGCCCATTTTCCTTAAGAAAGCTTCAAATCCCATAAGAATTGGTTCAAATGCTTAAAACTTGCTTAATCAAAGGTTGGTAGACTCTCAAGTGAAGCTTTAAACACCATGAGGAAGAGGTGATGACAAAACATAGCTCCATGGAGGATGAAGTTACTAGTAGCCATATTTGCTTGTAGTAGAAGAGGTGAAACTTGTTTCCAATCACCACTAGAAAGGGTCATAAAAGAATCAAGACTAGTTGAAGGTTGGTTCTTCTTACTTAGAGAAGCATGGGAGAAGGCTAGGGTTGGATAAAATGGCCTCAACAAGATGTATGCTTTTCATATTTGTGAAAAAATGAAAAACGCCTAATTTTTACCTCAAACACTCCAATCGGCCAAGCGATTAATGTGGGGTTCATCTTGTAGCTTGTTCACTTCTTAAATAGTGGCCAATATTTAGAAGGGTGGTACCCCCTTGTGGTACTCGGGTGTGTGTGTGTGTGTGGTGAGTATTATGGGGTGTGTGTGTGTGTGTGTGTGTGTGTGTGTGTGTGTGTGTGTGTGTGTGTGTAGCCAATTAAAATTCCCATGTGGTTAGTAGTATGTTGAGAGTATGCTATGTGTGTGGTGAGTAGTCTGGTGTGTGTAGTATGGGGGGTGTGTGGAAAGTGAATTAAAATTCCCATGTGCAATTAGGAATGGAATAAGATGTCATGAAAAAAAAGAGGTCCTTACATGCACAACATGATGTGTGTGTGTGTGTGTGTGCATGTGTGCATGCATGCATGGTGATTTTGGTCTAGCAACATAAGAAGGATTCAAAGGATAAGGGAGGATTTGGCTATGTGTAATGTTATATGTGAGTATAATAAAGCATGCATGTGTGTGAGTGTCATGTGTACATCGTCTCCATCAAATCAAGAATCAAACACCAAACACATTGTTTTACAAAAGCATGCATGTGTGTGAGTGTCAAGTGTACATCGTCTCCATCAAATCAAGAATCAAACACCAAACACATTGTTACAAAAGCATGCGTGTGTGGGTGTTAAGTGCACATGATCTCCATCAAATCAATAATCAAACACTAAACACACCATTTTCCACTACCAAAGCTTTTAAGTCATTACTTTTTAAGGAAAACTAGTGGATGCTAGATAGGAGAGTTGGATACTTAATTGTGCCCAAGCGTGCAAGCAACCTTGTATTCTCTTTAGGTGTAGCATTAGGCGAGGTAAGGAAGATTGTTGCACACTTTGATTCCTGTTAGCTACCCTATGAAGAACTACAATTATATGAGGGGTTATACATCAATGCTCAAGCACACACATAGCTTTTTAGTGTGGTGATGAGTGCAAACTAGCTCCAACCTGGGGGGGACGGGTTTGCATAATGTTTGTGTGGTGAGTGCAAACTAGCTCCAAACTAACCCCCATCGTTTACAAGGCAGCCAAAGGTGGGCATTGAACCACTACTGCACAAACCCCCTTGCAAGGACTTTTTTTGTCGCTATATAAGGGGAAATTCAACATTGCTATTGGATGTCGCTTAAACAACGCTTGTAGCAACATAAAAATGTCATATAAACGACATATTATCGTGCCACATAAATGACATAGTGTTGCTTAAGCGATGTATATTATTTTATTTTGGGTAGCATCGCTTAAGCGATGTGACAAGCATCGCTTAAGCAACACTAATACATTTTTTTTAAAGCACAGAATTAAAATATGTATCACACACACACATACACATACACATACACATACACATACACATACACATACACACACACACACACACACACACACACACACACACACACACACACACACACACACATAAGATACTCTCTCTCTCTCTCTCTCTCTCTCTCTCCAATACACACATAATACTCTCTCTCTCTCTCTCTCTCTCTCTCTCTCTCTCTCTCTCTCTCTCTCACACACACACACACACACACACACACACACACACACACACACACAAAATTCTCTCCCTCTCTCTCCCTCTCTCTCTCTCTCTCTCTCTCTCTCTCTCTCTCTCTCTCTCTCACACGCACACACAAAGTGCTCTCACACATACATTAATCAATTAATTATTACTCTCTCTCTCTCTCTCTCTCTTGTGGATCAATCATACACAAAGCTATGTCTCATTACTCAAGAATTCGCACAAAAAATAGACGTTGCATTACTCAAGCATGGAGGACCGGTAAGAATGCTAACTTAACACATTTTATTTGTACACAATTTTGAGAAATAGAAATGTTCATACATATATATAAATGTAATCATACAATCTAGTCAAGCCAAGAATACAATATGATCAAATCGAGAATATAATCTGAAGCTAGGAATATACAAAAAAGGTAGCATATATAACCAAAAGCACTGTACAAAGCACACATAAATACAGAAACAATGGGTGAAACAAAATGTGGTGGGTAAGTCAGTCATCATCAGATGCATGGATGTGCTCATCACACTAGCCTGACTGATCTAATCCATCTCTGCCTTGCTTAGTAGCTGAGCCAGCTACGCAATCTACCAAACTAACTCCTTTGTGTCTGCCTCACCATACAATTCCTATGGTTTATTACACCAATCAGCTAATGTTTAACTAATATATTTAGAACTAAACTAGAATTAATGTTTCTGAATCAAAATGACTTTAAAAAAAATCTACTGGAGTTAGTTGGGTCTTGTCGCTTATAGTCCTGGTATGTGGCTACCTTTATCTCCCGAGGGGTGGGCAATTGACCATAGTCCTTTTCCTATCATTAAAACATAGTGCTATGGGTATGGCTAAATGCCTAAGTCCTTATGAGATGGCTGATGGCCTAAATGGATATGTGTATGGGAATGCATAAGTGCTTATTGTTATGGACATGCACACATATGCACATAGTATAGAACAAAATGTAAACATTTTTAAACTTACAAAAGTGGCAACAATGAAGCACTTCTTGCCCATCCTGCTAAGGTGTAAACAAAATGTAAACATTTTTAAACTTACAAAAGTGGCAACAAAAGTGGCAACAATGAAGCACTTCTTGCCCATCCTGCTAAGGTCTGACGTATGCCTAGCCGTCACTCTAGCCTGTGTGGCCTCCTAAAAATTCAAAAATCATGTACACATAAATTCAAGACTTAAGATGTAAGATTCCTCCCCAGCCTCTCAAAATGTCCAGCATCTTCTCCTGTAATCAATCCCCTCTTCAGAAATATAAAAGACCTTGTTTCTAACTGTTTTGACTTAGAGAGAGAGAATATTCTAGAGAGAGAATATTCAGATTTTGAATATTTATAGATAGAAAAATTTCTCATCTTATTAAAATAAGTTCCCCTGAAACAGAAATTCAAAAAAGAACTTTCCAATGTGCAATTAGAATTGATTGGAAATGAGTATGAAGGACCTTAGCCTAAGGGTCTAGATTTTTAGAAATTTTTGGATTATGGTCCAATTAAGGTTCCTATGGGCCAATAGCATCAATCCATGTGTAGGGAGGAGATAAATCCAATTTTGTAAAAGAAGATACCCAAAAATGAGTAAATGCTCACATAAGATGAAGAGTTGACTATGTACAAGGTTTATTAGTAAGAAACTATGAGTAATATAAAAAATATGAGATATTTTGGGTATCCAAAAATGAGTAAATGCTCAAATAAGATGAAGAGTTGAAAATGTACAAGGTTTATTAGTAAAAAACTATGAGAAATATTAAAAATATGAGATATTTTGGGTATCCAAAAATGAGTAAATGCTCACACAAGATGAAGAGTTGAAAATGTACAAGGTTTAGTAGTAAAAAACTATGAGCAATATTAAAAATATGAGATATTTTGGATATAATGATTCCATTTTGACACATATGTAAGGAAGGGGAGTTCTTTAAAGGAGGTGCATATTTCACATGCTTGAATGAGTTTTAAACTCAAAAATAATGTGATATTTTTATCTCTCCTCTCTCTTGAACCAAACCAAATCAAAATGGAACCAAACCGAATCAAAAAGTAACAAAACTAGATCCAAATCTAGTCCAAATTCAACCAAACTGAATCTGGAAAATTCTAGAATTCAGTTAGCTTTGGTTAGTGCTTCCCTCTCCTATAAATAGAACATGAGTCCTTTGAAAAAAAGGAAGAATTTTACTATACTAGAGTTATGTTGAAATAATGCTAGTTTCTACTATTCTCTAAAATTCTCTCCAATTTGAAGAAATTGGAGCTTCCCTCTTTCTTCAATCCCCATTGGTGGCTCCATCAACATACTTAACCAATTGATTGGTTGGGGGCCTCTACCGTGAACAAAGAATCAAGCAATTTGTAAGGTAATTAGTGAATATTGATCTTTTCTATAATTTCTCAATGTTTCTCTCTTCTCAACCCCTCTCAAGCTTGAGAAGCTTAATTGGTATGGTTTTTAAATGCTATTGAAGTTAATTGATGAATAGTAGTGAAGAGTTACATAATTTTATGAATGCTATTAAAGTTAATTGATTAATGATAGTAAAGAATTACATAAATTTCCATTTATGTTTAAATTCTAATGGTTTTTATGTAATTTCTCTCTCTCACTCAAGAAATGGTCATACTCATGACCCATTCTCAATCCAAATGAAGCTTTTCATAAAGTTTATCCTTAATCCAAGATTAATCTATACTTGAGGTCAAATTAATGGCTTTTTTCTATGCTTTTAGTTTATGTATTTCATGAATATTGATGATTCAATCTATTATGGATTAATGATCCAATTAGGGATCATTCTAATTATTTTCTTAATGATAAACTTTATCCCTTAGAAAAATTGAGATTTATTAGTCATAGCAACGGAGCTATGGCAAAAATTTTATAAAAATTACGCATAAAATAATTCCGTTCAAAGCATGAAAAGAGGACTTTCTACCATATTCTAGGAATTATCATCCTAGATTAATTGAAAGATATTCATTGTAATCCTAGAGAAATTGATTTTTATATTATGCATAATTGAAATTCATGCATAGAGGTATGCATAAGAGATGAATATTTTATTATAAAAGAGTTACTTTTATCATAATTGAATTTCATGCATAGAGATATGCATAAGAGATGAATATTTTATTATAAAAGAGTTACTTTTAGCATAATTGAATTTCATGCATAAGAGATGAATATTTTATTATAAAAGAGTTACTTTTAGCATAATTGAATTTCATGCATAGAGGTATGCATAAGAGATGAATATTTTATTATAAAAGAGTTACTTTTAGCATAAATGAATTTCATGCATAGAGGTATGCATAAGAGATGAATATTTTATTATAAAAGAGTTACTTTTAGCATAATTGAATTTCATGCATAGAGGTATGCATAAGAGATGATTATTTTATTATAAAAGTGTTACGTTTATCACAATTGAATTTCATGCATAGAAGTATGCATAAAAGTTGATTATTTTATTATAAAAGTGTTACTTTTATCATATTTGAATTTCATGCATAGAGGTATGCATAAAAGATGATTATTTTGTTATAAAAGTGTTACTTTTATCATATTTGAATTTCATGCATAGAGGTATGCATAAAAGATGATTATTTTATTATAAAAGTGTGACTTTTATCATAATTGAATTTCATGCATAGAGGTATGCATAAAAGATGATTATTTTATTATAAAAGTGTGACTTTTATCATAATTGAATTTCATGCATAGAGGTATGCATAAAAGTTGATTATTTTATTATAAAAGTGTGACTTTTATCATATTTGAATTTCATGCATAGAGGTATGCATAAAAGTTGATTATTTTATTGTAAAAGTGTTACTTCTATCATATTGGATTTCATGCATAGAGGTATGCATAAAAGATATTCTTTTTATACTAAAAGTGTGATTTTTCATCATAAATGGATTTTATGCATAACAGCTGCATAAGAGAAATTCTTTTATTCTAAAAGTGTAATTCCTACCAAATTGAATTTATGAATAAGAAGATGCATAAAAGATTGATTTTTAATTCAAAAGTGTCATTCTCATCTAAATTGAATTTATGCATAGGAAAATGCATAAAAGATTGAAATTTAATTCAAAAGTGTCATTTTCATTTAAAATGAATTTATGCATAGGAAGATGCATAAAGATTGATTTTTACTTCGAAAGTATTAATCTCCTTAAATAGAATTTATGCATAAATAAATGTGTGAAGAAATCTTATATCAAATATAGGAATTCTCTTATATTCTATAAATAGATATGAGATGTGATAGGATGTGATAAGAGGTGTATAAAATGTGATAAGAGGTGATAAGATGCTTATGAAATAAGTTAGGAGGTGATAAGATGAATTAAGATGTGATAAGATGTGTATGGGATGAGGTAAGGCGAGAATGGATGTGATGTAAAAGATTAGATGTGAAGACATATGGGGTTATATGAATGGGAATGTGGAAATGGATGTATGTATGTGGATGTATGGATGTGGAGATGGGAGTGTGGATGTATGAATGTGAAAATGGATGTATGCATGAAGATGTATATGCATAGATGTGAATGTGGATGTATAGATGTGAATGGGAATGTGGATGTAGATGTATGTGAATGTGGATGTGGATGTGGATGTATAGATGTGAATGTGGAATGTGGATGTGGATGTATGTATGTATGTGGATGTAGATGTGGATGTATAGATGTGAATGGGAATGTGGATGTGGATGTATGTAAATGTATGTAAATGTGGATGTGGATGTATGTAAATGTGGATGTAGATTTGGATGTATAGATGTGAATGTGGAATGTGGATGTATGTATATATGTGGATGTAGATGTGGATGTATGTATATATGTGGATGTAGATGTGGATGTATAGATGTGAATGGGAATGTGGATGTGGGTGTATGTATGAATGGGGATATGGGATGTGGATGTATAAATGAGGATGTGAAAATGGAGGTAAGCATGTAGATGTGGATGTATGGATGTGAATGTGGATGTGGATGTGGATGTATGGACGTGGATATGGATGTGAATATATGGATGTAGATGTGGATGTATAGATGTGAATGTGGAATGTGGAATGTGGATGTGGATGTATGGATGTGAATATATGATATGTGATGTGAAGGAATCTGAAGTGAAGAGATGGAAAATGATGTGATTGGATGAGTACACATCTAAATGGAATGTGGAATAAGTAATGTGGATTTATGAGAGATAATGTGGAAAAATGAGAGTTAATATAGAAACTGTATTTGTAAACTGTTTGTAAATGACTGTTTTATGTCAAGAATGCTGGGGAAGCATTTTGACCGTCTTGTGATTAAGGTCGTGAAGACCTAACTGATAAAGCTGCAACTGCTGACGGAGAGTCAATGGAGGACGTCTCGCGGTAGCAAAGTCGGCCGAGGTCTTGACCAGCCTCAGTTCGTCGATTAAAATGGTGAGCTTCCGGTACGGTGGATGAGGGACCAAGGAAGCGGCCTATGAGTGAAGCGCTAGGTCACCTACGAAGGATCCTAGAGGGTGCTGACCATACGGTGCTCGGGCTCTGGGTCGCCTAGGATACCCACGCATGCGTCGAGGAAGATATTGGAACAAGGAGTAAGAGTTGTTTTCTGAAACCGGGCATGGATCTGGTTGATTGACCTTGCTGGTCTTCAATGGATGAGTCCATGGCTCTTTTTATGGATCTGTTGGTTGATCTTGCTGATCTTCAACGAGAGTCCATCTTGATTTTTATAAGTGATTATACTGCCGAGTATTATGGGCTAGGAACTATTGAAAAGGCCCCTGAGTGGACAGGTGGTGAGCAATGATGCCATAGATACTCTGATGAAGGAATGATGGGAAATTAAGAATCAACCGGATAATTTGGAAGATTGTGATCAGTGGTACTATGGTTTCATTAAAGGATTGTTTTAAAGTTAGCTGATGCTAAGAAAAAGGCAATTTCATATTGGGTGTGTAAGTGGTGTGACTAGTTTTATGTTGCATGAACTTCTGGCTAGGGGGCCTTGGAACTCTTTTCCTTGGTACCCGGGACAAAACCTAACCAAATTCTTAATTGGATCCCATCACTACAGTGGTTGGGTGGTTGGCTAACCCATGGGACTGGATGGGGTTAGGCTGGACTGATGGATCCGTAAATCGAGACTCAATTTCTGTTATTACGAGATAGATGAAGTAAGTCCCGGATAGTAATTGTTCTATGGATAGGAATCAACGGCTGTGCCTGGGGAAAAAAGCGTTGATTCCAATGATCCGAGTGCAAGTTTCTTCCTTGATCTGACCAAGTATCTTTATAGATGCAGTTGGATCAGTTTGATCAGAAATGGTTTGACTACGTTAGAGTAAAAATTATCCTGGTGGAATCACCCGTGCTTTCTGGGTAAAGGAAGTTTTTCCGGGTTCGGTTTTGGATAAATCGACGGATTAGTCTCTTGTCCGGATATCCGTGGGCGAGGCCTCGAATGTGGGACCCCTGTCCTACGCGAGAAGTGCTCTTCCGCTCCTAGTACCTCCGTTGCTCGGTGTGGGAACAGGGATCTTACAGTTGGTATCAGAGTTTTTGGTTAATAAGGATCAACCGAGAAGCCAAATATATCAAAAATTTATCAAGAATCAAAAAGGTTGTAATTGTGTGATATAATTCATATAATTTGATATTCAATCTGAAAATTCATAAATTAGTAATTGGGTCTTCAAATGGAAGTACCGCAATTATATGGAACCCTGACTTGCTTGAGGCCTAGACATGATGGTATTTACCTTATAGTTCCAAGTATTATGACGACCCGTATATACCTAGGGTATAACTGCAGCTCTTTACCGGCAGTATATACGAGTAAATCCAAGACTTGAAATTATAAGCGTTAATGCTATCCAGATGATGATTTCGAATGTGGTTGATATGATTTTAATTTTGTTTGAGAACTGATGAATTGATTTGGATTCTGATTGAAAAATTATGATTTCTGAAATTTAGTTGAAATATAATAACCTGAGCAAAACTACAATGAGGATGAATGGGAAGAGTCCCTGTGATGATAAATGATGATAATGATTTCAGCAAATCACTATGAGATTAGTGGATTGTGCTGTCAAATTGCTACTGTTAACACTTGATCGTTAGATCAAGTTAAGGGATGACAAATTTAGAACTTACTTGACAAATTCCCGTGGAGGAATGTTCAGAAGGAAATTTTTCGGTCTAATGGACCATTATCATGTTAAAGATATGAATGATATGATCTGAATGAATTGTTATTTAATGATGAGTTCTAAGGGATATTTATCCCAGTATTCTGTTGGGTTGACCAGAATATAAGGAACCCCAGAATAAAATTGGATCTTAAGAAAAAGAGTTGTCCTCTACCTTGCGAGATGAGGACATCTCGCACTTTTTTAAGTGGGGTAGAATGTAAGATTCCTTCCCAGCCTTCGAGGTATACAGGAGTAAGAATCTCCCTTTTTGATCTTATAATTATTCCCTCTCTAAAATAAAAGAAAGATTCTGTTTAAAAAAGGAAGACCCTCTCCCTAGAATACTTCTCAAGAGTCCCACCTGTTTTAAGGATTCAGAACAATGAGTTCAGAAGTGAGAATCGATGTTTTGGATATCAAGGTTTTGATTTTCATTCGAGTACGGCCCAAAAGAAGTTCTTTAGCTCTTAGGAAGTATAAGAAGTTATCCCCAGATATTGTGGACCAAAGAAAGTAGGTGACTTAGCTTACGAACTTCTTTTATCTCCTCATCTCAAAATTCCTAATGCCTTCTATAGAAAAATGTGCCAAACCCAAATCATGGAAAGACAGTAAAACTTCTGTGGTGATAAGTTACCGTTGGCTTCTAAGTTACGCTAGCTCCTTCCTTTATATAAGTCGTAACTTTTACTTGATGCTCACAGTAATCTTACTCCCATCGATCTCCTTTCTTTCTTAATCTCCTTCATGGCTTGGCAACAAGAATTAGTTTTATCCATGATGATTTCTCACCTTCAAGACGCAAGCGAGTCTGTGAAGAAGGATTTTATAGAATAGTATGAGCGCTCACTTTTCCCTCACTTGAGAACTTCTGTAGCTCAGACCAAATGGCGGACCTATCAAGACATAACTAGGGTAACACCCTGGGGTCAGCAGCACTTTCGTAACAATGTCCGCTTGGCCATGGTTATTGAAGCTTTGGGTTTGGGTCCCCGATACTACTGCGTCATGAGATCAAGGCATCTTGGGTTTTCTGAGTGGGTCTTCTTACTGGCATGTTTTCTGAGCGGGTCTTCTTACTGGCATGTTTTCTTCCTCATCAGAAGATATGCCTTTATCCCATTTTTGGCTTGCCTCTCAGAGGTCCTTTTGTTAGATCACCTCATACCACTGAGATAGGTGCGGCAATAACCAACAGAATTATTCCCATAGATGAGTTACCTTATACGTGCGCAGCTTGTGAGTGCTGCTTTTGTGATCATATGATGGACGGACTTATGGAAGTGTAAAGAGTTCTTCTATCTTTACTGTATATGTTTCAAGAATGAATAAAGTTTAAATCTTCTTCTTGTCTTGACCCTTACTCTCTTTGAGACTTTTTTATTTGGTGGTTAATCTTAATTAAATTTTTCTCTAAGTCTCATGTTCGTGCATCTTCCGAAATTATCCCAAGTTTGCGAGATGAGGACATCTCGCGTTTTTCAAGTGGGAGAGAATGTAAGATTCCTCCCCAGCCTCTCAAAATGTCCAGCATCTTCTCCTGTAATCAATCCCCTCTTCAGAAATATAAAAGACCTTGTTTCTAACTGTTTTGACTTAGAGAGAGAGAATATTCTAGAAAGAGAATATTCAGATTTTGAATATTTGTAGATAGAAAAATTTCTCATCTTATTAAAATAAGTTCCCCTGAAACAGAAATTCAAAAAAGAACTTTCCAATGTGCAATTGGAATTAATTGGAAATGAGTATGAAGGACCTTAGCCTAAGGGTCTAGATTTTCAGAAATTTTTGGATTATGGTCCAATTAAGGTTCCTATGGGCCAATAGCATCAATCCATGTGTAGGGAGGAGATAAATCCAATTTTGTAAAAGAAGATACCCAAAAATGAGTAAATGCTCACATAAGATGAAGAGTTGACTATGTACAAGGTTTATTAGTAAGAAACTATGAGTAATATCAAAAATATGAGATATTTTGGGTATCCAAAAATGAGTAAATGCTCACATAAGATGAAGAGTTGAAAATGTACAAGGTTTATTAGTAAAAAACTATGAGAAATATTAAAAATATGAGATATTTTGGGTATTTAAAAATGAGTAAATGCTCACACAAGATGAAGAGTTGAAAATGTACAAGGTTTAGTAGTAAAAAACTATGAGCAATATTAAAAATATGAGATATTTTGGGTATAATGATTCCATTTTGACACATATGTAAGGAAGGGGAGTTCTGTAAAGGAGGTGCATATTTCACATGCTTGAATGAGTTTTAAACTCAAAAATAATGTGATATTTTTATCTCTCCTCTCTTTTGAACCAAACCAAATCAAAATGGAACCAAACCGAATCAAAAAGTAACAAAACTAGATCCAAATCTAGTCCAAATTCAACCAAACTAAATCTGGAAAATTCTAGAATTCAGTTAGCTTTGGTTAGAGCTTCCCTCTCCTATAAATATAACATGAGTCCTTTGAAAAAAAAGGAAGAACTTTACTATACTAGAGTTATGCTGAAATAATGCTAGTTTCTACTATTCTCTAAAATTCTCTCCAATTTGAAGAAATTGGAGCTTCCCTCTTTCTTCAATCCCCATTGGTGGCTCCATTAACATACTTAACCAATTGATTGGTTAGGGGCCTCTACCGTGAACAAAGAATCAAGCAATTTGTAAGGTAATTAGTGAATATTGATCTTTTCTATAATTTCTCAATGTTTCTCTCTTCTCAACCCCTCTCAAGCTTGAGAAGCTTAATTGGTATGGTTTTTAAATGCTATTGAAGTTAATTGATGAATAGTAGTGAAGAGTTACATAATTTTATGAATGCTATTAAAGTTAATTGATTAATGATAGTAAAGAATTACATAAATTTTTATTTATGTTTAAATTCTAATGGTTTTTATGTAATTTCTCTCTCTCACTCAAGAAATGGTCATACTCATGACCCATTCTCAATCCAAATGAAGCTTTTCATAAAGTTTATCCTTAATTCAAGATTAATCTATACTTGAGGTCAAATTAATAGCTTTTTTCTATGCTTTTAGTTTATGTATTTCATGAATATTGATGATTCAATCAATTATGGATTAATGATCCAATTAGGGATCATTCTATTTATTTCCTTAATAATAAGCTTTATCCCTTAGAAAAATTAAGATTTATCAGTCATAGCAGAGCGGAGCTATGGTAAAAATTTTATAAAAATTACGCATAAAATAATTCCATTCAAAGCATGAAAAGAGGACTTCCTACCATATTCTAGGAATTATCATCCTAGATTAATTGAAAGATATTCATTGTAAGCCTAGAGAAATTGATTTTTATATTATGCATAATTGAAATTCATGCATAGAGGTATGCATAAGAGATGAATATTTTATTATAAAAGAGTTACTTTTAGCATAATTGAATTTCATGCATAGAGGTATGCATAAGAGATGAATATTTTATTATAAAAGAGTTACTTTTAGCATAATTGAATTTCATGCATAGAGGTATGCATAAGAGATGAATATTTTATTATAAAAGATTTACTTTTAGTATAATTGAAATTCATGCATAGAGGTATGCATAAGAGATGAATATTTTATTATAAAAGAGTTACTTTTAGCATAATTGAATTTCATGCATAGAGGTATGCATAAGAGATGATTATTTTATTATAAAAGTGTTACGTTTATCACAATTGAATTTCATGCATAGAAGTATGCATAAAAGTTGATTATTTTATTATAAAAGTGTTACTTTTATCATATTTGAATCTCATGCATAGAGGTATGCATAAAAGATGATTATTTTATTATAAAAGTGTTACTTTTATCATATTTGAATCTCATGCATAGAGGTATGCATAAAAGATGATTATTTTATTATAAAAGTGTGACTTTTATCATATTTGAATCTCATGCATAGAGGTATGCATAAAAGATGATTATTTTATTATAAAAGTGTGACTTTTATCATAATTGAATTTCATGCATAGAGGTATGCATAAAAGTTGATTATTTTATTATAAAAGTGTGACTTTTATCATATTTGAATTTCATGCATAGAGGTATGCATAAAAGTTGATTATTTTATTGTAAAAGTGTTACTTCTATCATATTGGATTTCATGCATAGAGGTATGCATAAAAGATATTCTTTTTATACTAAAAGTGTGATTTTTCATCATAAATAGATTTTATGCATAATAGATGCATAAGAGAAATTCTTTTATTCTAAAAGTGTAATTCCTACCAAATTGAATTTATGCATAAGAAGATGCATAAAAGATTGATTTTTAATTCAAAAGTGTCATTCTCATCTAAATTGAATTTATGCATAGGAAAATGCATAAAAGATTGAAATTTAATTCAAAAGTGTCATTTTTATTTAAAATGAATTTATGCATAGGAAGATGCATAAAGATTGATTTTTACTTCGAAAGTATTAATCTCCTTAAATAGAATTTATGCATAAATAAATGTGTAAAGAAATCTTATATCAAATATAGGAATTCTCTTGTATTCTATAAATAGATATGAGATGTGATAGGATGTGATAAGAGGTGTATAAAATGTGATAAGAGGTGATAAGATGCTTATGAAATAAGTTAGGAGGTGATAAGATGAATTAAGATGTGATAAGATGTGTATGAGATGAGGTAAGGCGAGAATGGATGTGATGTAAAAGATTAGATGTGAAGGCATATGGGGTTATATGAATGGGAATGTGGAAATGGATGTATGTATGTGGATGTATGGATGTGGAGATGGGAGTGTGGATGTATGAATGTGAAAATGGATGTATGCATGAAGATGTATATGCATAGATGTGAATGTGGATGTAGATGTGGATGTATAGATGTGAATGGGAATGTGGATGTAGATGTATGTGAATGTGGATGTAGATGTGGATGTATAGATGTGAATGTGGAATGTGGATGTGGATGTATGTATGTATGTGGATGTAGATGTGGATGTATAGATGTGAATGGGAATGTGGATGTGGATGTATGTAAATGTATGTAAATGTGGATGTGGATGTATGTAAATGTGGATGTAGATGTGGATGTATAGATGTGAATGTGGAATGTGGATGTGGATGTGGATGTATGTATATATGTGGATGTAGATGTGGATGTATGTATATATGTGGATGTAGATGTGGATGTATAGATGTGAATGGGAATGTGGATGTGGGTGTATGTATGAATGGGGATATGGGATGTGGATGTATAAATGAGGATGTGAAAATGGAGGTAAGCATGTAGATGTGGATGTATGGATGTGAATGTGGATGTGGATGTGGATGTATGGACGTGGATATGGATGTGAATATATGGATGTAGATGTGGATGTATAGATGTGAATGTGGAATGTGGATGTGGATGTATGGATGTGGATATGGATGTGAATATATGATATGCGATGTGAAGGAATCTGAAGTGAAGAGATGGAAAATGATGTGATTGGACGAGTACACATCTAAATGGAATGTGGAATAAGTAATGTGGATTTATGGGAGATAATGTGGAAAAATGAGAGTTAATATAGAAACTGTATTTGTAAACTGTTTGTAAATGCTGTTTGTAAATGGCTGTTTTATGTCAAGAATGCTGGGGAAGCATTTTGACCGTCTTGTGATTAAGGTCGTGAAGACCTAACTGATAAAGCTGCAACTGCTGACGGAGAGTCAATGGAGGACGTCTCGCGGTAGCAAAGTCGGCCGAGGTCTTGACCAGCCTCAGTTCGTCGATTAAAATGGTGAGCTTCCGGTACGGTGGATGAGGGACCAAGGAAGCGGCCTATGAGTGAAGCGCTAGGTCACCTACGAAGGATCCTAGAGGGTGCTGACCATACGGTGCTCGGGCTCTGGGTCGCCTAGGATACCCACGCGTGCGTCGAGGAAGATATTGGAACAAGGAGTAAGAGTTGTTTTCTGAAACCGGGCATGGATCTGGTTGATTGACCTTGCTGGTCTTCAATGGATGAGTCCATGGCTCTTTTTATGGATCTGTTGGTTGATCTTGCTGATCTTCAACGAGAGTCCATCTTGATTTTTATAAGTGATTATACTGCCGAGTATTATGGGCTAGGAACTATTGAAAAGGCCCCTGAGTGGACATGTGTGGTGAGCAATGATGCCATAGATACTCTAATGAAGGAATGATGGGAAATTAAGAATCAACCGGATAATTTGGAAGATTGTGATCAGTGGTACTATGGTTTCATTAAAGGATTGTTTTAAAGTTAGCTGATGCTAAGAAAAAGGCAATTTCATATTGGGTGTGTAAGTGGTGTGACTAGTTTTATGTTGCATGAACTTCTGGCTAGGGGGCCTTGGAACTCTTTTCCTTGGTACCCGTGACAAAACCTAACCAAATTCTTAATTGGATCCCATCACTACAGTGGTTGGGCGGTTGGCTAACCCATGGGACTGGATGGGATTAGGCTGGACTGATGGATCCGTAAATCGAGACTCAATTTCTGTTATTACGAGATAGATGAAGTAAGTCCCGGATAGTAATTATTCTATGGATAGGAATCAACGGCTGTGCCTGGGGAAAAAAGCGTTGATTCCAATGATCCGAGTGCAAGTTTCTTCCTTGATCTGACCAAGTATCTTTATAGATGCAGTTGGATCAGTTTGATCAGAAACGGTTTGACTACGTTAGAGTAAAAATTATCCTGGTGGAATCACCCGTGCTTTCCGGGTAAAGGAAGTTTTTCCGGGTTCAGTTTTGGATAAATCGACGGATTAGTCTCTTGTCCAGATATCCGTGGGCGAGGCCCCGAATGTGGGACCCCTGTCCTACGCGAGAAGTGCTCTTCCGCTGCTAGTACCTCCGTTGCTCGGTGTGGGAACAGGGATCTTACAGTTGGTATCAGAGTTTTTGGTTAATAAGGATCAACCGAGAAGCCAAATATATCAAAACTTTATCAAGAATCAAAAAGGTTGTAATTGTGTGATATAATTCATACAATTTGATATTCAATCTGAAAATTCATAAATTAGTAATTGGGTCTTCAAATGGAAGTACCGCAATTATATGGAACCCTGACTTGCTTGAGGCCTAGACATGATGGTATTTACCTTATAGTTCCAAGTATTATGACGACCCGTATATACCGAGGGTATAACTGCAGCTCTTTACCGGCAATATATACGAGTAAATCCAAGACTTGAAATTATAAGCGTTAATGCTATCCAGATGATGATTTCGAATGTGGTTGATATGATTTTAATTTTGTTTGAGAACTGATGAATTGATTTGGATTCTAATTGAAAAATTATGATTTCTGAAATTTAGTTGAAATATAATAACCTGAGCAAAACTACAATGAGGATGAATGGGAAGAGTCCCTGTGATGATAAATGATGATAATGATTTCAGCAAATCACTATGAGATTAGTGGATTGTGCTGTCAAATTGCTACTGTTAACACTTGATCGTTAGATCAAGTTAAGGGATGACAAATTGAGAACTTACTTGACAAATTTCCGTGGAGGAATGTTCAGAAGGAAATTTTTCGGTCTAATGGACCATTATCATGTTAAAGATATGAATGATATGATCTGAATGAATTGTTATTTAATGATGAGTTCTAAGGGATATTTATCCCAGTATTCTGTTGGGTTGACCAGAATTTAAGGAACCCCAGAATAAAATTGGATCTTAAGACAAAGAGTTGTCCTCTACCTTGTGAGATGAGGACATCTCGCACTTTTTTAAGTGGGGTAGAATGTAAGATTCCTCCCCAGCCTTCGAGGTATACAGGAGTAAGAATCTCCCTTTTTGATCTTATAATTATTCCCTATCTAAAATAAAAGAAAGATTCTGTTTAAAAAAGGAAGACCCTCTCCCTAGAATACTTCTCAAGAGTCCCACCTGTTTTAAGGATTCAGAACAATGTGTTCAGAAGTGAGAATCGATGTTTTGGATATCAAGGTTTTGATCTTCATTCGAGTACGGCCCAAAAGAAGTTCTTTAGCTCTTAGGAAGTATAAGAAGTTATCCCCAGATATTGTGGACCAAAGAAAGTAGGTGACTTAGCTTACGAACTTCTTTTATCTCCTCATCTCAAAATTCTTAATGCCTTCTATAGAAAAATGTGCCAAACCCAAATCATGGAAAGACAGTAAAACTTCAGTGGTGGTAAGTTACCGTTGGCTTCTAAGTTACGCTAGCTCCTTCCTTTATATAAGTCGTAACTTTTACTTGATGCTCACAGTAATCTTACTCCCATCGATCTCCTTTCTTTCTTAATCTCCTTCATGGCTTGGCAACAAGAATTAGTTTTATCCATGATGATTTCTCACCTTCAAGACGCAAGCGAGTCTGTGAAGAAGGATTTTATAGAACAGTATGAGCGCTCACTTTTCCCTCACTTGAGAACTTCTGTAGCTCAGACCAAATGGCGGACCTATCAAGACATAACTAGGGTAACACCCTGGGGTCAGCAGCACTTTCGTAACAATGTCCGCTTGGCCATGGTTATTGAAGCTTTGGGTTTGGGTCCCCGATACTACTGCGTCATGAGATCAAGGCATCTTGGGTTTTCTGAGTGGGTCTTCTTACTGGCATGTTTTCTGAGCGGGTCTTCTTACTGGCATGTTTTCTTCCTCATCAGAAGATATGCCTTTATCCCGTTTTTGGCTTGCCTCTCAGAGGTCCTTTTGTTAGATCACCTCATACCACTGAGATAGGTGCGGCAATAACCAACAGAATTATTCCCATAGATGAGTTACCTTATACGTGCGTAGCTTGTGAGTGCTGCTTTTGTGATCATATGATGGACGGACTTATGGAAGTGTAAAGAGTTCTTCTATCTTTACTGTATATGTTTCAAGAATGAATAAAGTTTAAATCTTGTTCTTGTCTTGACCCTTACTCTCTTTGAGACTTTTTTATTTGGTGGTTAATCTTAATTAAATTTTTCTCTAAGTCTCATGTTCGTGCATCTTCCGAAATTATCCCAAGTTTGCGAGATGACGACATCTCGCATTTTTCAAGTGGGAGAGAATGTAAGATTCCTCCCCAGCCTCTCAAAATGTCCAGCATCTTCTCCTGTAATCAATCCCCTCTTCAGAAATATAAAAGACCTTGTTTCTAACTGTTTTGACTTAGAGAGAGAGAATATTCTAGAGAGAGAATATTCAGATTTTGAATATTTGTAGATAGAAAAATTTCTCATCTTATTAAAATAAGTTCCCCTGAAACAGAAATTCAAAAAAGAACTTTCCAATGTGCAATTGGAATTAATTGGAAATGAGTATGAAGGACCTTAGCCTAAGGGTCTAGATTTTCAGAAATTTTTGGATTATGGTCCAATTAAGGTTCCTATGGGCCAATAGCATCAATCCATGTGTAGGGAGGAGATAAATCCAATTTTGTAAAAGAAGATACCCAAAAATGAGTAAATGCTCACATAAGATGAAGAGTTGACTATGTACAAGGTTTATTAGTAAGAAACTATGAGTAATATCAAAAATATGAGATATTTTGGGTATCCAAAAATGAGTAAATGCTTACATAAGATGAAGAGTTGAAAATGTACAAGGTTTATTAGTAAAAAACTATGAGAAATATTAAAAATATGAGATATTTTGGGTATTTAAAAATGAGTAAATGCTCACACAAGATGAAGAGTTGAAAATGTACAAGGTTTAGTAGTAAAAAACTATGAGCAATATTAAAAATATGAGATATTTTGGGTATAATGATTTCATTTTGACACATATGTAAGGAAGGGGAGTTCTTTAAAGGAGGTGCATATTTCACATGCTTGAATGAGTTTTAAACTCAAAAATAATGTGATATTTTTATCTCTCCTCTCTTTTGAACCAAACCAAATCAAAATGGAACCAAACCGAATCAAAAAGTAACAAAACTAGATCCAAATCTAGTCCAAATTCAACCAAACTAAATCTGGAAAATTCTAGAATTCGGTTAGCTTTGGTTAGAGCTTCCCTCTCCTATAAATATAACATGAGTCCTTTGAAAAAAAAGGAAGAACTTTACTATACTAGAGTTATGCTGCAATAATGCTAGTTTCTACTATTCTCTAAAATTCTCTCCAATTTGAAGAAATTGGAGCTTCCCTCTTTCTTCAATCCCCATTGGTGGCTCCATCAACATACTTAACCAATTGATTGGTTGGGGGCCTCTACCGTGAACAAAGAATCAAGCAATTTGTAAGGTAATTAGTGAATATTGATCTTTTCTATAATTTCTCAATGTTTCTCTCTTCTCAACCCCTCTCAAGCTTGAGAAGCTTAATTGGTATGGTTTTTAAATGCTACTGAAGTTAATTGATGAATAGTAGTGAAGAGTTACATAATTTTATGAATGCTATTAAAGTTAATTGATTAATGATAGTAAAGAATTACATAAATTTTCATTTATGTTTAAATTCTAATGGTTTTTATGTAATTTCTCTCTCTCACTCAAGAAATGGTCATACTCATGACCCATTCTCAATCCAAATGAAGCTTTTCATAAAGTTTATCCTTAATCCAAGATTAATCTATACTTGAGGTCAAATTAATAGCTTTTTTCTATGCTTTTAGTTTATGTATTTCATGAATATTGATGATTTAATCAATTATGGATTAATGATCCAATTAGGGATCATTCTAATTATTTCCTTAATAATAAGCTTTATCCCTTAGAAAAATTAAGATTTATCAGTCATAGTAGAGCGGAGCTATGGCAAAAATTTTATAAAAATTACGCATAAAATAATTCCATTCAAAGCATGTGAAAAGAGGACTTCCTACCATATTCTAGGAATTATCATCCTAGATTAATTGAAAGATATTCATTGTAAGCCTAGAGAAATTGATTTTTATATTATGCATAATTGAAATTCATGCATAGAGGTATGCATAAGAGATGAATATTTTATTATAAAAGAGTTACTTTTATCATAATTAAATTTCATGCATAGAGGTATGCATAAGAGATGAATATTTTATTATAAAAGATTTACTTTTAGTATAATTGAAATTCATGCATAGAGGTATGCATAAGAGATGAATATTTTATTATAAAAGAGTTACTTTTAGCATAATTGAATTTCATGCATAGAGGTATGCATAAGAGATGATTATTTTATTATAAAAGTGTTACGTTTATCACAATTGAATTTCATGCATAGAGGTATGCATAAAAGTTGATTATTTTATTATAAAAGTGTTACTTTTATCATATTTGAATTTCATGCATAGAGGTATGCATAAAAGATGATTATTTTATTATAAAAGTGTTACTTTTATCATAATTGAATTTCATGCATAGAGGTATGCATAAAAGATGATTATTTTATTATAAAAGTGTGACTTTTATCATAATTGAATTTCATGCATAGAGGTATGCATAAAAGATGATTATTTTATTATAAAAGTGTGACTTTTATCATAATTGAATTTCATGCATAGAGGTATGCATAAAAGTTGATTATTTTATTATAAAAGTGTGACTTTTATCATATTTGAATTTCATGCATAGAGGTATGCATAAAAGTTGATTATTTTATTGTAAAAGTGTTACTTCTATCATATTGGATTTCATGCATAGAGGTATGCATAAAAGATTTTCTTTTTATACTAAAAGTGTGATTTTTCATCATAAATGGATTTTATGCATAACTTAGATGCATAAGAGAAATTCTTTTATTCTAAAAGTGTAATTCCTACCAAATTGAATTTATGCATAAGAAGATGCATAAAAGATTGATTTTTAATTCAAAAGTGTCATTCTCATCTAAATTGAATTTATGCATAGGAAAATGCATAAAAGATTGAAATTTAATTCAAAAGTGTCATTTTCATTTAAAATGAATTTATGCATAGGAAGATGCATAAAGATTGATTTTTACTTCGAAAGTATTAATCTCCTTAAATAGAATTTATGCATAAATAAATGTGTAAAGAAATCTTATATCAAATATAGGAATTCTCTTGTATTCTATAAATAGATATGAGATGTGATAGGATGTGATAAGAGGTGTATAAGATGTGATAAGAGGTGATAAGATGCTTATGAAATAAGTTAGGAGGTGATAAGATGAATTAAGATGTGATAAGATGTGTATGGGATGAGGTAAGGCGAGAATGGATGTGATGTAAAAGATTAGATGTGAAGGTATATGGGGTTATATGAATGGGAATGTGAAAATGGATGTATGTATGTGGATGTATGGATGTGGAGATGGGAGTGTGGATGTATGAATGTGAAAATGGATGTATGCATGAAGATGTATATGCATAGATGTGAATGTGGATGTAGATGTGAATGTATAGATGTGAATGGGAATGTGGATGTAGATGTATGTGAATGTGGATGTGGATGTGGATGTATAGATGTGAATGTGGAATGTGGATGTGGATGTATGTATGTATGTGGATGTAGATGTGGATGTATAGATGTGAATGGAAATGTGGATGTGGATGTATGTAAATGTATGTAAATGTGGATGTAGATGTGGATGTATAGATGTGAATGTGGATGTATAGATGTGAATGTGGAATGTGGATGTGGATGTAGATGTGGATGTATGTATATATGTGGATGTAGATGTGGATGTATAGATGTGAATGGGAATGTGGATGTGGGTGTATGTATGAATGGGGATATGGGATGTGGATGTATAAATGAGGATGTGAAAATGGAGGTAAGCATGTAGATGTGGATGTATGGATGTGAATGTGGATGTGGATGATGTGGATGTATGGATGTGGATATGGATATGGATGTGAATATATGGATGTAGATGTGGATGTATAGATGTGAATGTGGAATGTGGATGTGGATGTATGGATGTGGATATGGATGTGAATATATGATATGTGATGTGAAGGAATCTGAAGTGAAGAGATGGAAAATGATGTGATTGGTTGAGTACACATATAAATGGAATGTGGAATAAGTAATGTGGGTTTATGAGGGATAATGTGGAAAAATGAGAGTTAATATAGAAACTGTATTTGTAAACTGTTTGTAAATGCTGTTTGTAAATGGCTGTTTTATGTCAAGAATGCTGGGGAAGCATTTTGATCGTCTTGTGATTAAGGTCGTGAAGACCTAACTGATAAAGTTGCTACTGCTGACGGAGAGTCAATGGAGGAAGTCTCGCGTAGCAAAGTCGGCCGAGGTCTTGACCAGCCTCGGTTCGATTAAAATGGTGAGCTTCCGGTACGGTGGATGAGGGACCAAGGAAGCGGCCTATGAGTGAAGCGCGAGGTCACCTACGAAGGATCCTAGAGGGTGCTGACCATACGATACTCGGGCTCTGGGTCACCTAGGATACCCACGCGTGCGTCGAGGAAGATATTGGAACAAGGAGTAAGAGTTGTTTTCTGAAACCGGGCATGGATCTGGTTGATTAACCTTGCTGGTCTTCAATGGATGAGTTCATGGCTCTTTTTATGGATCTGTTGGTTGATCTTGCTGATCTTCAACGAGAGTCCATCTTGATTTTTATAAGTGATTATATTGCCGAGTATTATGGGCTAGGAACTATTGAAAAGGCCCCTGAGTGGATAGGTGGTGAGCGTTCTAGTTGCCAATGATGCCATAGATACTCTGATGAAGGAATGATGGGAAATTAAGAATCAAGTGGATAATTTGGAAGATTGTGATCAGTGGTACTATGGTTTCATTAAAGGATTGTTTTAAAGTTAGCTGATGCTAAGAAAAAGGCAATTTCATATTGGGTGTGTAAGTGGTGTGACTAGTTTTATGTTACATGAACTTCTGGCTAGGGGGCCTTGGAACTCTTTTCCTTGGTACCCGGGACAAAACCTAACCAAATTCTTAATTGGATCCCATCACTACAGTGGTTGGGCGGTTGGCTAACCCATGGGATTGGATGGGGTTAGGCTGGACTGATGGATCCGTAAATCGAGACTCAATTTCTGTTATTACAAGATAGATGAAGTAAGTCCCGGATAGTAATTGTTCTATGGATAGGAATCAACGGCTGTGCCTCTTGATGGGGAAAAAAGCGTTGATTCCAATGATCCAAGTGCAAGTTTCTTCCTTGATCTGACCAAGTATCTTTATAGATGCAGTTGGATCAGTTTGATCAGAAATGGTTTGACTACGTTAGAGTAAAAATTATCCTGGTGGAATCACCCGTGCTTTCCAGGTAAAGGAAGTTTTTTCGGGTTCGGTTTTGGATAAATCGACGGATTAGTCTCTTGTCCGAATATCCGTGGGCGAGGCCCCGAATGTGGGACCCCTGTCCCGCGCAAGAAGTGCTCTTCCGCTGCTAGTACCTCCGTTGCTCGGTGGGAACAAGGATCTTACATAAGACATTGACTACTATACACCTATAGAATGACTATTACATACCTTTTGTTGATTCCATTTTATCTTGAGTCGCATCTCTTTAGAAATGCTTTCCACACATCAGGATGCAAGTGACTTGGACGATGATCCTCAGGCACAAATTCATATTTTCTTCACATTTCCAAACCATGTACAAGACTTTAGAAGAGAAAATACCAGAATATAGTAATACACAAAGCAAAAAGAGAGATTCAACTTTTAAAACCATACGCAACAAGTTATTGTCAACCAAGAACACCATCTCTTTGTAGAGTTATCAAGCATATTATATTGTTTCTTTTTGTTCATTTCAAGAGTTAGTTATTCTATTTTTTGCATTTTTCTATGGCAACTAGATTTTGACTCATCCTCTAGTACATTGCCTCCTCTGCTAGTGTGCCTACGAGCTCCTATGATAGGGCGAGGAGGAGAGTCCTCTTCTTCCATGACATCCTCTAGATCTGTGTCCCATGCACATGATGAGACACAAGCTTACTTACAAGGAGAGAGTTCCATGTTGATGTGTGAATTGTCAAGGCACTCATCGATGGACGCGATGGCAATGTCATGCCCATGAGCTCGAGTATGGTAGATGTTGTGATACACTAGCACCAAAGCAATAGGATCAACCTATGTATGGTAAGTGATGTTTCTTTTTTATTGTTCATTGTAAATTCAAATTTTACATAATCTTATTAGGCAAGTGACAAAAAATATGCATGTAGGTGTGATCTCCTTGGCCTAGGCCAGTTGCACCTTTTCTTGATGATTTTTAAAGAGAATGTGGGGGAGAATGTGGGGGAGAGGGAGAGCTTCAAACCCTAGCAAGAAAACACACACACACAAGAGAGAGCAAGAGACAAGAGAGATGTATAGCTAAATTTTCTTCTATCTTCTTCTTCTCTACTCAACCAACATAACATAAAGATAAGAGTACATACTATATGGGTTAGTACTCAACTACTACAACATAAAAGGGTTAGTACTCAACTATATGGGTTAGTACTCAACTACTACAACATAAAAGGGTCGATCCATAATGTGAACCCGACTAAATGAGTTGGCGCTATAACTATGCCAGTCTCTAGTAATCCAAAATGGCTGTCACACAGCCTGTCATCCCATTGGTCACATATCACCCATAATCTCACCAACCATGCCAGTGGTGTAGATGTGGAAGCTATCACCTAGGCGGGTCATCAATGTCCGCCGTGCCGTAGCACTAGTTGAGCTCAATAACTCAACACTCCCCCTCGAGCTCAACTCCACACACTACACTCCAAGTAAGCTCCTAAACTTGTGGAGCTTCTCTATGCCCAATGCCTTCGGGAAGATGTCAGTCACCTGATCCTCTGTGGTGCTAACATATACTAGATCTACACCTCTTGCTAGAACCTTCTCCCTCACAAAGTGATAATGCACCTCAATGTGCTTCTTCATTCTAGCATGATAGATATATTGGGTTATTGGCCAGCTATATGCTACTCATGTTGTCACAATATATGATAATTGCTCTATCCACGGGCTCTCCCATGTCACGAAGTAGCTTCTGAAACCAAGTTGCCATAGCAGCACCCCTGTACTCTGCCTCTGTACTTAACAAGGCAACTGTTGGCTGCTTCTTACTACTCCAACTCAGAGCAGCTCCCAAATGAGAACATAAAACCACTGGTAGATCTCCTGTCTACAATACTACCAGCCCAATCAGCATCTGTGTACCCATGCAACTATATCTCTATACCAATCTCATAGAAAAGTCCATAATCAACTGTGGACTTTTTGTACCTGAGGATCCGTCTAGCCACATCCAAGTGTGGCTTCCTAGGGGCCTGCGTAAATTGACTCACAATTCCAACAACATAGCTCACGTTGACCTTGTAATGTGTTGAAATATACGATGTATACAAGTGATATAGGGTGAGAGAAAGAGGTCATGTAGGTGTGAACACACCCCCCAAATAAAGTGGGCATGTGGGCGTAAAAGGGATCTAGGGTTGGCCCAACCCTAGCCCTTGGTGAACCCTATATAAAGCGTAGGAGGCTTCACTTTTTGTAACACAACACAACCAACACATGAAGGTGAAGGTTAAGCCAACTTTGGAGTGGCTGAAATAGAAGGTAATATAGAAGCTTTCTATACATCTTGTGTTCTTGCTCTCTCTCATATATGTTGCTCTATCTTGTCATCAACTATTACTTCCGTTGTGCATACTCCCCATAATTTTGACATGGTATCATAGCCTTGCAAAGGCTAAGTTCCCCTTTTCTCTCTCTCTCTCATTATCATAAGCCATTCACATCCTCATCAAGAAGGATGGTGGTAGAAGAAGGTGAGAAGCAAAAAGGCATCAAGAAGGAAGGCAACAAAAGAGCTTCAACAAAGAGGAGAAGAAGAAGAAGAAGAAAACACGATTTTGTCAAAAAAAATCCATCCTTGTTCTCCGCCGTTGATGATCTCCTTAAAGCTTTGGAGCTGTGAAGAAGAGGTATGAGAGTCTTTTGAAGTTGCTAAGCTATTGTTTCCTTTGCCTCACAATCAAGGTGGAAGACAAACGTGCAAGAAGAAGAAGAAGAAAAAAACGCAGCTGCCACTTCTGTAGTTCTGTGCATTTTTCCTATTAAAATTACAACAATGTGATGAGCTATGGTGGATCAAATGCTAGAATCAACATCATTAACAAAGAGATTGGATAATAATTAAGACATGATTAGTGAGCAATTAACTGATAGCTTAATGTAGGCATGGATAATCAAAACCAGCCAATTCTCATTAGGCCAATGTCTCAATTTATAGAGTTTACATCCAAGCATCCAATCCCACTGATTTCTCTTTGATTCACTCCACCTCTTTTGCTTGATTCTCTCCACCTCTTTTGCTTGATTTCTCCTTGATTCACTCCACCTCTTTTGCTTGATTCTCTCCACCTCTCCTAGAATATCTCCACACCTCCTAAATCTCCTCATGCTACCCTTTATTCTCTCCCAGTAGATTCTTCTCACCTTTTCACAAGTTCTCTCACATTTCAAGATTCTCTTTTGTAGCCTCTAGCCAAGGGCTTGTCCCCGCACACACCCTATTCACTTGTATATTTCAACACCTCTCCTCAAGTGAATAATCCTAGCACATCTGGACCCTATACCGAGTTTTCTTCTTACTTGATAGTTCGCGACCAGTGCCTCAAGTCCCTAAACTCATAGTCCTTTGACACTCTCTCTCTCTCTCTCTGTGTCCAAGGCTACTACAAGTGCCCATGACCTTGACTAAAGTGCTCGCAGATACATCTACCACATGGCCTACATCATCGGTGGCTCAGAGGTGGTTTGACTCTGTTGGGGCAGGTTACATTGGGTTGTGGGGTTTCTCTCTCAGAAAAGATGATCCGACTCCACTTCCTTAGGAGCCTCCATGAAGTTTGCCGATGTCGTTCCTTCTCCACTGGGTTTGCTGTAGCAGTCTCTTGCCATGTGTCCTGGCTTTCCACAGTTGTGGCAAAAGTGAAGTTCCTTCCTCCTACTCTGCCTCTTCCTCGTCCTCGTCCTCGTCCTTGAGAGAATCCTCCTCGGGTGAAGAATGCTTTTTCTGCTCTTGCTATTGAGTCGAGCCATTTCTTCTCTTTGCCTTTGCTCTCTTACTCTAGTAGAGCTCCTTCTATCTCGTGTAGCTTCAATTCAGGTACATTCTTTAGTGTTGCTATAATATTTTCATATTCACCTTTGTCTACACTCTTCAGAAGCACTGCTAGTGCCTCATCATCTTCTACCTTATTGCCAATAGCTACCAATTGTTGCTTAATGCTTTTATATCTGTTCAAGTGTGTGATTAAAGGTTCAATTTCCTTCATATCCAATTTGTAGAATTGCATTAAGGATTTATCTTTGAATTTTTTATCTTGTGTGCCAAATAATTTATTGAGTTCATCCCATGCATCTTTTGCCCATTGTATCCCTGTGATTTCATCATTTAAACTGAGTGCAATAAGTCCCAATGCTTTTTCATTCTTGCTCTTCCACTCATTTTCCCCTCTCATCTCTAGTCATTCATCTCTTCCCTCAACTAGCCCCCATAGATTTTTCCTCATGAGCAGATACATGGTTTTTGTCTGCCATGTGTAAAACTGCTCCCCATTAAATTTGGCTCTCTTGTGCTGTACTCATGATGATGTGAAGGGGGTCTTACCTCTTGATCCAATTTAAAGATTCAAGGACAGTGTCTACCCTTTTACAACTCAATCTGGTGTTTAAGAGATGATTACAACAACAAATTTATCAGCATAAAATCACCAAAAATTACATTAAATCAAGGGTAACCAATTTGTACGGAATGGTTGGAGTATCAAGCCATCTTCGAATTGCAATCTGAAGTTATAGGGATCTGTATCAGAAACCTAATGGTTAATTTGAACCCTCAATTATTGTACCAAAAATGGTGATTAGCATTGATTAATCACTAATTAGCAAATTAATCCTCTATTTTGTGTGCAAAAAACAGAGTATGCATGGAGCCCAGATCTGAGGCCTTAGAGTTCAAATGAGCTCAAATCCTTCCAAGTCCATCAACAGAAATTAGTCTAGTAGAGGATTAAGCCAAGAAACACAAGATTTGACCAAACATTGAATGAAGAGCTTGGATCTCATTGTAGACTTGATCAAATCAAATTCTGACTTCACTAGCTTGTAGAGCACCCTTGAAAACCCATAGGGCCAAGAGGAATTAGACCCATTGCAACTGGAGAAGAAGAGATATCATTTTTCCTCAGAAAAAAAGGTGCATGCAGATTAGCAAAAAAACGTGAGCTTCCGTAGGCGATTTGGTGCGTTGATTCGTTGGCTAGAGCACCAATGAAGTAGCTATGTATACCTAGAAGGGCTTGCCCTAATGTTGCTATTGGAGGGAGATCAAGCCCCTCCACTGGCTGGGGGTACAGAGGGCTAGTTGAAAATAGCTAAAAAAGTGATTATTTTCTAATCATCTACTAATCATAATTAGTTAGATAATGGGCTCATAAACTTGATGGATTCTAGGCTAGGCTCTGATATCATGTTAAAATTACAACAATGAGATGAGCTATGGTGGATCAAATGCTAGAATCAACATCATTAATAAAGAGATTAGATGATAATTAAGATGTATAGCTTAATGTAGGCATGGATAATAAAAAACTAGCAAATTCTCATTAGGCAAATGCCTCAATTTATAGAGTTTTCATCCAAGAATCCAATCCCACTGATTTCTCCTTGATTCACTCCACCTCTTTTGCTTGATTCTCTCCACCTCTCCTAGAAAATCTCCACACCTCTAAATCTCCTCATGCTACCCTTTATTCTCTCCCAGTAGTAGATTCTTCTCACCTTTTCACAGGTTCTCTCATGTTGGAATTAGGGTTGCAGGAAAGCACACAAAGCTTGGAGAAGAAGAAGCAAGAATACACACAACACAAAGTGTATTAGATTGTGTCAATGTACAAAGATAAGTTAGCCCTAGAATGATGGGCGTATATACAACCCGGGGGAAAAAACCTCCTAAAGAGGGAAAAAGTACCCCGGCGGTCCTAAGTGTGTTCACACACATCACTGCCTATATGCCTATATATATGGCAACAAATCCCCCCTGGGAGTGATGGTGTGAACGAGAGCTGGCACTCATGTATAGGGGAGTGCCATGCCTAAAGTAGATCAGTCCACAAAGGGGAGCAAGCCCAAAGCTTTGCGGAAAGCTTCGAACTTCTCACGAGGAAGCGCCTTTGTGTGAAAAGATCGGCGAGGTTGTCTTGTGTTGGCATATAGGCCAAACTGATCTCTCCTGAGAGTCTCTCCCTGACATAGTGATAATGCACCTCAATGTGCTTTGTGCGAGCATGAAAAACTGGGTTTCTTGCAACTGCCAATGCGCTCTGACTGCTGTCAGTGAAGATAGAGGTGGCAGACTCCTGTCCAACACCCAAGTCAGCCCCACCATAAGCCGTCTGAGCCACACAAACTCAACCGTGGCTGTGAAAGCTGCCCTGTACTCAGCTTCACAAACTAGAAGTGGCCACAGTAGGTTGCTTCTTGCTCAACCAAGATATGCATGAGCTACCGAGCATGAAACAAAAACCACTTGTGGACACTCTTGTGTCATAGCAACCAGCCCAATCTGAGTCCGAAAAAGCATGTAAATCTAGTGGCAATGATCCCCCCTTGGGATAAAACAACCTAAGATGTATGGTGCCACTCAAGTAGTGAAAGATGCGTTTACCTGCCTTCCAATGCTGAGACCCTGGGCTATGCATAAACCTGCTCACCTGTGAGACTGCAAACTGAATGTGCGGCCTCGTAATGCATACATAAATGAGGCAACCAATAGCTGTCTGATTAGAGTGTGACATCAAAGTGATCTCCAGCATCATGAAGACTCAACTTCAAACCTGTCTCCATTGGAGTAGCAATAGGCTTGCAGTCTTCAAGGCCAAATCTCCGCAACAATGTCTCAATATACTTTGTCTGACGCAAAGCAATACCTCCATCACACTGCTTAAATTGTATCCCCAAATAATGATGCAAATGCCCCAAATCTGACATCTCAAAAGAGGCATTCAAATCAGCCTTAAAATCAGCAATATGACTCTCATTTGGTCCTGTGAGCAGCATGTCATCGACATAGAGAGCGATGACTAGATGTACATCATCCACACATTTAACATACAAAGTGCTTTCTGTTGGACTATTCTGAAAATTATGTGCAGTCAAATATGCATGTATCTTTTCATACCAAGCTCGTGGAGCTTGCTTTAAACCATATAAAGCCTTTTTCAACCTGCACACTTTGTTTTCCTGCCCTCTTTGAACAAAACCACGAGGCTGTGTTACATACACCTCCTCATGCAAACCTCCATTCAAGAACGTAGTCTTTATGTCCAACTGATGTACATTCCAACCATTATGAGCTGCCAATGCACAAATACTACGAATGGTAGTCATACGACAAGTGCGAGCAAAGGTCTCATCAAAATCAATGCCCTTTTCTTGAGCATAACCCTTTGCAACAAGTCTAGCTTTATAGCGATCAACACTACCATCTGGCTTTCGTTTCAACTTAAAAACCCACTTACATCCAATGGCCTTTTACCAATAGGTAAATCACACAAAGACCATTTACCATTCTTCATTATAGCATCATATTCACTTTGCATTGCAGCCAACCAATTTTCTGATTTTTGTGCCTCATCAAATGAAAGAGGTTCTTCCTCTTCACACATACTAGACACGGCCAAAGCATAACAATCTAATGCATAAGAGGCATGCTGAAAACCTGAACGAGTACGACTAGACATAGGTGCATCAATTTTACTATCACGCAAGGTTTGCACCAGCCATTTAGGCATACCGCTAGCCTGCTCATTTTTCAACCCTATCCTCATGAATTACATCCTGTAATTCTGTATCAGAAATAGACTGATCTATGATGTCGTTTGAAATCTGCATAGGCTGAATATTTACCTCATTAGGACTTACATTTGAATTCCCACCTATAAACAGAGGCAACAACGTATCAAATACATCCCGTGAGCTCACACCTGTCTCTTTGGTACATGATAACAAAGGCTGCACAGCATCTTCCACAAAAACAACATCTCGACTAATCAAGATACGCTTTGACTGCGGATGATACAATCTGTAACCCTTTCTCTCAGCACTGTAACCAACAAAAATGCATTTGACAGCCTTATCATCCAATTTTCTGCGTTGTTGCACAGGCACTAAAGCATAGGCCAAGCAACCAAAGACATGCAAGTGACCAATAGAAGGCTTCCTGCCATGCCAAGCTTTGTATGGAGTAATAGACTGCAAGGCCTTAGTGGGACACCTATTGAGTACATATGCAGCACACATGATAGCCTCAAGCCAAAACGCATGTGGCAAAGCTTGGCTCTTGACCATACATCGTGCCATCTCCATAAGTGACTTGTTTTTTCTCTCAGCAACACTATTTTGCTGAGGGGTATACGGCACTGTACATTGGTGTTTTATCCCACGACTAGCCAGAAATGCATCAAACTCTTTAGACATGTACTCCCCCCCTCGATCAGAACGGAGGGTGCCCACAGTACAATTGGATACATTTTCAACCAATAAGCAAAAACTGTTTGAAGCACAAAAACACTTCGGACTTTGCCTTCAGTGGATATACCCATGCATGCCTTGAGTAATCATCAATGAAAGTCACGAAGTACAAGTGTTTACCAAATGACGGAGTTTGCATAGGCCCACATACATCACTATGTACAAGTTGCAATTTGCGATTGGCCCGCACAGAACCATCCTTTGGAAACGCAGAACGCTACATTCAGCCTTCACAAACATGTTTCAATGGTGCCTCAAGAGGGGGCAATGAAGCAACCATATCAAATTTCTACAAACGCAGCAAACTAGCAAAGTTCAGATGACCAAAACGAGCATGCCATAGTTTTGCATCTGAAACTACCTTTTAATCAGAAACTGCATTTGCTGAATCTTCCACACACTTGTCATAAGAATTGAGCCTATACAGCCCACAAAACAAGGTGCCAGATACAATAATCGTATCACCAGAAGTCAAATCATGAATAGTACATCTGTCATCCACAAATTTGACTACAAGTCCAAGTCTAGCAAGCGCAGAGACAGACAATAGATTCTTCTTTATCCCTGGCACATACAAAGCATCTGAAAGTGTGAAAGCGCTACCATTTGCAGCAGTAAGCATAATTCTACCAATGCCCTTCACTGGGTAAGAAGCATTATTGGCACATGTGACAGTATTCCCATTAGGGACAGCCTCAAGAGACAAGTGAACATTTCACGATACGAGGTAATGTGCTTTGTAGCACCACTGTCAAAATACCATACATGAGAGTCAACAGAAACTGCCAAACATGCATCATGTATAGATGGATCATACTGGCAATACACGCTAAACGCCCATTCTGTATCTTGCACAACATTTGCAGAATCTGCATTTGTAGAAGCATCCGCTATTGTGGCTGCATTTAACTCTTCTTCTTTGCCTCTTTAGCCTTTAGCTTAGGGCAATTCTTAATAACATGATCAGTTGCCTTACAATAGTTGCACCTCATTTTTTTCTTGTCTTTATCAAGAGCCTTCTCAGATTTATTGTTGCTACCTGTGGAAGGAGAAGAAGTTGCAGACCTACTAAAATAGGAGAAGAAATAGTGGAAGGGGTTGCCTTACCACTTCTCAGCACAACAAATGCCTGATCAACTGCATGCTGCCTAGCCCTGTTTTGCCTGGACTGCGCTTCTTGCAAGATCTTGTTGACTAAAGTTTCATACTTGACAACATCAGGTCTGTCCCACATACACCTTCATATTCATTATTCTACATATATATCCATGTTCATACGTCCATATCATACATCCAATTTCACATTCATACATACGCATCTACATGCATACATCCACATCCACATTCATACATCCATACCTCCATTTCCACATCCACACATCCACATTCATATTCATACATCCACATTCACATGCGTACATCCATTTTCACATCCTCATTCATACATCCACATTCACATACATACATCCACATCCGTATCTACATCCATACATCCACATCCACATCCACATTCACATTCATACATATACATCTACATGTATACATCCATTTTTACATCCTCATTCATACACACATCCACATACATACATACACATCCGTATCTACATCCATACATCCAAATCCACATCCACATTCACATTCATACATATACATCTACATGTATACATCCACATCACATTCATCAACCATATTACATCCATTCTCGTCCTAACACATCCCATATATATCTTAACACATCCTAACTCATCTTAACACATTCTATCACATCTCATACACATCTTATCACTTCTTTTCACATCTCATACACCTCTTATCACATCCTATCACTTTCCATACGCATCTTATCAAATCTTATCACATCTCATACACCTCTTATCACATCTTATCACATTTCATATCTTTTTTAAGAGAATTCTTATATTTGATATAAGATTTCTCTACACATTTATTTATGCATAAATTCCATTTAAGGAGACTAACACTTTCGAAATTAAAATCAATCTTTTATGCATCTTCTTATGCATAAATTCAATTTGGTAGGAATTACACTTTTAGAATAAAAGAATTTCTCTTATGCATCTAAGTTATGCATAAAATCCATTTATGATGAAAATCACACTTTTAGTATAAAAAGAATATCTTTTATGCATACCTCTATGCATACCTCTATGCATGAAATCCAATATGATAAAAGTAACACTCTTACAATAAAATAATCAACTTTTATGCATACCTCTATGCATGAAATTCAATTACGATAAAAGTCACACTTTTATAATAAAATAATCAACTTTTATGCATACCTCTATGCATGAAATTCAATATAATAAAAGACACACTTTTATAATAAAATAATCAACTTTTATGCATACCTTTATGCATGAAATTTAAATATGATATAAGTAACACTTTTGATATAAAAATTTATCCATTATGCATACTTCTATGCATGAAATAAAAATGATAAAAGTAACACTTTTGATATAAAAATTTATCCTTTATGCATACTTCTATGCATGAAGATAAAAATGATAAAAATAAAACTTCTGATATAAAAATTTATCCTTCATGCATACTTCTATGCATGAAAATAAAAATGATAAAAATAACACTTTTGATATAAAAATTTATCCATTATGCATACTTCTATGCATGAAAATAAAAATGATAAAAATAACACTTTTGATATAAAAATTTATCCTTTATGCATACTTCTATGCATGAAAATAAAAATGATAAAAATAACACTTTTGATATAAAAATTTATCCATTATGCATACTTCTATGCATGAAAATAAAAATGATAAAAATAACACTTTTGATACAAAAATTTATCCTTTATGCATACTTCTATGCATGAAAATAAAAATGATAAAAATAACACTTTTGATATAAAAATTTATCCATTATGCATACTTCTATGCATGAAAATAAAAATGGTAAAAGTAACACTTTTGATATAAAAATTTATCCATTATGCATACTTCTATGCATGAAAATAAAAATAATAAAAGTAACACTTTTGATATAAAAATTTATCCATTATGCATACTTCTATGCATGAAAATAAAAATAATAAAAGTAACACTTTTGATATAAAAATTTATCCTTTATGCATACTTCTATGCATGAAAATAAAAATGATAAAAATAACACTTTTGATATAAAAATTTATCCATTATGCATACTTCTATGCATGAAAATAAAAATGGTAAAAGTAACACTTGATATAAAAAATTATCCTTTATGCATAATATAAAAATTCAATTTCTCCATGATTATAATGAAATTCTTTCAATTAATCTAGGATGATAATTCCTAGAATATGGTAGGAAGTCCCTTTGAATGAAATTATTTTATGCGTAATTTTTATAAAAATTTTGCCATAGCTCCGCTGCTATGACTAAAAAATCTCAAATTTTTTTAAGGGATAAAGCTTATCATTAAAGAAATAATTAGAATGGTCTCTAATTGGATCATTAATCCATAATGGATTGAATCATCAATATACATAAACTAAAAGCATAGAAAAAAGCCATTAATTTAGCTTCAAGCATAGCTTAATCTTGGATTAAGAAAAAGCTTTATGAAAAGCTTCATTTGGATTGAGAATGGGTCATGAGAATGACCATTTCTTGAGTGAGAGAGAGAAATTACATAAAAACCATTAGAATTAAGCATAAATGAAAATTTATGTAATTCTTAACTATCATTAATCACTTAACTTCAATAGCATTCATCAAATTATGTAACTCTTCACTAACATTCATCAATTCACTTCAATATCATTCAAAAACCATTCCAATTAAGCTTCTCAAGCTTGAGAGAGGTTGAGAAGAGAGAAACATTGAGAAATTATAGAAAAGATCCATATTCACTAATTACCTTACAAATTGCTTGATTCTTTGTTCACGGTAGAGGCCCCCAACCAATCAATTGGTTAAGTATGTTGATGGAGCCACCAATGGGGATTGAAGAAAGAGGGAAGCTCCAAAAACTAGTGAATTATTAATGAATTCACAGTTCTTGGCTTAGGTGGAGTAGAGTAACGATGCATAAACACTATATATTTTTCAACAAGGGAGAGGCTTCTATTTATAGGAAAAATTGAGCTCCTAACCAAACAAACTGATTCTAGAATTTTCCAACTCAATTTGGTCAAGTTTTGACCATTTTTAGGTCAGTTGAGCTAACTTTTTGTAACTAGACTTGAATTAGGAGAGAGGAGAGATGAGATATCTCAATTTTTATGAGTTTAAAACTCATTCAAGCATGTGAAATATGCACCTCCTTTAAAGAACTCCCCTTCCTTACATATGTGTCAAAATAGAATCATTATACCCAAAATATCTCATATTTTTAATATTGCTCATAGTTTTTTACTAATAAACCTTGTACATTTTGAAAGAAAGTAACAGGGGTGGGTTAGTCCCTCACCAAGGGAGTGGCTCATGAAGGAGTCACCACTTAGCATCTCACGGGAGAAGCTCACCATTGATTCTTGGAACAGATAACATTATCATGAATGACCCATAATCCCATTTACATTGGTATTTATACTCCACCCAAGAGTTCACACCTACTTACTAGTTGTCCATGGCCTTGGGCCCATAATGCTTTCTTACAAACCATCCCTTCCCCAATGGTTTCGTCCTCGAAACCTCAAATGAATACCCCAAATTCGGAGAAGAATGTTCCATGTGGCTGAATTTACACCAACCCATATTGCTCTATCAATGCTTCATATCCCTCCAATGCTGAAATAGGTTGCCATGAAGCTTCTTCCTTAGGTAAACCCTTCCATTGAACAAGATACTCCACCAAGGTACGAGTGCGAAGTACCTTTTTCCTTGTACCCAAGATAGCTTCTGGAATGTATTCAATCATTCCCTCTTCATTCATTGGAGGTAACTCATCAACCATTTGATCGATCATACCCACATATCCTTTCAAGTGAGAGACATGAAACACATCATGAATCTTTGTTGTAGATGGAAGTAAGAGTTGATATGCAACCTCCCCAACTCTTCGTATCACTTGATAAGGACCATAATAGCGATGAGCTAGTTTGGTGTTTGTGCTTCCCTTCAAAGACGCATATCTTGACTTTGGTATTCTCAAAAGAACCCAATCTCCCAGTTTGAATTCCAATGGTCTTCTCGATGAACATTGGCATATTGTCTCATTTTCTCTTGTGCAACCTTCAAATTACTTTTGCATTGTTGCAACAAGGCTTGCATCCTTTCAGCTTCCTCCTTGGCATTATGGTTAGAAGTCTCATATGTACCCACCAACATAGGCAAATTGACCTTGTAACCATATAAAGCCTCAAAGGGTGACATGCCAATGCTCACATGATATGTTGAGTTGTAAGCAAACTCAGCCAAAGGTAACCAATCATCCCATGTGCTTTGAGTATCATGACAATAGTGGCGTAGATATGTTTCCACCCATTTGTTTACTCTTTCTGTTTGACCATCGGTTTCGGGATGATAGGCGGTGCTTGGAGTAAGCTTGGTTCCCATATATTCAAACAATGTTCTCCAAAAAGTGCTCATGAATTTGACATCGCGATCACTCACAATTTGTGACGGCATACCATGCAACTTGAAAACCCCATCAACAAATTGCTTGGCAACATTTTGGGCTGAATATGTGACCTTGGAAGGAATGAAATGGGCCACTTTGGTCAATCTATCCACCACAACATACAAGCTGTCCCACCCTTTCTTTGTGCGCGGAAGGTTAGTAATGAAATCCATTGATATATGACTCCATTTGCCTTCGGGAATGGGCAATGGCTGAAGCAAACCTCCCGGTTTATGTGTAGGATCCTTGTTCAATTGACATGACCGACACCCACTTACATAAGCATGAATGCTCTTCCACATCCCCTTCCAAAAGAAACTTTTCCTTATTGCATCAAAGGTTTTGTAGACACCCAAATGACCAGCCATAGGAGTACAATGCATCTCTTCCATGATCTTCTTGATAAATGATGAAGTAGGAACCAAGTAGACTTTTCCTTTGTAGTAGAGGAGACCATTTTTCAGCTCATAATGGGGTAACTCTTCACATACACCTTGCTGTAATTTCTGCACTATTTGTGAGGTTTCTTCATCAAACAAGTACTCTTCTTGTATCTCCATGATCCAATCTTTATGCACCTCAGAAATAGCATACAATGAGCAGGCCCACATACGAGACAAGGAATCGGCAACCACATTTTCTTTGCCCTTTGTGTATGTGATTTCAAAATCATAGTTTTGTAGTGTTGCTACCCACCTTCTTTGCTTAGGAGACAAATTGGGTTGTGTGAGGAAATACTTCAGCACCCTATGATCACTTCTCACATAAAAATGACTCCCATATAAGTAATGGTGCCATTTCTTGATAGCATGGAGTATAGCAATCATCTCTTGCTCATACACATGGAGTTCTCTTTCTTTGTCATTCAGCTTTCTACTTTCATAAGCAATGACTCCATGGTCTTGGTAAAGTACCGCACCAATCCCTCTTCCACTTGCATCCGCCCTTATTGTGAAAGGTTTGGTGAAGTCTGGACATACCAAAATAGGTGCTGATGTGAGCATCTTCTTCATATCTTCAAAGCTTTTGTTGGCAATGGCATCCCAAAAGAAGGTTTCCTTCTTCAATTTATCCGTCATTGGGGCTGCAATTTCTGCATAGTGGGCAATAAAGCGCCTATAGAATGAAGATAACCCCAAAAATCCCCTCAATTGAGTAGTGTTTGAAGGAACCGGCCAATTCCTAATACATTCCACTTTCTTTGGATCCACACAAATGCCATCCTTGCTCACAATGTGACCCAAATATTCCACCTCATGTGCCATGAAGGTACATTTTGTCTCCTTAACATACAACTTGTTTTGCCTCAAGACCTCCAAAACCTCTTTCACATGCTTCAAATGCACTTCCTCATCTTTGCTATAGATAAGTATGTCATCGAAAAAGACCAATACAAACTTGTAGAGGAAAGGTTGAAGCACTTTGTTCATCAATGCTTGAAAAGTTGCCGGTGCATTGCATAATCCAAACGGCATAACCATGAATTGGTAAAGACCCCTTTCTGTACGAAATGCTGTTTTGAACTCATCACCACTTTTCATCCTTATTTGATGGTATCCGGAGCGCAAATCAATCTTTGAAAAGCATGTGGCACCCTTCAACTCATCCAAAAGATCATCCACCCTTGGTATTGGAAATCGATTTTTGATGGTGATCTTATTCAAATCACGGTAATCAATGCACATGCGAAAAGTACCATCCTTTTTCTTCACAAGTAGCACCGGAGAAGCAAAAGGAGATTGACTTGGTTCAACCCATCCCATGTCAATGAGTTCTTTGACTTGCTTTGCCACCTCTTCCTTTTCAACCTTTGACAAACGATAGGGAGGCTTGTTGATTGGTTTGGCATTTGGTTCCAAATCAATAGCATGATCAACACTCCTCTTTGGCGGCATTGATTTTGGCATGGTAAACACATCTTCATAATCCTTGAGTAGCTTAACCATGTCCACATTTTCGATGCAATCCTTTTTGCTATTATCTTCCTCTTTGCAAAGCTGTAGTACATAAACATAGCCCTCTTTCTTGAACTCTTTCTTCATTTGAGTAGCATTGATCATGAAGAGCTTGGACCCTTGCATTCCATTCAATGTAATAACCCTTCCATGATGCACAAAACTCATGAAACTTTTCTGTAAGTTCATGGTAAAAGAGTTCAAAGTGGACAGCCAATCACATCCAAGTACTATGTCAATTGGTCCCAACTCAATCACCAAAAGATCAACTTTGCAAGAGTAGTTCTTGGACAACTCCAATTCTGTACTTTGACACTTCATATTGCAACTCATTGAATCACCATTGGCCACTTGCACCATGTGCTTGTTTGGTAAAGAAGTTGGTTGCATTTTGAGAGTGTTCAAAGACCTTTTATTGACAAAACTATGCGTGCTTCCAGTATCAATGAGTGCATATGCTGTTCTCCCATTCACCTTGATCTTCAATCTCAATGTGTTGGCACCCTTACTTCCCGCATAAGCATCATGAGAGATTGTACACAAGGTAGTATGTGCACTATTGTCTTCATCCCACACGCATAGAGGCATCCCATCATCCATTTTGTCATGAGCAAACTTTAGTTTCCCACCCGGATCAAAAGGAAACTCGGGATTTTCTTCATCAAAACCATCATCATGAGAACCTCCACCCTCATGAGGATCTCCCCATCCTAAGGCATCATTGCATTTAAGGAATTCCTCCTCCTCATGATTAGCATTGTCCTCAGTGATAATGTAGCTTATGGACATATCCTTGGATTTGCATACTTTGAAGTGATCCTTGTTCCATTTTTCTCCACATTTGAAACATAGACCTTTGAGCCTCATTTCATGCAAACGGTCCTCCTTGATAACCTTGCTTTTTGAACCCCCATTTGCTGGCTTGGACTCATTGTATGTAGCTTTGTTGGACATAAATGGTGGTTTAAATGGAAGTCTATTAGACCCTCTACCATACACGGTAGGAAATCTTGGAAGGTTAGGTCTTGTGTTTGCATGAGAACCCATTTCAGTCCTTGTGATCACTGCCCCTTTGATATTCCCTTTGCTAGCCCACTTTGTCAAGTACTTTTCTTCATGAATTTCTGCAAGCATCATTGCCTTCTTCAAAGTGGCGGGTTCATGAGACTTGACATCACCACCAATAGGAGCTTTCAAGCCCCTTATATACTTAACAACAAGATAATGCTCATCAAAGTCGTCCAAGTATAATAGAAGCTTTAGAAACTTATGAGAATATTCCTTCACGGTAGTGATTTACTCTAGCTTGTCCCATTCCACAATGTGATTGTCCCTTTGCATGCGAGAAGTAAACTCTTCTGCCATGTCATTCTTGAATTCTTCCCAAGTAGTGATGACATAACCATGAGATTGCTTCCTCCTCCACCAAGTGTGAGCAAAACCTTCAAGATGAAGTGAGGCAAAGTAGACTTTGGCAATCTCGCTCCTTGGGCTGATTTCGAAGTAGAGATCCATCTTGTTTGCCCACTCTTCAAAGTCTTCGATAGAATTTGATTCTCCTTTGAACTTATTAAATATGATTTTGTCCTTCACAGCATTGTTAAAATCACCATGCATTCTTGAACCCCTCTGCCGTGCTCTTGGATCATCAAATCCTCTTCCTTCACCCAAGTGTCTATGCATTTGCTCATCTTCCAACTGCCAATCACCTGCATCTTTAAATCCCTTCTGTTCATACCCTCTTCTTGCATCTTGCATAAAGGATGAAGTTCTTGGAATACTGGCATTGGATCTCTCATAAGAAGTATCACCCATAGGTCTCTTGCCCTTGTCCATGTAAGAAGAATGTGGCATCATTTGAGGTGGCATCATTTGTCTTACTTTGTTCTCTTCTGGCATAGAAGGCTTTCCATCATGTTTGGCATCATAATGTACACCATCCATTGCATTCATATCGGCTTCTTGGTTGAGCTTGAGAGGAGCCAATGCACTAATGGCTTTCTCCAAGTCTTTTAACCCTCTTTGCATCACGTCATCCAGGTAGTGGTGTCGCTTGTCGAACCGTTCCATGAGGTGTTCACCAAATTGTTGTTGCCGATTTGTTTGGTTATTTTCAATCCTTTGAAACATACTCTCCATAGCCATTAACATCATGTCCACTGTTAGCGGAGTAGTTCCCAAAGATGGAGGCATTTCCATTGGCTGAGATTCATCTGGAGATGGTGCTTTTATGGTTGAACTTTCTTCATTCCTCGTTGATGAACTCGTTGCCATCATTGCTTCCGGTTGTCTTTGATCATTTTCATTCCGGGCTCCCTTGTTTTGACCTCCTCTAGTCATTTCCATGCGCTTAATTGATCCCCCTTTGCAAAGACCACTTACTTGATTTTTTTTTTCTCTATTCAAACGGTATCCGATTTGGGTGATCTTTATATCAACGCGAAGCTCTCGACGAGACGAATAAGAATCCCCAAAAACAGATCTGAAAAAGTCAACAGCCTTTGACCAGTCAACTATACCGGCTGAAAGTCAACTCTTGATGTTAACCGCTCAATTCTTATCCGATTTGGGTGATCTTTATATCGATGCGAAGCTCTTGACGAGATGAGTAAGGATCCCCAAAAATAGATTTGAAAAAGTCAACAACCTTTGACCAGTCAACTATTCTAGCTGAAAGTCAACTCTTGACTTTGACCGCTCAATACTACTCCGATTTGAGTGATCTTTAGCTTGTTTGAAAGAGGTTTTCAGGTAGATTGTAGGGCTTTCAGTACAGATTTGAAAAGCTTTTGAAAAACCCTAGAAATTCAAGGATTTGTCCTGGCTGCAAGTAGGCAAATTTTGCAAAAATTTTGCCATAGTCTCCCCTCTTTTTGCACCAAATCTCAATCAAATCAAAGCATCTCAATCAAGTATTAAAATCCTTATGCATTTGACCACTGTAAGCAAATCAATCCTCAATCATTTTTCCATCTGAGCATGTGACCTTATGGCATCAATTTTGTCCTTTTGCATAAGAAGTCGATGTAGAGGATTTGCTTGTTTGCTCAAGTCGAATGAAGTGGTCGATGAAGCGCGTCGATGCTTGCCGATCTCCCGGCCAAGCACTTCTCACCCCTTCACCAAGTTTACATCCAAGGTGAAGGTTGAGGCCATTTCTTTACCACCAAGTACCTAATCCTCTTCCTTACCGCGTTACCCGGCACTAACGGCAAGGAAGATTCAAGACATTCTCCCCTTGGCCTCTCCTCCAAATGCCAAGGTACCCTTACTTCATTCTAGATTCTAGGAATAAAGTGGGGTACAATCGTGAGTGGAATGTGGTTACAAGCTCAAATGAATGAGTAGAGTTGACTTACAATTGATTTATAGCATAACTCATGCTCATTCATATCATAATACATGGTTCATAGTGCTTCCTTCATCACATCCACTCATGGCAATGTCAATACATTTCCACATACATCAACAACATCCAAGTGTTATGAAGCGGTGTACTCGGGTCGCGTTCTGGGTGCGAGTTCCCGCTCGGGACTAGAAAATCCAGTACAAAAGTGAAAACAGAGAGCACTTGCTGAATCCTGCACCTCAAGACCTATAGCTCGTCTCGAAGACGACGACGAGCCGGTCGTTTTGAGTACTAGAACTCTAAAAACGGAGTTCGTATGAGAGAGTTATGACCAAAAACGTGCAACCAGCAATGGAAAACGGTGTCACCAAAAAGCAGGCTTCCAACCCAAAACATTTTATTCAATCCCCCAAATGTGCCCAAAGCTATGCTCACTTATGCCAATATGCAAGGCATAGCATTGAATGGCTATGTGTAGCATTCAAGCATTCATAATGCATAAAGAGCAGCATGAATGGCCATGATTAAAGTCCAATTTCTGAAAATGGGGGTTTTATGTGTACTAAAACCCTGATTCACTCCATAGCTTGAAAGAATGCTTCAAAATTGTAAGGAAGTGATGGAGCAACTCACCAATGTCACCCGGGAAGCCTTAATGCTTGAATTTGTTGAAGGAGATGAAGATTAGGGTCACTTTGGTGAAAAACGTGGGCAGCTTTGGTAGTGATTTTCAGCCACATTGGGAGCCCCATTGCTCATGGAAAATAGGTGAAATACTTCATAAAACATTGCTAGATACATGAGAGACTCAATGCCCTTTGCTCATGTTGAGATTCCATGGCTAGGGTTTGCAAGAAAGCTCCCAAACAAAAAACGTTTTTGATTAACAACTGCTAATCAAGATTAGAAATTTTCCCCAATTTGGTCCACTCATTCCAAAAAAAAATAGGTCCATGTGCTCAGATTTGAACCACAAACTCTACCTTAGCCATATCCCCTTCCCCCATGAATCAAATGAAGCAGAAATTTCACGAAATGAGAAGAAGAAAAGAAAAATTAAAAATCATGGATCAAAAGCCATGCTCTGATACCAATGAAAGAAAGTAACAGGGGTGGGTTAGTCCCTCACCAAGGGAGTGGCTCATGAAGGAGTCACCACTTAGCATCTCACGGGAGAAGCTCACCATTGATTCTTGGAACAGATAACATTATCATGAATGACCCATAATCCCATTTACATTGGTATTTATACTCCACCCAAGAGTTCACACCTACTTACTAGTTGTCCATGGCCTTGGGCCCATAATGCTTTCTTACACATTTTCAACTCTTCATCTTATGTGAAATATGCACCTCCTTTAAAGAACTCCCCTTCCTTACATAGTGTCAATATGAAATCATTATACCCAAAATATCTCATATTTTTAATATTGCTCATAGTTTTTTACTAATAAACCTTATACATTTTCAACTCTTCATCTTATGTGAAATATGCACCTCCTTTAAAGAACTCCCCTTCCTTACATAGTGTCAATATGAAATCATTATACCCAAAATATCTCATATTTTTAATATTGCTCATAGTTTTTTACTAATAAACCTTGTACATTTTCAACTCTTCATCTTATGTGAGCATTTACTCATTTTTGGGTATCTTCTTTTACAAAATTGGATTTATCTCCTCCCTACACATGGATTGATGCTATTGGCCCATAGGAACCTTAATTGGACCATAATCCAAAAATTTCTAAAAATCTAGACCCTTAGGCTAAGGTCCTTTATACCCATTTCCAATTAATTCCAATTGCACATTGGAAAGTTCTTTTTGAATTTCTGTTTTAGGGGAACTTATTTTAATAAGATGGGATAGTTTTCTATCGAAAAATATTAAAAATCTGAATATTCTCTCTCTAAAATATTTTCTCTCTCTAGGTTAAAACAGTTAGAAACAAGTCTTTTATATTTCTGAAGAGGGATTGATTACAGGGGAAGATGCTGGACATTTTGAGAGGCTGGGGAGGAATCTTACACTCAGTACTTTCAGTAATTCAGAAGCTTTTACTAATTGCAGAACTGGGGATCCTGAAATTTTGGTTCCTTGAACTTTGTTTTTGTGAAGGTCACGAAAGGAAATGGTTCCATTATGATAGTGAATGTCAGCTTGATTTTTGTGGAGCCAATCCATTCCAAGGATCCCATCGAAAACTCCCAAAGGTAGGACTCTGAACTGACAGTTAGTTATATTCCCATCTAGATTACACTGAATATGATTTGTCTCATGGTGAGTAAAAAGGATCTTCCCACTGGCCAATTCAACTTGCATAGGTTTCCCTGATTTCTATTCTAAGACTAGCTTACGCAAGCATCCAGGGGAAATAAATGAATGAGTACTTCTTGAATCAATCAAAAGTTTGAATGACTTACCCTTATACTCAGCTAGAGTATGGATGACTTACCCTTATACTCAGCTGGAGTATGGATGACTTACCCTTATACTCAGCTGGAGTATGAATGATAGAGAATTGACGATTTGGCCCTTGGTTCTCAATTGCGGCATAAATGTGACCTCTTTCCTCTTTCACTACATCTGCTATTGTAAATGCTCAGGCTGCTCTGCAGATTGGGGCGGAACTCTTTCCCTTTGGTTACCCCAGTTCTGGGAGGGAGTTCTGAGATTACTTTGAACAGAGGCAGATGGCTGAGCTGGATTCCTCCTTGGATTGCCCTCATTTTGACGATTTTGACGAGACGGCTGAGCTAGATTCCTCTTGGGATTTCCCTGATTTGACTGATAGGGGGCTGGTCTCTACATTCTAGGTCCTTGACTTCCCTGTCCTCCTTGACATGCCAGGAGTCGGGCAGTCTTTAAGCTGGTGACCGAAACCCTGACATCCAAAACATATGTTCTCACTTCTAAGCTCATCCTGCTGAGTCCTTGAAAAAGGTGGGGCTCCAGAGAAAGTGTTCTGAGGGAAGGGTCTTCCTTCACTTCGGAATCTACCAGCATCTTGATTCTGATTTGGGCCTTGCTGCCTCTTTGGGGGTGGAAAGTTTGAAGCACTTCCCAGGGTTTGGATCTTTTTAAAGTTTGAGGGTGCAGGCTTTGGTGGGACCTTGACAACAAATGCCTTGGCAAAGTCCTTTGTCATTCTGACAGCTTCTGCCATTCAGACTGGTTGAGACTGGTTTGGCATTTTTCACTAAAGTGTCTAATGGCTCGTTCATTCCTCGAATGAATCTGGCCATCAGCTGCTCTTCATCCAAAAGTGGAGAATATTTGAGTAGAAGGGCAAATGCCTGATGGTATTCTTCAATTGTCCCGCTATCCTGCTTCAATTCCAAGAACTCATTCATTTTGGTTTCCAGGAAGCCCAGAGGACAGAACATTTTCCTGAGGTAAGCTCTAAGATTTGACGAGGTCTGGGTATTTCGGTCGAGATGGTTTGTCTTGCAATGGTTCCTCCATGCGACCCTAGCCGTTTCCACAATTTTTGATCTGGCAAGAGCCATCTTGCTCCTCTCATTGACCGGTTACATCAAAGTACTCTTCCATTGCCTCAATCCATTTTTTCACTGTTTCTCCTAAGTGTTCCCCTTCACCCTTAAATGGACCAGGTTAGGATCAGTGTAGGGCTTTACGAACGTCTGAATTTAACTCTTCATCATCGGTAAGAGGATCTGGTTGCCTAGCACAGGCCGCGCACCTCATGATTCTGACAAAATGAGATTTTTGTCAACTTAACTTCATCATCAGATTTATGACCTTTTTTTTAGATTTATTTCTTAAATAATAATTATTCCATCATAATTTTTGAAAACAAGATTCACTCTGATAATTTTGCTAGTCAATATTCATAACCACGAAAACAATTTGGAGTCTTTTTCAAAACATCATTTATTATCAAAAGTTTTTGATATATACATAGAGCTTCTCGGCTCCAAAAGTCACTGCCTCAATCGCGTACGCATTGAAAGGCGATACTACGATGGAGACATGCTATGATATACACGATCCATCACTGATAAGGGTGCTGTAATTCTACTTCTAGAGATAAAGCGACTCAGAAGTCTAAAAATTTGGCAAGAATTTCTAAAATTCTAGGGTGAATGATTAAAGAGTTGGACACAATGAACAACTCCTAGCCTTATCAAGATCATAGCTAGTGAGATATTTTGCCTGAGTCTTTGAAGCTGATTGGTATTGACGTTAATACATCGCCCTCTAGAGAACCACATGTGCTGACATCGCTCTACTGCATTAGGAAAGTATAGATCCTCAAAGTGACGAGCGAGCCTCACTCTGTTTTCTTGGGTTGTAGCAGAGTTGATTAGATTTTCGAAGGCAAAGGTGATCATATCCTGACTCTGGGAAACTCCCGGAATGCTAGACAGATTTGGGGTTCCATCTAAAAATCCAATTCAATTTATGAGTTTTCAATACATGAATTCATTTCAAACATAATCTTAGCAAGTGAAAACATTTTTTTCACAGATTTACTTTAAAATTTTAGGCAATTTCTGCTACTGTTTTTACAACACCGCTCTGATACCAGCTATGAGGTCCCACTGCCTCCTTCTTCGTGCACCGGATTCTTGGTTGATAGCAGTGGAAGTAGCTTCTTCTTGCACGGGGGGCAGGGTTTCCCACTCGGGGCCTTGCCTTGAATGTCCAGACACGAGACTAATCTGGTGGTCATTCCTAAACTGAAACCCAGAAAATTTCCCTTGCCCGATAAACAGGGACGATTCCACCTTTTTTATTTCTTTAACGAATTTTCTAACGGGGTCAAGAGACTAAACAATCCTTCACTTGATTAAACTAGATAGAAGGAAAACTATTACAGACTTAACTTGAAGAAATCAATGCTTTTTTCCTAACTGAATCAGGCACAGCCGTTGATCTTATTCATTTGAGAAGTCTTTAGGTTTTTATTTATCTACTCGAGTTCTAATCGTATTCCTATTATTCAAACTATTAAATTAGATAGAAGGAAAACTATTACAGACTTGACTTGAAGAAATCAATGCTTTTTTTCTAATTGAATCAGGCACAGCCGCCGTTGATCTTATTCATTTGAGAAATCTTCAGGTTTTTATTTATCTACTCGAGTTCTAATCATATTCCTATTATTCAATTTTATTATTAAAACTCTACTAATTCCAGCCTACTAACCCCATCCAGCCCATGGGTTAGCCACCGCCAACCACTGGAATTGGTAGAACCAGATAATTACTCACCTAGCCATAATTGAATGCCTTTCTTAACTTTTGCTTTCGAATACAAATACGCACACACTCCTCTTTAAACTTTAACTTATAAAACAATCCATTGACAAACAATTATTGATTACAAATGTCATAACTCAAAATTTCCATCCAATCCTTGTTTTCTCAAAAAAAAAGTATCACTCTGGACTCTCCGTTGAGACCAGCTGGCTGGTGAGCAACGAGATCCAGTAACAGATTACAATAATAATTGGTCCATCATACAATATCTTCCACGACATACGCATGGGTGTCCTCAGCACCGCGAGCCTATGCATTGCTTGGTCAGAACCCTCCAGGATCCTCCTTAGGTGTCCTGGCACTTCACTCAGGGACCGCTTCGTCGATCCTTGTCCATCGTACCGGCAGTGCACCATTTTAACCGTATCGAGGCTGGTCAAGACCTGGGCAGGCTTTGCCGCGTGAGCTGTGCTTTGAACACTCCCCACCGCCAACTGTTGAAACCAAACTTCCCTTAGAAAAACACATATATCAAATGCTCCCTCCAGCATTCTGGCGTAAGACAGTCCTTTAAGAAAACAGGGTTTTTATGCAAGTTTTTAGTTTGATTTTCTTTTCAATACAATGAGTATATCTTAAATTGGTATCCCCAAAACTTCTTGATCGTAGGTTTGAATTCAAAATCAAAATTTCTCGAATTCTATAACCTTGATCCTCAGATCAACACAAAGGGTCTCAACTTAGTTTTAGGTTTGGCAAGAGATTGGAATGTATTTTCCTGAACTGGTCACATCTTCTTTCCTCTCAAAACTGACGAAAGAGTTTGGTCTTGGTCAAAGTCTAATTCTGGGTTCAAGTCTGATAAGGTTCTTCCTGAACTAGCTTTCTCGAAAGGCGGGTGATATTTCAATTACTATTTTACTGAATTTCATTCATTGAATATTCACTTAACTGATTTCTAAACTAATCATGAATTTCGATGAGGAATAAATTAATCATTTATCTGAAATTCTGACTTCGATAGATTTTTTGAATTTTCTCATTACAATCTGAGTGAATATGAAACGATAGAAATTTCTCTCTCAGAATATTTACTTATTCATTTATCAAATATTCATGGAAATTAAACAGAGAATTAAAGAGAACTCTAATTTTGATATAAAAAATTCTTTATGCATCTATTTATGCATAAAATCCAACTTAAATGGAAATAGCACCTTTATATAAACAAAAATCCTTTTATGCATCTATTTATGCATAAAATCGATTTAATAGGAATAACACTTTTAAAATAAAGCACATTTCTTTATGCATCTTTTTATGCATAGAAATTGAATTCAATGAAAATAACACTTTTATAATTTAAAAAAATTCCAATATGCATCTTTCTATGCATAGAGTTTAAATCTAATGAAAATAACACTTTTATATTAAAAAAATTCCAATATGCATCTTTCTATGCATAAAATTTAAATCTAACGAAAATAACACTTTTATAATAAAAAAATTTTCAATATGCATCTTTCTATGCATAGAATTTAAATCTAATGAAAATAACACTTTTTTAATAAAAAAAATTTCAATATGCATCTTTCTATGCATAGAATTTAAATCTAATGAAAATAACACTTTTTCAATAAAAAAATTTCCAATATGCATCTTTCTATGCATAGAATTTAAATCTAATGAAAATAACACTTTTATAATTAAAAAAATTCCAATATGCATCTTTCTATGCATAGAATTCAAATCTAATGAAAATAACACTTTTATAATTAAATTATAATTAAAAAATTTTCCAATATGCATCTTTCTATGCATAGAATTTAAATCTAATGAAAATAACACTTTTAAATAAAAAAATTTCCAATATGCATCTTTCTATGCGTAGAATTTAATTTCAATAATTATATCAATGATATCCATGCATATTCATAGATGAATATGTACATGAAATAAATAAAAATATTTCTTTTAGGATGAACAAACGATGGGGATTACTCTTTTCGAATAACATAAAGATACAAGTAGGCATGTGAGAAATCAGTATCGAACCGGTGCGGCTGGGCTGCGAGAGTGGTACCAAATCGAGGCAAACCCGTTGAATAGGGCATGGTCACCCGAAAAAGCATGGTCACCCGAAAAAGACTCTGAAAGTCATGATGAAGGACATGGCTTACGGTTACCATTCCATACAGGTTTTCCTCAAGGCATTGGCTTTGTCATAGCGTAGGGATATAACATCTATATATATATCTATATATATAGATATTTTATTTCCACAAACGTTAAGAAATTTTTTCCATAACCTCCTTTGTATGACTGACCATTTCTCAATTTTTACATTCTAATATCACTTTAAAATTAATTTCAAGTTGAAGTAAAGCACTCTAATCTACCCAATTTTCACTTTCTAAAGAGTAAACAATAAGAAAAGTTTAAATCAATTTATTTGTTACTCTTTTTAGGAAGAAAGGCTGAATTCTTAATGAAGAGAAGAGGGTGGCCTTTTCATCAAGGCACATCCATATTCACATTAATCAACTAAAAAAGTAAAGAAATCAGAAAATCATAGATTAGAATTAAAAAAAGTAGAATTTCTAGCTTACATGGAGTTTTGTGAGCTTTCCTTTGGCTTAAGGGATTGAGGGTTCTACTCTTGTTTGAATCAAGAGTGGCCACCAATTCTTTGTAGAGGATTTAGTCAAAAACAATTGAATTATCAAGTCAATTCAATGTCTTTGGCTCTGGGGAGGAGTAGAGTAACAGTGCATAAACACTATTAAGCTTTTACAAAGGGGGAGGCTTCTATTTATAGTAAAATGTGAGCCTCAAACCAAGCAAACTAATTCTAGAATTTTCCATATCAGTTTGGTCAATTTTTGACCATTTTTGGGTCAGTTCAGCTTACTTTTTGGAACTAGACTTGAAATAGGAGAGAGGAGAGATGAAATATCTCAGTTTATTGATTTAAAATGGAAAGAAATGATGAGAAAAAAGGCGTCTCCTTCATGAGGGGGAATCCCCACTCTCTGAGGTGTCAAAAATCAGTTTTGCAACTATTTTCTTTGGTCCTTAGTCCACTCTTTATCTTATGTGAGTATTTACTCATTTTTGGGGGGTTTTTCTTTATTTCTTCAATTTATCTCCTCCTCCCTACATTTGGATTAATCTTATTGGCCCCTCAGAACCTTAATCCAAAGTTTTCAGAAAATTTGGACCCTTAGGCTAAGGTCTTTGAGCAGAGTATAATTTATTTCTAATGCACCTTAGGAAAATCTTTTTAAACTTCTGTTTATGGAGAGTTTAGTTTAATAAGAAAGGATATTTTTCCATCCAAAGATATCAAAAAATTGAGTTATCTCTCTCTAGAATATTTTCTCTCTCTAGGCCAAAATAGGTAGAAACAAGATCTTTTATTATTCTGAAAAGGGGATTGATTACAGGGGAAGATACTGGACATCTTGAGGGGCTGGGGAGGAATCTTACATTCTCTCCCACTTGAAAAATGCGAGATGTCCTCATCTCGCAAATTGAGGGTAATCTCGCATCAGTTTAGCTTTTTTCTCCCAGGTGACATCTTCAAAAGGATAGAACTTCTATCGACTTCATCTGGGGGATGTCTAATGGATGTAACTTCCCAGGCATTTTTACTCTTTCTTCTTTGACTTTTTGACAATTTAGGCATTGGCGTACATGATTAAGTACATCCTTTTTTAGTCCATGCCAAAAGAAGCTTTTCTTTACAGACATGTAGGTCTTGATGAAACCTGGATGTCCTGCAATAAGGCTATCATGGGCTTCATTCAAAATTTGACCCTTAGTTCCCTCATCATTGGGAATGCATAGCCTGCTATTATAATACATAATTCCATCATCCAGGCGCTGTACCCTCTTAGGCTAAGGTCTTTTGAGCAGATTATAATTTATTTCTAATTCACCTTAGGAAATTCTTTTTAAACTCAGTCTGTTTCGAGGGAATTTAGTTTAATAAGAAAGGATATTTTTTCATCCAAAGATATCAAAAAACTGAGTTATCTCTCTCTAGAATATTTTCTCTCTCTAGGCCAAAATAGATAGAAACAGGATCTTTTATTATTCTGAAAAGGGAGTTGATTACAGGGAAAGATACTGGACATCTTGAGGGGCTATGTAAGATCCCTGTCCCCACCGCGCAACAATTTCAGGGGTGCTAGCAGCGGAAGTAGCACTTCTTGCGCGGGGCAGGGTCCCACACTCGGGGCCTCGTCCACACGGATATCCGGACAAGAGACTAATCCATCGGTTTTTCCAAAACCGAACCCAGAAAAACTTCCTTTTTCGGAAAGCATGGGCGATTTCACCAGGATGACTTTTTCCTAACGTAGTCAAAAGCCTTAACTAACTGAGCTCATCTCACCGAACCCGTAAGTCCCATAGTCAGATCAAGGAAAAAGACTATACTTGGATCATAGAGACCAACGCTTTTTTCCTCATTGAGAGGCACACTCGTTGATTCTTTTCCATAGAACAATTTTTGTCCGAGATTTACTTCATCTATCGAACTAGACAGAAATTGAGTCTCGATTTACGGATCCATCAGTCCGGCCTAACCCCATCCACCAGTCCCATGGGTTAGTCAACCGCCCAACCACTATAGTGATGGGATCCAATTAGGAATTTGGTTAGGTTTTGTCCCGAGTACCAGGGAAAAGAGTTCCCAAGCCCCCTAGCCAGATTTTCAAGCAAATTTAACTCCAGTCACACCACTTACACACCCAGTATGAAATTGCCTTTTTCCTAGATTCAAATGTATTTAATTCAGTCATTTAATGAACTCATAGTGTTACTGATCATAAACTTCCAAGTATCCGGTTGAATCTTAATTTCCAATCATTCCTTCATCATCGGAGTATCTATGGCATCATTGGCAACCAGAACGCTCACCACCTGTTCACTCAGGGGCTCCTAGCTCATAGTACCAGCAGATAATCATTTATAAAAATCAAGATAGAATCCTCATTGAAGATCAGCAAGATCAACCAACAGATCCATATAAGAGAGCTATGGACTCATTTGTTGAGGACCAGCAAGGATATTCAAAGGTTCGTTCAGTCCCCGAATGAACCTGGCCATCAGCTGTTCTTCATCCAGCGGAGGTGAGTATTTGAGCAGGAGAGCGAATACTTGGTGATATGCTTCAATAGTTCTACTCTCCTAGGTTAACTCTAAGAATTCGTTCATCTTTGTTTCTAAAAAGCCGGGAGGACAGAACCTCGTCCTTAGGTAAATTTTGAGATCAGTCCAGGTTTGGGTATTTCGGTCGAGACGGTTTGTCTCATAGTGGTTTCTCCATGCCACTCTAGCTAACTCCACTATCTTTAGCCTTGCAAGAGACATTTTGTTCTTCTCATTGTACCCGGTGACATCGAAGTATTCTTCCATTGATTCAATCCACTTCTCCACAGCCTCGCCCAAGTTTTCCCCTTCTCCCTTGAAAGGTCCAGGCTGCGAACTATGAAGAGTTTTACGAACATCTAGGTCGAGCTCTTCTTCATTGAGTTGGGGGTTAACATTTCTACCACGACGACCTCGATCCATGTTCCTATCAATACGAAAATTCTTGTTAAGTCTCTTTATTTATGATTCAATCCGATTTTTGATTCAATTGATTCCGGGTTCTCTAAATAGGTCGGCTCCCCACAGAGTCAAGGGATAATAATACTCATATAGAATGCATTATCAGTTAACAATTCATTCAGAATTATCTCATTCATATCTTTAACACAATAATGGTCCATCAGACTGAATTTTTCTATCTAAACAATCCTCCATGGGGATTTCAAATTTTCAAATTTTTAATTTATCAACCCTTAACTTGATCCACTGATCAAAAGTTAACAGTAGTAATCTGCCAGCACAATTCACTAATCTCATAGTGATTTGTTGAAGTCATTAACGTCATTCTAGCTACGAACATTATCATAGGGACTCGTCCCATTCATCCTCATTGTGGTTTTGCTCGGCTTATTACATTTCAACCAAATTTCAAGAATCTTCATTTTTCAATCAGAATCCAAATCAATTCATCAGTTCACAACCAAAATTTAAAAATCATATCAACCACATTCGAATTCATCATCATTAATGCTTATAATTTCAAGTCTTAGATTTACTCGTATATACTGCCACTAAAAAGCTACAGTTATACCCTCGGTATATACGGGTAGTCATGGTCCTTGGAATTATAAGGTAAAGACCATCATGTCTAGGCCTTAAGCAAGTCAAGGATTCCATACAATTGTGGTACTTCCATCTGAAGACCCAATTACTAAATTATGAATTCCAGATCAAATAACAATTTGTATGAATTTCATCACACAATTCTGATCTTATACTGCTACTTCATAAATTTTGATATTTTTGGCTTTTTGGTTGATCCTCATTAGTCAATTCGCTCTGATTCCAACTGTTAGATCCCTCTCCCCGCCGCGCAACAATTTCAGGGGTGCTTGCAGCGGAAGTAGCACTTCTTGCATGGGGCAAGGTCTCACACTCGGGGCCTCGCCCACCACCACGGATATCCGGACAAGAGACTAATCCATCGGTTTTTCCAAAACCGAACCAGAAAAACTTCCTTTTTCAAAAAGCACGGGCGATTCCACCAGGATAACTTTTCCCTAACGTAGTCAAAAGCCTTAACTAACTGAGCTCATCTTATCGAGCCCGTAAGTCCCATAGTCAGATCAAGGAAAAAGAATCTACTTGGATCATAGATACCAACGCTTTTTTCCTCATTGAGAGGCACAGCCGTTGATTCTTTTCCATAGAACAATTTTTGTCCGGGATTTAATTCATTTATCGAACTAGACAGAAATTGAGTCTCGATTTACGGATCCATCAGTCCAGCCTAACCCCATCCAGTCCCATGGGTTAGCCAACCACCCAACCACTGTAGTGATGGGATCTAATTAGGAATTTGGTTAGGTTTTGTCTCGGGTACCAAGGAAAAGAGTTCCCAGGCCCCCTAGCCGGATTTTCAAACAAATTTAACTCCAATCACACCACTTACACACCCAGTATGAAATTGCCTTTTTCCTAGATTCAAATGTATTTAATTCAGTCATTTAATGAAATCATAGTGTTACTGATCATAAACTTCCAAGTATCCGGTTGAATCTTAATTTCCAATCATTCCTTCATCGGAGTATCTATGGCATCATTGGCAACCAGAACGCTCACCACATGTTCACTCAAGGGCCTTTTCGATAGTTCCTAGCTCATAGTACCCGGCAGATAATCACTTATAAAAATCAAGATGGAATCCTCATTGAAGATGGAATCCTCATTGAAGATCAGCAAGATCAACCAACAGATCCATATAAGAGACCTATGGACTCATCAGTTGAGGACCAGCAAGGTCAATCAACCAGATCCATACTCGGTTTCAGAAAACAACTCTTACTCCTTGTTCCAATGTCTTCCACGACGCACGTGTGGGTATCTTCGGTGACCCAGAGCCCGAGCACCGTATGGTCAGCACCCTCTAGGATCCTTCGCAGGTCACCTAGCGCTTCACTCATAGGCCGCTTCCTTGGTCCCTCATCCACCGTACCAGAAGCTCACCATTTAAATCGAACTGAGGCTGGTCAAGACCTCGACTGACCTTGCTACGCGAGACGTCCTCCATTGACTCTCCATCTCAGCAGTTGCAACTTTATCAGTTAGGTCTCCATGACCTTAATCACAAGACGGTCAAGAATGCTTCCCCAGCATTCTTGACATACAGTCCACATTACTTATTCCACATTCCATTCATATGTGTACTCATTCTCATCCAATCACATCATTTTCCATCTCATCACCTCAGATTCATTCACATCACATATCATATATTCACATCCCAATTCACATGTCATCACATCTCATCCATTCACTCATATCGACGACACATCATTTCACATACACATTCGCATTCATTATTCTACATACACATCCACATCATACATCCAATTCCACATCCGCATTCATACATACACATCCATATCCACATCCATACATCCACATCCACATTCATACATCCATACATCCATACATCCTTTTTTACATCCATACATCCATTTCCACATCCACATCCACATTCCATATCTACATCTATACATCCACATCCATACATCCACATTCACATTCACATCCATACATACATATCCACATTCCACATTCATACATCCATATCCACATTCCACATTCATACATCCACATCCACATCCACATCCACATCCACATTCACATTCATACATCCATTTTCACATCCTCATTCATACATCCACATCCACATACTACATCCATACATCCACATCCACATCCATACATCCACTTCCACTTCCACATCCATACATCCACATCTACATCCATACATCCATTTTCACATCCACATTCATACATCCACATCCACATACATACATCCACATTCGCATCTACATCCATATCCACATCCACATTCACATCCATACATCCATATCCACATTCACATTCATACATCCACATCCACATCTACATTCATACATCCACATTCACATCCATATATCCATATCCACATTCCACATCTACATCCATACATCCACATCCATACCCACATCCATTCATCCACATTCACATTCACATCCATACATCCATTTACATCTATCTGATTCCTATCACATCTATTTATAGAATGTAGGAGAATTATCCACATCCACATTCACATCCATACATCCATATCCACATTCCACATTCATACATCCATATCCACATTCACATTCATACATCCACATCCACATCTACATTCATACATCCACATCCACATTCACATCCATACATCCATATCCACATTCCACATCTACATCCATACATCCACATCCATACCCACATCCATTCATCCACATTCACATTCACATCCATACATCCATTTACATCTATCTGATTCCTATCACATCTATTTATAGAATGTAGGAGAATTCTAATTTTTTGATATAAAGATTATTTATGCATCTAATTAGGCATAAAGATAACTTTAGTAGGAATAACACTTTTATAAAAATCCCTTTATGCATCTTTTTAGACATAAGTTCAATTTTAAGGAAAATAACGCTTTCGAATTAAAAATAAACCTTTTATGCATTTTACTATGCATAAATTCCATTTTAATGAGAATAACACTTTCAAAATAAAAATAAATCTTTTATGCATTTTACTATGCATGAATTCCATTTTAATGAGAATAACACTTTCAAAATAAAAATAAATCTTTTATGCATTTTACTATCCATAAATTCCATTTTAATGAGGATAACACTTTCAAAATGAAAATAAATCAGTTTGTGCAGGAAAAACTAGAGTGCTATTTCAGGTAAGTTCGTGTATCTGGCAAGATGTCAAATGATGGCATAACCCAGATTGTGGCTGAGAAGCTTGATAAGAATAACTTCCATGCTTGGAGGTTCAGGTTGACGAATTTTCTGATATGGGAAAGGGCTATTGGGACTACATAGAAGGTGAGCATGAAGAGGCACCAGAGATACCGGACATAAATCCGACTGCTGCAGATGTGAAAGAGTTTAAAGACTAGAACCAAGGAGCCAGGAAAGTTATGTATTGGCTTTCCATTAGTATACAGGACACCATTACTTCACTTTCAAAATAAAAATAAATCTTTTATGCATCTAACTATGCATAAATTTAATTTCAATGAAAATAATACTTTCAAAATAAAAATAAATCTTTTATGCATCTTTCTATGCATAAAATCAATATTGATAAGAATAAATCTTTTGAATTAAAAATAAAATTCTTTATGCATCTTTCTATGCATAAAATCAAAATTGATGAAAATAACTCTTTTGAATTAAAAATAAAATTCTTTATGCATCTTTCTATGCATAAAATCAAAATTGATAAAAATAACTCTTTTGGAATAAAAATAAAATTCTTTGTGCATCTATTTATACATAAAATCAAAATTGATGAAAATAACTCCTTTGAATTAAAAATAAAATTCTTTATGCATCTTTCTATGCATAAAATCAAAATGGATAAGAATAACTCTTTTGGAATAAAAATAAAATTCTTTATGCATCTATTTATACATAAAATCAAAATTGATGAAAATAACTCTTTTGAATTAAAAATAAAATTCTTTATGCATCTATTTATGCATAAAATAAAAATTGATAAGAATAACTCTTTTGGAATAAAAATAAAATTCTTTATGCATCTATTTATACATAAAATCAAAATTGATGAAAATAACTCTTTTGAATTAAAAATAAAATTCTTTATGCATCTATTTATGCATAAAATCAAAATTGATGAAAATAACTCTTTTAAATTAAAAATAAAATTCTTTATACATCTATTTATACATAAAATCAAAATTGATGAGAATAACACTTTTGGATTAAAATAAATTCTTTATGCATCTTTCCATGCATAAATCCAATTTAGTAGAAATTACACTTTTAGAATAAAAGAATTTCTCTTATGCATCTAATTTATGCATAAAATCCATTTATGATGAAAATCACACTTTTAATATAAAAAATATCTTTTATGCATATGTTTATGCATACAAATCATTTATGATGATGAAAATCATTCTTTTAATATAAAAGAATTTCTTTTATACATCTATTTATGAATAAAAATCATTTATGATGAAAATCACACTTTTAATATAAAAAAATATATTTTATGCATATGTTTATGCATACAAATCATTTATGATAAAAAAAATACTTTTATGATCAAAATAACAATTTCAATATACTTCCTTCTATGCATGGAATTTAATTCTAAAGAAAGTAACACTTTTTTAATAAAATATTTTTAATATACATTTTCTTATACCTAGGATGAAAATTAACACTTTAAGAATACATATACGATGGGAATTACTCTTTTTTAATTTAAAAAAATAAAACTTATTTTTCATAATTTTAGAAAATTTTGCCATAACCTCCTTTGTATGGCTGACCATTTCTCAATTTTTAATTCTCTAAAATTAATTAGAAGTTCACCAAGAGTATTTAAATCATTCTAATGTAAACATTTTCTACTTATCAAAGCGAAACATTATGAAAAACTTGATTTTATCCATTAATCATTCATCTAGGATAAAGAATGGTTGGATTTACTAAAGAAGAGAGGGGAATGCCTTTTTTCAATGAGGCATAACATCATAATCATTTTAGAGAAGACAAAAATCATAAAAACCATAAAATGAAATAGAAGAGAGAAGAATCTCCAACTTACAAGGAGAATTTGAGAGCTTTCCTTTGGCTTGATGGTTTGAGGGATCTACTCTTGTTTGAAACAAGAGTGGCCACCAATCTTTAGAAGAGGGAAGGTCAAAAACTAATGAATTATGAGTAAATTCACAGTTTTTGGCTCTTGGGAGAAGCAGGGTAACAATGCAAAAAACACTATCAAGCTTCAACAAAGAGGAGGCTTCTATTTATAGGAAAAAGTGAGCCTCTAATCAAGCAAACTGATTCTAGAATTTTCTAGATCAGTTTGGTCAATTTTTGACCATTTTTAGGTCAGTTTAGCTCACCTTTTGGATCTAGTTGAAACAAGAGAGAGGAGAGATAAAAATATCTCATTATTTAGGAGTTTAAAACTCTCTCCCACATGTGAAATAGGCACCTCCTTCATGAGGGGAATTCCCCCATACTGAGGTGTCAAAAATGCATCATCTCTTCTCTAAATATCTCTCTTTTTTAACTAATAACCTTGTCCTTAGTCAACTCTTCATCTTATGTGAGTATTTACTCATTTTTGGGGGATTTTCTTTATTTCTTCCATTTATCTCCTCCACACATTTGGATGAATCTTATTGGCCCATAGGAACCTTAATTTAAAATTTCGAAAAAATCTTGACCCTCAGGATAAGGCCTCTTGAACAGATTATACTTGATTTCTAATGCACCTTCTGAAAATCTTTTTGAACTTCTGTTTCGGGGGAACTTATTTTAATAAGAAGAGATATTTTTCCATCCAAAAATATTTAAAAATTGAATTATCACTCTCTAAAAGATTTTCTCTCTCTAGGCCAAAACTGGTAGAAACAAGATCTTTTATATTTCTCAAGAGGGATTCGACTACAGGGGAAGATACTGGACATCCTCAGAGGCTGGGGAGGAATCTTACAGGCTGGGGAGAAATCTTACAGTAGGGTTATAGCATCTATAACCTTTGTGAGACCCCCGCCCCCTTCGTGGTGCCCCCTCTGAGGGCGCTGGCGGTAAAAGCAGCGTCAGCCTCTCGCGCGGGGTGGGGATCCACACTCAGGGCCTCGCCCGTGGATGTCCGGACAAGAGACTAGTCCAGCGGTTCCTCCAAAATCAAGCCCAAAAAAATTCCCTCGCCCCCCGGAAGGCATGGGAGATTTTGCCATCATGGGAAAATCTTCGAACGGGAGAATTAATCTAACGGGTCAAAGTCTTAACTATTTAAACTAATCCGACCGAACCTGAAGTCACATGGTCAGATCAAAGAAGAGACTTGCACTTGGTCAATAGAATCACCATTTTTTTCCTCCTTTAACAAGGCACAGCTGCTGCTGATTCCCTCCCACAGAACAAGGATCTTCTCAAGACTTAATCTAACTAATGTAACTAATCATATCTTAATTATTTCGTAGGAATCCCTTGATCCAGCCTAACCCCAACGGGCCCATGGGTTAGCCAACCACCCGACTGAAAAGATGCAGGGGGGAAGAGAGCTTGAGCTCTTACAAGCACACACACACACACACTCACAGAACCCTAATAGAGAACACACAAGGTGAGAGGCTGAAAATCTTCTTCTTCTCTACTCAACACTCAACACACCATATACAAGAATAAGAGTACACATAATATGAAAGGTACTCAACCAATACATACATGGATTCTCTATAGTGTGAACCCGACTAAATGAGCTGGCGCTATAACTATGCCAGTCTCTAGAATGGCTGTCACACAGCCTGTTATCCCACTGGCCGCATATCTCCCAAGATCTCACCAACCATGCCAGTGGTGTAAGTGTGGGGCCTATCCCCCAGGCGGGTCATCAGTGGCCACCGCCTCACTAGACGAGCTCGATATCTCAACACTCCCCCTCGAGCTCAACTCCATCTCATGTACACCAAGCGAAGCCCTGAATTTGCGGAGCTTCTCTGTACCCAATGCTTTGGTGAAGATGTCAGCTACCTGATCCTCTGTACTGACATAAACAAGGTCAAGGTCTCCTGCCAAGACCTTCTCTCTGACGAAGTGGTAGTGGAACTCTATGTGCTTTGTACGAGCATGAAAGACTGGGTTCTTGGCCAACTGTATACTGCTAATGTTGTCACAGAAAATGACAACTTGTCTATCCACTGATAGACCCAAATCTGCAAGTAGCTTTCTCAACCAAGCTACCTCACATGCTGCCATAGCAGCTCCTCTGTACTCGGCCTCTGTACTCGATAGAGCAACCGTAGGCTGCTTCTTGCTGCTCCAAGTCACAGCAGCACTCCCCAAAGAAAACATGAATCCACTGGTAGATCTTCTATCTGAGATACTACCAGCCCAATCAGCATCTGTGTACCCATGTACACATATCTCTGTCCCAGTCTCATAGAATAGTCCACAATGCAAAGTAGACTTCACATACCTCAGTATGCGTCTCACTGCATCCAAATGCGGTTTCCATGGAACCTGCATAAACTGACTCACCAACCCAATAGCATAGCTTAAATCTGGTCTAGTGATCGTCATGTAGATCAAACTTCCTACTATGCTCCTGTACATAGTAGGATCCTCTAAGATCTCTCCTGAATCTGCACTCAACTTGCCATTCTGATCCAATGGCACAGAAATAGGCTTACAACCTGTCATACCATACTTGGACAACATGTCCAAGCTAAACTGTCTCTGCAGTAATCCAATACCATGTGGTGACCTAATCACCTCAATGCCCAAGAAATATCTGAGCTCCCCCAGATCCTTCATCTCGAACTTCTGTCTAAGCAAGATCTTTACATCAAAGATCTCTGCATCATGGTCCCCCGTAATGATCAAGTCATCTACATAGATGACAACAAGCACAACCCCTCTATCACCATGTCTCACATACAATGAGAAATCTGCATTGGCTACATGAAAGCCAATGGTGACAAGATATTCAGAAATCTTGTTAGACCATGCTCTTGGTGCTTGCTTTAAGCCATACAAGGCTTTCTTCAACCTGCAAACATGCTCGGGGTGACCCACATCCTCATAACCAGGTGGCTGCAACATATACACCTCTTCTTGCAAATCCCTATGCAAGAATGCATTCTTTACATCCATCTGATGTAAAGACCATTGCTTTGACGCAGCCACTGCTATCACAACTCTCACCGTTGCCATCTTGGCAAACTGGGCTGAAAGTTTCCTCATAATCAATCCCATATGTCTGCGCATATCCTTTGGCTACCAATCTAGCCTTGTACCTGTTTATGCTCCCATCACTGTTATGTTTAACTTTGTACACCCACTTGCATCCAATGGCTTTCTTGCCTTCAGGCAATTGCACTAAATCCCAAGTTTTATTTCCATATAGTGCATCCATCTCCTCATCCATGGCTTTCTCCCAATACACATTTCCAACAGCCTCATCAATGCATGTGGGCTCAACAACCTGCATAACCTTTGCCATATATGCATAGTGATGTGCCACATAACCATCATAGGTAAATCTCTGCACAGGATTTTTCACTCTCCCAGATCTTCACAGCTTCTCATTCATGGCTTCCATAGCCTTCTTTACACTAGGTGTTCTCATAGCTGGGATCCCAAGCTCCTCATCAAGGCTCACATCTGAGCCACTAGACTCTCCATCAACATGAGAATGCCCTGTAGAAATGTCAGGCATACCAAGGGGCTCAACCACTTTCTCTTTTCCTTTACATGATGTAGTAATCACATTTGTAGGACTGGTATTATGATGCAACCTGCCACTCCATGGTCTATCAACTGACCCACTAGATGAGGACTCTCCTGGTCCACTCAAAGACTGTGATTGCTGACCTACATTCTGTGCAACCACACTTCCACTCACATCAGCCCCAACAGATTCTTTTTCAGCAGCATACCAGCTGCTCATCTCATCAAAGACAACATCCCTGCTTACCCTCAACTCACGTGTAGCAAGGTTATAACACCTGTATCCCTTCTGCTCAAGGGAGTATCCAATAAACACACATTTTTCAGCTTTTGGATCGAGCTTAGTTCTCAGCTCATCTGGCACATGCACATATGCAATGCATCCAAAGACTTTCAGATGAGACAAATCTGGTTTTCTGCCAGTAAACCTCTCCTCTGGAGTTACATCATGTATGGCTGCAGTTCCTGTTCATGATGTATACTGCTGTAGAAACATCCTCAGCCTAATAGCAATGCGGCATATTCTTCTCTTCCATCAATGCTCGCATAATCTCAGCAATGTGCCTGTTTTTCCGCTCAGCAACTCCATTTTGCTACGGAGTGTATCTGCATGTAAACTGTCTCCGAATACCATTCTTCTTCAAGAATTCAGAGAACTCATTGGAGAAGTACTCTCCCCCTCCATCTGACCTTAGGCACTTTACATATTTTCCTGTTTGCTTTTCAACCAAAACTTTGAAATTCTGAAAGTGAGTGAACACCTCACTCTTCTCCTTCATGAAATATACCCACACTTTCCTTGTGTGGTCATCAATGAAAGTCACATAGTACCTGCAGCCTCCCATAGATATGGTCTTCGTAGGACCCCATACATCTGAATGCACAACATCTAGTGCATTTCTGCTCACATATCTGTTACGTGGAAACACATGCTTTGTTTACTTCCCAAATTGGCATGCTTCACATATTTTCTACATACCTTCCACTTTAAATTTTGGCAGCCCTGTCACAATTCCTTTTGTCTGCATAGACTTCAATCTCTGCACATTTACATGTCCAATCCTTTTATGCCAAATGTCTGTGTCTGAAACAATTCCTGAACCATTTGCAAACATCGCAGCACTCATTTTAGGCATATCTACATTCAATGTAAACATTCTGCCCACTCTGTTGCCTTTTGCAACCAACCTGCACTTGTCTTTGAAATCTTCAACATAACACCCATCAAGGTTAAACCGAACCTGCAAACCTTGCTCAATCATCTGGCCAACTGAAACCAGATTCTTTGTTATGTTCGGTACATGAAGTACATCTGCAAGGTACTTCACTTTGCCATCCTGGGCATAGACAATGGCACATCTCCAACATGGGCAATTGGATGAGCAGTGTCATCTCCTGTTTCCACAAAACCTGGTCTTTCCGGGTTTTTCATCTCCTTGAACCACTCCCCATGACTCGTCATGTGGTTCGAAGCGCCTGAATCCACATACCATACATTATCTTTTTGTGCTGCATCAGCATTTTCAGACATGGCATTCACGACATGCTGCATAACAAACAACCTTTCATTATCCTCATTATTTCTGCTTGAGGATGCATAGTTGTTTTGCTGCACTTTCCCATTTTGCATGTCAGCCTGCTTCTTATAACATTCTGCCTGCACATGTCCAGGCTTACCACAATAATAGCATTCACGTGCATCATTGTATTGCCTTTGCCATTTCCACGACCTCTTTGACTCCCCCTGCCTCTGAATCTGCCTCTTCCACCTGTGTGTTGTTGTTGTTGTTGTGTATTCTGGGACTGTTGTTGTTGCTGCTGCCTGTTGGCCATAATTCTGATTACCTGTTCGGCCACCTCCTTGACCACGTCCACAGCCTCCTCTACCTCGTCCTCTTCCTGAACTCGTGTAGAAGGCCTGTTGCTCTGAACTGTTTTTGCTTTGTGAAGACTGTTGGTCTTCACCCAAGCTCTTCTCTTTGATAATCAGCATAGACACCAAATCTGTAAAGTTGGGAATGTTTTCCCGAGTCTGAATGGACGTCTTGAACACCTTGTATTGTGGCCCGAGACCACGTAGACAGACTTCCACCTTATCATCATCATCTACTGACACACCAATAGATGCAAGGGATTCCACAATACCCTTTATCTTCAGCGCATAGTCATTCATCACAGACATGCTCTTTTTCTCCACAGTAAGAAGTTCATTCTTCAACTGTATCTTACGTGCCTTGGTATTTGTTTCATAGAGCTTTACCAAGGTGTCCCACGCCTCCTTGGGGGACTTGGCATCCTGAATGTGCCCAATCATGGTGTCCTGTATACTAATGGATAGCCAATACATAACCTTCCTGGCTCCTTGATTCCAGTCTTTAAACTCTTTCACATCTGCAGCAGTCGGATTTATATCCGGTATCTCCGGTGCCTCTTCATGCTCACCTTCTATGTAGTCCCAATTGTCTTTGCCAATTAGGAAATTCGTCAACCTGAACCTCCAAGCATGGAGGTTATTCTTGTCAAGCTCAGGAATATGCTCAAATGTTTTGAAAATTTTGGAGCTGATGGCATTGAGATATGAATTTTTTATTGGACCCCAGTCTGCCCACCTTTTGACAAGGTACACCTAGTCTCTTCTCACCTCCTTTACACATTCATCACCTACACACTTACTCATTCCTTTCTCACTCCATCAAACCTGCAAACTTCATGTCCTCTCTCACCCTCTTCATCTTTTCCCTCTCCTTCCATCTCCATTTTCTCTCATATCTACTCTACACCCATACCTCATCTCCATTTCTCTCCCTACTACTCCCATGTTACTAAATTATTTTCCCAATCTCAAAAAATACATAAAAATTCAGCATGACTGTATCATATTAACCTCTGCAAATATGGGATTTTCATCTACAAAAACCCCCATGTTCTTCACCCCAATCAACTTTTGTGGCGTCGAATGCAAGAAGGAGACCGGCGGCGGTTAACTTAAAGATCTACACATGGGTGAGTCCAAGCTTCTTTGAGCTTTCAACCACACAAAGGATCTTTCCAAATCTTTACTCTTCTCACTCAAAATCTTAGCCCTTCTCACCCATTTGTACATTATTGTACTACTAACCTTTTATAGTGATTACTAACTACTAACCACTAAACATATGTAAATAAGCACCCACTCTACTACTTTTTGAGTAGGCATTACTACAAGTTATTTGCTCAAACCTCTACATCACACTCTCCTCTCACCTTCAATAATTCTCTCACCTTGAGCCCACATCCATATGACTCAAGAGATAAGAAGAGGCCCACTCTCATTTCAAAATAAAAAATCCATAATCTATGATTTCTCATAATAAAATTGATTAGGCTTAATCCTAATTGAGGCTTCTCAAACCTATAAATAAAGCCCCTCCATTCCTTGTGGAGGGGGGGAATTACACACATTGTACACCACTCCCAACTCTAGTGTGTAAGGAGATAGTGAACTTGTGAGCTCTCTCTATACATCAATACCTTTGATTGCATAGAAAAGCTTGAAGCTAGTTATGTCATTGTGAGGGCTTGAGTGATGCCATACTCCCTTATCACAATTGTATCTTGCCCTTGTTGCATAAATAAGATTAGTAATTTGGGTGCAATTATGTACAAAGTCTTGGACTCCTACATCTCCAAAGTTGATTTAGCAAAGCGGTCCGATGTTTGATTTAAGGTAAATTTGATCCTTGTATTTTGTGGTGTGATTTTATGCTTGGCAGCTTGAGGGCCTGTTTTTGATTTGTTGCCTTTCAATCCATGGTAAGAGGGTTGTATGGTGAGAGGGCTCCCGTAACCTTAAGACCATGTGCATACCGACAACAAAATCAAGCTTATATTGTCTCTCTAAGCTCTTCTCCAAGTTTGGTGTGCATCAATTTGTGTTATGCTAGTCTCCTCCACACACAATATCATATGTTTATGAGTGTTTGTTGATGGTGGGTGTGCCTTTTGATTGATGTATATGGTTAGCTTGTATTGATTGGCTATAAGGAAAGATCATTGGTGTCCTAGTTTACACACATAACTAGGTGGTGCCCCTTTTTTTGTTGAATATGTGGTTTTGGGGTTCTTTATATTTGTGTTGCATTGTGCCCCAAGCCCATTGAGCAACACGGGAGCCTTGAGGAGTGCTTAGAGGCCGCTCTTCTTGTTGCCCGCCCTGAACTGCCTCAACAGTGACTTGATTTAGCCCCCGAAAATCTATGCAGAGATGAAGAGTGTCGTCCTTCTTCTTTTGGAAAAGAATGGGTGCTCCCCAAGGAGAGCTGTTGGCTGGGGTATACAAATCTTTGCTCAATGAGTTGGCGAAGTTACTCCTTGAGCTTAATAGCTTCAGGGAGAGACATCTTATAGAGTCCTTTGGAGATAGGTTGAGCACTAATTAGCTCGATCTCATGGTTGACTTTTCAAGGGGGTGGTAGTCTTATAAGCTTATTAGGAAAGATATCAGAGAATTCTTGGAGCCAAGAGGCTTCTGAGTATTTACTAGGTCCAACAGCTTTGTTGAGCTTGACAAGGAAAACTTGTTGTCCCTTACATGCTCCCTTGAGAAGATGTTTTGCTTTGACTACCCTAGACTTGGGTTTACCTATCTTCCTTTGAACTAGTACTACTTGGCTCTGCTCATTTTTAAAAGTGATACTCCCATGGTTACATTGAATACTAGCATTGTTTGTGACTAACTAGTCCATCCCAAGGATCCCATCATGAATGCTAAATGACCATGCGTTTGTTCACTACCCAATTCAAAATCATAGTTTCCTATAGAGTGGTGAGATACTACTTCCTTCCCATTAGCTAGGTCTACAACCATTTTCCTAGTTAGTTTTTGATCCAGGTTTAATTTCTGTAAACACCTTAGAGAAAGAAATGAATGGATACTATAGCAATCAATCAAAAGCTGGAATGGCTTACCACCATGATGAGTAGTTGGAGTTTGAATAATGCCAAATTCCTCATTAGGACCTTGATTCTCTACCACCGCATGGATGGTGGCACGCTCTTCTTCGGGCATTTCCAAAGTTCATTCTTTATTTATAGCATAGGCGCGCTCACGATGTAAAAATAAAGCCTTAAAATCATTTTATTTCTCAATTCAAATATTTACAAGGACAAGATTGATTACAAGGATTTGAAACTAATGTATTTAGTCTCATTCATCGTAAAAGATACTTCTAGGCTTAACTAGGGCATAAGACTCGAGTAGTTCACGTAGGTCAAATATGGGGTTCCACCGTGGTTTTTAGGATATAGAAAATTGATGGTAGGGGAGGTAGACTATGGATTGTATTGCATTCCATAATAGCTACCCGGTCGGCAGGTAAGACTTGCATTACTTGGTCATACACCCAATGGTTCTGTGGTATATGGTTCCCTTCTATGGTCACGCAACTATCTGGTCTAGGGGTACCCATAAACTAGAATAAGTGAACCATTTTTAGCTTCTCGATCCAAAGAATCCACTTTAAATCAATGATGAGATTCCCAATTTGGTTTCCTTGTATGATGAAGTACCTTGGCCCACAATTCCAAAAGTGGTCTCTCCACCCCACCCTCTTTGGATATGAGAGGGCTAAGGGAGGGACAACTTCTTGAGTTTATGCATCATTTGTTGTATCATTAAATTTGAGATTCGAGGAATGCCAAGCTATCTCGAAGATGCATTGGGGAAGACTAGGAATCTAAAGTAAGTGTCTTCCTCCTCCTACAATCATTCATTCACCAATCAAGTTGTAGTAGTAAGGTATTTTATTAAGCAACATCTAATTGAGGTAAAACATATACTTCAAAACAACCCTAAATAACAAATTCTAGGAACTAAAACTTTGCTCCGATACCAATTGTAAGGTCCCCAACCTAAAAAGGGGAATCCTTAAGATAGTCTACTAAGCCTTTAAAAGAATTTCCTAGTCATCAACACCTCGACCGTGTAGAGATATGAGGATACGACTACTAGGTAAGACCTGCTCTATCTCGCAGGGGGGGAGCATGGTCTCCTAAATAACTATAAAAATCGAATCACCCATAGAGTGATCCACCTATCTTGGGCAACCTCTATCCTTGATTCCTAGAAGCAACACCTTTTTTCCCATCTATGCGAGGCACGGCCACTAACCTAGTCCTCTAGAATAGAATTGCTTATGGACTTATTTACCTAGTGTAGTGTGATTTATTAGATTTGTTGGAAAGCTACCCGACTAATCGGGTCCACCCGTCCATAGGATGGTGCCATCAGGGCAATCAACCCTCCCACTTTCCACCCAACTCACCCGTCATTTTTGTTTTCTAATTAATCCTACCACACTGTGTGACATATATAGACAAGTTCATTAATTAGGGATCTGGATGTATTGCTTATATTCATGTTCCTAAAGAAACATGAGCAAAGCTGGATGCTCCTGGGCTTAAAGTTACACGATGTTCATTAAATAAGCCACTTAACTTAAAACAATGATACAACAATACTAGAAAACAAAGGACTTAATAAAAATAATAATTGCAAAGGTTCAAATCCAACTATAGCCAGATCTAGGCTCTCTCCTTCCATGTTTTATTCCACACCGATAATCTACAATTTGGCCTTCCAGTCTCCACAGACTAGGTAATCCCTACGGGACCATACACCTCATCGTTGTGGTAGCCGATGAGAACTCAAGCCGGCATGTTGCCCGCTCAAGCTCTGTCACTTGATCCTCCCACTTCTCAAAGGGATGTCTACGTGCTAGGGTGGGCTTATTTACTGCACTAGCCTGGGCCTACAAAACTAGGCAGCATCCATAACTCTCGCCAAACTGGCGAGTTCTAACTTCCCAATGGTAGGAGGGATATCTTGGGCCAACTACGAGATTCGCTAACATCGCCACCTGGCTACACAAGCACAAGAACAGGGTTAGCATCAAGGCAGGGAGAAAATGTACATGTACTTTAGTATAAGCAAGATAGCAATATAATAGTTTAACCTAATCTCATAAGATACGAGAAACCACATTAACTTTTCGAGAAAGCAACAATTCTACAAGAAATTTGATATTTTCAAAATAAGGAAAAAATATAGCATCCTTTATCTTTCTTAATTATTGCTAACATCAAGGATTAATCCAAAAGCCCCTCTTTTTAAATGCTTTTTAAGCTAACATGGCCATTTCCTCCATGAGGGACTCCCAAGGGAAGAGTTGGGGCCGTGTTCGGAGCATTCTCTCTTGTTATCGTACACGCTTCTCGAGGTAACATTTTGGCGTCTTTGAGGAGGAGCCATACTATCCACTCTCTCATAGCTCACACAATGGCAAACTCAATGCTCTAGATGGATTGCAATTTGGAGTCTGTTTGCTCACTTTCTGACCAAATTCTCACCCATGGAAACCACCTCTTAGAGCAAAAGTGTGCTTGCTTAAGTCTCTTTATATGGGGGGGGAGTAGAGTGTCCTTAAGATGAGATTAAGGCTGCCTGCTTTGCTAGAAACAAGACCAGAGGGGGGGAGGATGAGGGATCCCCCCTCGGGGGGTGCACTATATGGAAGCCCCTCCTACGACGTGCGTTCAAGGGGTATTTTAAAAACCCCTTATCTGTGAATTTTGAGCTAATAAAACTACCCCTTTTTCTTTATAGACTTACGGGTTTTTTTCCAAAGTACAATTAAAATACCCCTCTTGTAATTGTATTTCTGTAAATTTCCCAATATTTTGGATTAAAAAAACCCCACCTAATGATCGCACGTGGTAGACTTACATTTTTTGAGGTGCACCCCCCGAGATCCCCCTTAAGTCTATTCACACAAGGGGTAAAGAAGTGTAGAACACCCCCTCCACAAGATAAGAGGACTGGCTATGAGAGCTTTGGCTGGAGAGGGTTGCTGGAGAGAGCTAGACAAACCTTGGCTACAAAGAACTGCCAGAAGAGCCTCCATGTGTACAGAGGTGGTTGCTTGGCCATAGAGGGGGTGCTGGGGGGTTTATATAAGGGTTGGGTACGGGGACGGGTAAGGAGAGAGCAAAGAGGGGTGGAAAGGACGATACACGTTAAGAGTATGCTAGCCTATGGTTGCATGGGCCTATACAAAGAGTGGTGCCTACTATAAAAGTGGGCCAAAGGAGGGGTACGCATGTACCTTCTAGGACAGTGGTTGCATGGGTGTCCACATGGCGGCCAATGGAGACCATACGCTAGGGCAATTTGTGGGCGCCCTAGTATGTGTACAGTCCAGGGTAAGGTCCTTCAATGCACATTTACCAAAAGGAGGCATCTTTTGGGGTGGGGACCCTTTTTTGGGACGTTGGCCTCGATATGCATGCCAGTGCATCCGACGGCCCCAGCTATCGAATTTTTTTTTAGTGAAATTGTCCGAGGTGTTTTCCTAGTCACACTCATCAATTGGACACCCGGACAAGCATCGATTAAGGTCAAAAGTTTACCCTAATTTAATTAAAATTTTACATAGAGGCTTATCCTCGATGTTCGTTTTTGAGTGCTATAAAATCCTATATTAAAGTAAAATTGCACGTAGATTTCAAATTTGGACTCAAAATTTTAAGATTCCAAGTAGAAATAGCTCAATTATTAAAATGTTGATTTTTACACTATAAAAAGGACCATAATTTCATCCATTAAATGAACATATATTATTATTGAAGATGGGCATGTTACATCCACTTACATGAGTAATGCTGAAACTAATGCATTGCTCCAAAAGTAGCAAGATTGGAGGTTCAGGATGAGCAAGGTTGCACTTAATCATGTCAAAGAGAAACCCTCATAGATGTTTTTTAAGTTCTTCATCTCAAAGATATTTTTCGTGGGCGGGAATCATCCTCTTGTGTACTATGTTGAAATCACTCATCAAGAAAATCATTTATGCCATCATCATTATGTCGTCAGGTTGCTCTTTTTGAGAGAAATATTTCTCTCTCAACCTTTGAAAAGTACTAGGATCCTAAGTTCGTAGAATCCTCATACACTCTATCGACAATCGAGAGTGACCTTAGCGATATATGGGCACATCCTTCGTAATATCATAATCTTAAACCTGTGATCCATGTGGAATCATGCACATGTAAACACACAATACAAATGAATAAGACAAGGGCCACCAAAGCAATAAGAGAAGTGACAACAAAGCATGACATAGCCTTATGCAAAACATAACTTATATTGAAATTTTGCTTCCACCATTTAATATGCACGCCATAAAAGCTAATCGAATCATGACATCATATATGCAACACTTATTTCAAATAAACTCAAAGATATTTGATTTTTGAACGCGAGACGAGACGACATAGTGACCAAAAATATAAATGACAATGACCAATGGCAACAATCGCGGGCATCTACGCCAACCATAGTTCACTAGTAATTCCTCACTAGCACATAATGGTCTAATAGCATTCACTACAATGTATCTAGACACATCTCTGCTCATATCCCTTGGCTCATGACCATTCTCACACTTCGCAGCAACAAAAGTACAATTAGTTCTTTCATGCCTCCCTATACTATTGTTGATTAGCCCTAATATATTTCCTTGAGTGTAGGGTTTACCATCAATATAAAGTTGCTCTCCCTCATTATGTGTAATGCCTCTTTCCGTGAGAGTGGCGGCATTAGCACATAGCCCATATGTCGTCATACTTGTGATGTAAGCAAGCAAGTTGATGACACATACCCCATGAATAGATAGGCCCACAAAATGTCATAAGAGTGACCTCTGAATGAGATAGCACTTGTAAATCCTAGGCAATGAAAAGAACTCACCCACCATTAGGAATTGTAGATGATGTGATCAAATAGTGAGCACCCCAAAAGCTAAAAACCTCTTCGTCAGTCAAAAGTGACGCTCCCAACCACCCTCCATAGCGTCTACAATCATATGTCTATATGAGAGGCTGTAGGTGACTGGGCAAGGGATGATCGCTAGATGTCTCGGATTGAGAAACAAGAGCAAAATGATGAGACCATGTCTCCATCTGTAACTGAAAAAAAACTGCTTGACCATGTCGCGTGTGAGGAAACATAGATGGATCAATGCCTTTGATCCTGATCATTGTTGAGATATCGAGCTCGATTAGTAATACGGCCGACATTGATGACTCGCCTGGGTAATAGCTTCCGCATCTACACCACTGGCATGGTTGGTGAGATTATGGGTGATATACAGCCAATGGGATGACAGGCTATGTGACAGCCATTTTGGATTACTAGAGACTGGCATAGTTATAGCGCCAGCTCATTTAGTTGGGTTCACATTATGGACCGACCCTTGTATGTTTTAATAGTTGAGTACTAACCCATATAGTCTGTACTCTTATCTTTATGTTATGGAGGAGTTGTCTTCACGAGAGGAGAGCTACAGGGCAGGTATTTTGTCCTATTGGACATCGTTTTTTCTATCAAATTCGTGTTTTAGGTGCATTTTTACGAGCGTCGTTTCATCACTGTAGGGTATTTTTGAAAGTTCTGGTAGAAAACTATTTATGCTCGAAATCTGGTTATTACAGTGCAGTAGTGCATTTTGGAAGTGCAGATAGGGTTTACACATGTATTGTTGATACTGGGTGTATATACATGTAATTTGGTCATATTTGGTGACACATAGGCTATGCTGAAGTACCGCTCTACTGCAGTAGTTATAGGAGATACTGCAGTAGTTATAGGAGATACTGCTGTATTACAAGTTGCATACAGAAGTTGTCTATTTGTAGGTTATTTTATTGCTACAGAAAAACATGTCTGACAGAATTAATTAGATTGTTAGTGAGAAACTCGATAAGAATAACTTCCATGCCTGCTGGAAGTTCAGAATGACCAATTTTCTAATGGGTAAAGGATTTTGGGATTATGTAGAAGGAGACAATGAGGAGCCTCCAGAGTTATCTGGGGAGAATGCCACTCCTACACAGATATAAAGGCATTCAAGGATTGGAATCAGGGTGCAAGAAAAGTCATGTATTGGCTTTCAATTAGTGTCACATACACTATGATAGGACACATACATGATGCAAACACTCCAGCAGTTGCATGATGGCGGAATTCTGTTCAAATGTTCTAGACTAACATAAAGGCAAGGAAGTTGCAGTTAAAGCAAGAGTTGCATACTGTGGAAAAGAAAAGCATGTCCATCAATGAATATGCCTTAAAGATCAAGGGCATTCTTGAATCCCTTGGGTATATCAATGTATCAGTGGTGGAGGATGTCCATCAATGAATATGCCTTAAATTTCAAGGGCATTGTTAAATCCCTGGGGTATATTAATGTTTCAGTGGAGGATGATGATTTGGTGAGTGTCTATCTAAATGGGCTTGGCAAAGAGTACAAGCCATTCAAGACCTCCATTGCAGTTAGGGAGATATTCCCAACTTTCGAGACTTGATATCTATGCCGATCATAGAAGAAAAGGCTTTAGGTGAGGATTCTTCTTCACAAAGCAAGAACACACCGGAACAGGCCTTCTACTCTAATTCACGTAGAGGCAGAGGTAGAGGCCAATGATTCACAGCAGCAACAATTGCAAGTTGTAGTACTATGTTACATTCATTGATGAGACCACACTAGGAAAGTGTGGGTTTATTTTATGAAGGAGAAAAGTAAGGTGTTTGCTCACTTTCAGAGATTTAAAGCCTTGGTCGAGAAGGAAAAAGGCATGCAAATAAAATGCCTAAGATCAGATGGTGGGGGAGAATATTTCTCCAATGAGTTTAGCAATGTCTTGAGAAAGCAGGGAATCAAGAAGCTTATGTGCAGGTAAACTCCGTAACAAAATGGTGTTGTAGAAAGGAAAAACAGGCACATTGCAAAAGTGGCACATGCCTTGATGGCTGAAAAGAATATGCCACATTACTTTTAGGTAGAAGCAATAGTAACTGCTATGTACATTATGAACAAGACACTCACTACAGCTGTTCATGATATGACTCCTGATGAACAGAAGTTTACAAGCATAAGATCAGATGTGTCTCACTTGAAAGTGTTTGGGTGTATTGCATATGTACATGATCCTGATGAAGTGAGAACAAAGTTTACAGGCATAAGATCAGATGTGTCTCACTTGAAAGTGTTTGGGTATATTGCATATGTACATGTTCCTGATGAAGTGAGAACAAAGTTGCATCCAAATGCAGAGAAATGCATCTTCATTGGTTATCCTATGGAGCAAAAAGGTTATAAATGCTATAACCCTACCACTCGTGAGATGCGAGTAAGCAAAGATGTTATCGTTGATGAGATGAGTAGTAGCTGGTATGCACCAGTAGTGAAGGAAACAGAAGATGCAGATGTAAGAAGTGTTGATGTTGCACCACATGTAAAGCAACAATCACAGGTGTTGAGTGGACCTAGGGAGTCCTTGAGCAGTGGATCCAATGTTAGCCCATGGTCAGGTAGGTTGAGGAATGATGCAGGTACACATGTATCACGAAAGGGGAAGGAAAAGGTAGATCAACCTTTTGTGCCTGATCTGTCAGCAAGTCACTCATATGTGGATGGTGACTCTAGTGGCTCTGAGCACAGCCTTGATGAGGAGCTTAGCATTCCATTTGTGGTTACTCCTGGTGTAAGGAGAACCAGGCTATTTTGAGGACACCAGGCAGCAGTGATCCAGGTGTGATCCAGGTGTGATCCAGGTGTACGCAGGTCTACGAGGGTTAGATACCCTATTGACAGGTTGAGATATGATAGATATACAGCTCATCATTATGCTTACATGGTAAAAGCAATATAGGAGGTTGAGCCCACTTGCTTTGAGCACGCAATTGGAAATAAGAAATGGGAAGATGCCATGGATAAGGAGATGGTAGCATTGGATGCAAATGCAACATGGGAGTTAGTGCCTTTGCCTAAGGAAAAGAAGGCAATTGGATATAAGTGTGTGTATAAAGTCAAGCACAATGCTGATGGTTCAGTGAGCACCTACAAGGCAAGATTGGTTGCCAAGGGCTATGCGCAGACTTATGGCATAGACTATGAGGAGACATTCAGCCCGGTTGCAAGAATGGCAACCATGAGAGCTGTCATTGCTATGGCTGCAAAGCGAGAAGGGTTGGTCTTTACATCAAATGGATGTAAAGAATGCTTTCTTACATGGTGACTTGCAAGAAGAAGTGTACATGATGCAGCCACTAGGTTATGAGAGTAATGCACATCCAAATTTTGTGTGCAGGTTACACAAAGCCTTGTATGACTTGAAGCAGGCACCCAGAGCATGGTCAAACAAGTTCGGGGAGTATCTTGATACCATTGGATTTCACATATCCAATGTAGATTTTTCATTATATGTGAAAAAGACAAATAGAGAGATCATGTTATTAGTCATCTATGTGGATGACTTGATTATCACTGGTGATAGTGATGCAGACATACATGATGTCAAGATGCTTTTGAAAAAGCAGAAGTTTGAGATGAAGGATTTGGGTGAGCTGCGGTATTTCTTGGGCATAGAGGTGGTGAGATCACCTCATGGAATTTTGCTATTGCAGAGTCAGTATGGCTTGGACATGTTGTCCAAGTATGGTATGACAGGTTGTAAGCCTATTTCAATGCCATTGGAGTAAAGCACAAAGCTTTCCGCAGATACAGGTGAGCTTTTGGAGTACCCCACTACATAAGGCACATAGTGGGTAGTTTGATCTACATGACCATTATGTCAAAATTATGGGGAGTATGCACAACGGAAGCAATAGTTGATGGCAAGATAGATCAACATATATGAGAGAGAGCAAGAACATAAGATGTATAGAAAGCTTCTATATTACCTTCTATTTCAGCCACTCCAAAGTTGGCTTAACCTTCACCTTCATGTGTTGATTGTGTTGTGTTACAAAAAGTGAAGCCTCCTGCCCTTTATATAGGGTTCACCAAGGGCTAGGGTTGGGCCAACCCTAGATCCCTTTTACACCCACATGCCTACTTTATTTGGGGTGTGTTCACACCTACATGACCTCTTTCTCTCACCCTATATCACTTGTACACATCATATATTTCAACACCCCCTCTCAATGCCACCATGGGAAAATGCCAAACATGGAGCAAGGTGAGCATTGGACATACAAGAATAAAATGACCCCCTCTCAACCATAGGATAGATGACAAGGTAGGTAGCCTTTATAAATTAGGTTTTTACAAAAGTGATGAGTTATAGAGAAATGTGGTTCACTCCCAATTCTATCAAACATGCTTCTACTCCCTCGATTAGAAGAGTTTCTTATGTAGAACATTTGAGGAATTTACATAATTTCTCTCAACCTTAGTAACATCTTTGGTACCATCTCTTCCATAGTGGTTTCGTGCACCACCCTTGTTGCTCCTTTGCTTTGCTAAAACCATCTCCTTGTAAAATACAATCTTCAAGTGGGATTTGGATGTACCATTCTTCATTAAATTGGCTTCATTGGTTGCATCTTCTTGGTTCTCCAATTCTTTCTCATGGTAGACATGCTTCATGCGTACATGTCTCCTTCCAATCATGCTAGCTTCCTTCGTCCAGCTGCCACATAGACTAACACCAGGCTACCACCCATGTTTCAATAGCTTATGCATGTGCTTCTCAATATGCTTCTTGCCTCTACCTTCCACTTCATCATGATGCATAAATACATACACCAATGTGAACATTGATTTAGGAGAGGTCTTACCACTTGTTTATAACACAAGGGCAGTGTCTAACTCCATTACAATATGGTAGATGACTTCCATGCATATGAGTTCATCAAAAAAATTTAGGATCGGATTTCATGCTTGATGCGTTGAATTTTGCTTGGTTTCAAAAATTGTGCATGCCACCTTGCACTTCCCAAGTGAGAACGGCACCAAAAAATTTCTTCCTCCGCTTGCCTCGAGCTTGAAAGAAATGAAGGCAAAAACCTTTGAGTGCTCAAAAACCTTTAAAAAAAAGGTTTAAAGAAAGAGATCTCCGAAAGGTTTCAAAGAACCTTAGTAGAGAGAATCTCGTGTCTTGCTCTCTCTTGTGTCTTGCTCTCTCTTGTGTGTGTGTGTGTGTGTTTGCTTGCTAGGGTTTGAAGCTCTCCCTCTCCCCCACATTCTCTTTAATCATCAAGCAAAGGTGCAACTCGCCTAGGCCAGGGAGATCGCACCTACATGCATATTTTTTGTCACTTACCTATTAAGATCATGTAAAATTTGAATTTACAATGCACAATAAAAAAGAAACATCACTTACCATACATAGGTTGATCCTCTTGCTCTGGTGCTAGTGTATCACGACATCTACCATACTCGAGCTCATGGGCATGACATTGCCGTCGCGTCCATCGGTGAGTGCCTTGACAATTCACACATCAACATGGAACTCTCTCCTTGTAAGTGAGCTTGTGTCTCATCATGTGCATGGGACATGGATCTAGAGGACGTCGTGGAAGAAGAGGACTCTCCTCCTCACCCTATCATAGGAGGTTGTAGGCACGCCAGAGGAGGCAATGTATTAGAGGATGAGTCAGAATCTAGTTGCCATAGAAAAATGTAAAAATTAGAATAACTAACTCTTGACATGAACAAAAAAAATAATATAATATACTTGATAACTCTGCAAAGAGATGGTGTTCTTGGTGACAATAACTTGTTACGTATGGTTTTAAAAGTTGAATCTCTCTTCTTGCTTTGTGTATTACTATTGCTATAGTACTCATTTCTGGTATTTTCTCTTCTAACGTCTTGTAACATGGTTTGGAAATGTGAAGGAAATATGAATTTGTGCCTGAGGATCATCGTCCAAGTCACTTGCATCCTGATGCGTGGAAAGCCTTTCAAAAAGAGATGCGACTCAAGATAAAATGAAATCAACAAAAGGTATGTAATAGTCATTCTATAGGTGTATAGTAGTCAATGTCTTAAGTCTTGAATTTATGTATACATTTTTTTTGAATTTTTAAGAGGCCACACAAGCTAGAGTGACGGCTAGGCATACATCACACCTTAGCAGGATGGGCAAGAAGTGCTTCATTGTTGCCACTTTTGTAAGTTTAAAAATGTTTACATTTTGTTCTATACTATGTGCATATGTGTGCATGTCCATAACAATAAGCACTTATGCATACCCATACACATATCCATTTAGGCCATCAGCCAACCATCATAAGGACTTAGGCATTTAGCCATACCCATAGCACTATGTTTTAATGATTAGAAAAGGACTATGGTCAATTGCCCACCCCTCGGGAGATAGAGATAGCCACATACCAAGACTATAAGCGACTTAAGACCCAACTAGCTCCAGCAGATTCTTTTGTAAGTCATTTTGATTCAGAAACATTAATTATAGTTTAGTTCTAAATATATTAGTTAAACATTAGCTAATTGGTGTAATAAACCATAGGAATCGTATGGTGAGGCACACACAAAGGAGTTAGCTTGGAAGATTGCGCAGCTGGCTCAGCTACTAAGCAAGGTAGAGATGGATTAGATCAATCCACCAGTGCGATGAGCACATCCATGCATCTGATGATGACCAATCCTAGGTTGACTTACCCACCACATTTTGTTTCACCCATTGTTTGTGTATTTATGTACACTTTGTACAACGCTTTTGGTTATATGTGCTACCTTTTTTGTATATTCCTAGCTTCGGATTATATTCTCGGTTTGATCAGATTGTATTCTCAGCTTGATCGGATTGTATACTTACATTTATATATATGTATGAACATTTCTATTTCTCAAAATTGTGTACAAATAAAATATGTTAAGTTAGCATTCTTACCGGTCCTCCATGCTTAAGTAATGTGACGTCCATTTTTTGTGTGAATGCTTGAGTAATGAGATGTAGCTTTGTGTATGATTGATCCACGAGAGAGAGAGATGTAGCTTTGTGTATGATTGATCCACGAGAGAGAGAGAGTAATATTTAATTAATTAATGTATGTGTGAGAGCACTTTGTGTGTGTGTGTGTGTGTGTGTGTGTGTGTGTGTGAGAGAGAGAGAGAGAGAGTATATTATGTGTGTATTGGAGAGAGAGAGAGAGACAGAGAGACAGAGAGAGAGAGGGTATCTTTTGTGTGTGTGTGTGTGTGTGTGTGTGTGTGTGTGTGTATGTGTGTGTGTGTGTGTGTTGGAGAGAGAGAGAGAGACAGAGAGAGAGTATCTTGTGTGTGTGTGTGTGTGCGTGCGTGCGTGTGTGCGTGCGTATGTGTATGTGTGTATGTGTGTGTGTGATACATATTTTAATTCGGCGCTTTTAAAAAAATGTATTAGTGTCGCTCAAGCGATGCCTATCACATCGCTTAAGCGATGCTACCCAAAATAAAATAATATACGTCACTTAAGCAACACTATGTCATTTATGTGGCACGATAATATGTCGTTTATACGACATTTTTATGTTGCTACAAGTGTTGTTTAAGCGACATCCAATAGTAACGCTAAATTTCCCCTTATAGCGAGACGAAAAAAGTCCTCGTCGCTCGCACAAGGGGGTTTGTGTAGTAGTGGTTCACTGCCCAACTTTGGCTGCCTTCTTGTAAAACGATGGGGGTTAGTTTGGAGCTATTTTGCACTCATCACTGCACCAACATTATGCAAACCCTTGCCCCCCAGGTTGGAGCTATAGTTTGCACTCATCACACCACACTAAAAAGCTATGTGTGTGCTTGAGCATTGCAGTATAAGCCCTCATATAATTGTAGTTCTTTATAGGGTAGCTAACAGGAATTAGGTTGTGCAACAATCTTCCTTACCTCGCCTAATGCAGTATTAGCCCTCATATAATTGTAGTTCTTTATAGGGTAGCTAACAAGAATTAGGGTGTGCAACAATCTTCCTTACCTCACCTAATGCTACACCTAAAGAGAAGAAATAGGCTCAATTTCATCAACACTTTCTAAATCCATACATCAAACTATAATGAACTTGGAGATTATAATACCTAGTTGATCCTGTTTTAGGATGAAACTCAAGCTTCTCACTAGCTTCCATTTACGTATTCCATTTGGGTATCTATTGGTGATAGTAGCAGGTCCTATTTTAGGATGAAACTCGAGCTTCTTTAATAGCTTCCATTTAGATATCTACTAGTGCACATTGGCCTCTTGGCCCAATGGCTAGTAACTTGTTGGATATGATAACTAAGCTATGAAGATTGATCAAAACATACTCAAGGTGGATCAAAGATTGTACAAGACATCATGAATATGAGGGACAAAAATCTGGTATATGCAGAAAATTGATATGAGATTAACACAAGAAGACACTAATTGTGATTAAACATGAACCAAACTTACATAATCACTTGACCACAACTTGTACCTTATTTAGAGACTCCTCTACCCTATTTTTAGTTGCATGAGTTGCATGAACTCCTCTACCCTATTTTTAGTTGCATGAACAACATGCACCAACCATTTGTAGGCTTTACACACCAACCACTGACCACTAGCCTACCAACCACATATTAAATTGGACTAAGGAGTTGGGATTACATTTATCCAACAATCCCCCCTTAAGACCAACTTCTTACAAAACATGAATCAAGTCTAACAAACCTCCTTGACACAATGAGTAAGAGTCCCCCCTTAATAACAACATAGGGTAGTGTACTCTCCTCTACAACTTGTCAAGTTGGAACAACATAAGTCTTGACTCAACCACATACATGACATAATCTAAAAAGCATACTCTCATCTACATCTTTTATACTAAGACTAGAACAAAGATTTGTTTCTTCCTGTTGGTTGACTTCTTCAACCACATGTGCCTTTGCTTGCTTTTGATCTTTTTGGTAGCACTTTGAGGATGGATGATTCGTCTTTCCACAATACTCACAAGGATGTTTGGAGAAACAATCCTTAGTAAGATGATTTGTACGACCACAAATAGTACACTTCTTCTTTGCCGAAGTAATCAAACTTCCTATCTCTTATGCCATACTATATCTGCGGGCAGATCATATAGTATGTGGAGATGTTTGATAAAGATTCTTGCACCACTACGGGTGTCTGGAGTTACATCCAATCACTTACAACTCTTTGTTGCTATTACCAGACACATCCCTTCAAGTATTGTCTGGACTCACACAACTATTCGAGTTTATGTGATATTTGAGGATATCCCTCCTTTCCCTCAAGAAAGGTTTTTGTCCTCAAAACCTCTACTCTTAAGCGGACTACGCGCTAGTGTCATAGGTCCAAGAACAAATCTAGACCGTGTTTAATATCATATGTTATATTCTTGAGTCCTTCCAAGAAACTTTTAAACATCTTGCAACAACGAAGATGTGGTATAGTGTCTACACACATATGGTGATACTATTGATAAACTGCTTTGCAACAGATCAGTGGTTTCACACTTGTAACAAAGTGCTTCATTGTTGCATATTATTACCCTTCATAAACGGTTACACACTTATGAATTATTTGGGTGGGTTGTACCATCTATCAAGAAAAATTCCAAACTACTAATAACCACATTAGCAATCCACAGATAATGACTGAGCTTGCTGCGAAGCCATAGGTTGCTAGATAATTGATGGTAATTACACAAGCCCAATGTCTCATTACATCATACATTCAATATAAATGCAAACATCACAGTACTTCATGATGATGAACTTAGGAATTTCATCCTATCCCTGTTTGGTGTTGGTATGAAGTATAACTATGAGAACATTATTTGCTGCCTCCTCATTATAGCGGCAAAGCTACCTACCCATCACAGGTGGCAATCTCTACCAAGCTATAACCAATCACAAGCAAATAAACGAGTACTATCTGATAGGTAGAGGGGATCATCAAACTACGGATGACCTCGACATCTCACTAGGACTAGTGATGTGTAACTTTTAAGTTACTCCACTCTCCTTGCTTATTCCATGCCGGGGCTTGCAAAATTGAATGTTATCTGATAGGTAGAGGGGATCATCAAACTACGGATGACCTCGACATCTCACTAGGACTAGTGATGTGTAACTTTTAAGTTACTCCACTCTCCTTGCTTATTCCATACCATCGAACAAATCAGTCCCTCGATTTGAGCAACGTCAACATATTTATGAGTACCTCGATACTCATGGATTGTGGTTCGGTAATTTAAAATGTTGATCTAGAGTATCTTTTACTCGAGGATCTTAATTTTATTAGCAGCTATGTATTAGTAGTGAGTAACTACGTACCCACTATCATCACACTAGTAGCTCCATACTAGTCTGTGAGTTACTCCGTACCCAATGGCATACCTCCCCCGAGTGGGAGTACCATATACAACCATCTATAACAAGATGCTTAAGTCACTTGCTGCTAAGAAGTGACTACACAAATTGACATACCAGTGTGTGAGTAACTCCATACCCAATGGCGTACCTCCCCCGAGTGGGAGTACCATATACAACCATCTATAACAAGATGCTTAAGTCACTTGCTGTGCTGCTAAGAAGTGACTACACAAATTGACCCCTCCATTGCACATTACAGTACAATTTCTGGTATTACAACACGAATTTTTTGGACGTCCTTATCATAGAGGTCAACTTAAAAACTAGTGCATAGGTCTTGTGGAGTCTCGGCCGACCTAACCACACCACTGGTGACTTCCTACAAAAAATGTGGCGCTGAAGTCACCACCTATGTACTTTAACTCCGTAAAGTACATGGTCTTCATCTATCATCTATGGAAAGTTGTAAAACATTCCTGCGATGGATTTTTATCACCCTAAAATTATTGTGCACTATTTTAGTGTGAAGAGCTTTTTCCCTGGGTACCATGGTTCACCCCAAGCTCATCTGTTGCTAAATTCTCCGATTTAACAAAAGATATGTCTGCCTCCGAACACTCCAGTTCAGCCCTAGACTTTGAGTTTACTTCTTAACACTCCGGTTAAGTCAAAACTCACCAGATACAGTAGGATTTACCACTAAGCTCTCCGGCTTAGCCTCCTATCCTAACTCAGCCCGAGTTTATGTACACTACATATGTCGGATCCGATACTAACAACAACCAGGCTCGTCTGGAGTGAGATACTACTCACTATTGCCATGTAAAACCTTATTAAATCCATGGAATGCTCCACTCATTCCCAAGGGGTCATACGACTTATAGGGTTTACACACACATGAACTTTGTAAGCGAAATAGCCTGTCATGCAATATTACAATTGCTTATGTAGGAAAGTAATATATTTCCCAAATTCATATGGTAGCAACTAAAATGTGCTCACAATCGCACACTTATGTTGAACATAGGCAAGACTACGCTTGCAAAATGCTATAGGGCGTCCCCCATGCATGAAATTGTCCAACCAAACTAGTCTTACTGCTAACCTCTAGATTTAGATCACGCCGGAACTAAATCACTCTGTTAGCACTAGTACACCATCATGGTCTTGCTACCTAGAGCTTCTCCGAACTCTGTAACTGGGTTTTATCCCAACTTATGGCTATATTTGGTAATTTTCAAAGTTCAAATTTTATCTTGCACACTTAATCACTACAGACAAGTGTACATACAGACCTGCCAAAGAGTCAAGTTACATGCACAAGCCTTGGCATCCCATTCCACCAAGACTACAATCGATTCCATGAGAATTTGATGTCCCATACCATCAAATTACCACCAAACCAATTGATGTCCCATACCATCAAATTACCACCAAACCAATTAATTTGACATATAAAAAGGCTCTTTCCCCCCTCGAAAGATCACCACAAACTCTCGAGCAATGAGATGTCGACGCATGGCAATAAAAAGAAGAGAAAACCATGCTAGTAAGTTTAAGAACAGTTCTCTTCGATCAACTTCTATAAGGGCATTGAGCATTACATCTCAAGACTATACCCCTTCAGATTTACCTTTGATTTCTACAAATCAATCCTAAATCTTCTATTATTATCTAGGCGTATGCTAATCCCTCAGATTAGTACTCCTAGATAAACCATTCAATTGAGTACTGCTAGCAGCACTGCTAGCCCCTTTATCCCAAGTAATACACACTTTAGGGATTACTTTTACAAGGTAATCTACGTGACTAAATCCAACTAGTCACTACTCTCTAGGCCCAAGTAGTGACACTATTTTGTTACTACCAACAAGGGCCAGCTTGCCTCTACGGGCCAAGGCTCTTTTGTTGCTACAAACAGTAAGCAACTTGTTTGGACACAAGGCATAACCACATCAAGACTACGCTTGTACATGGTTCTCATTTGCCAAAGTTTATCACAATCTTCTAGCAACTGTTAAAAGATTGTGAAGGGTTATGAGCACTACGGCTCAATTAGGCTTACCTTGATTTCTCGTGATAAGCACTTCGTCTGATTTGGGCACAACTGACGCCATTGCCGGTCCTCTTAGCCCAAGTAAAACACACCGCAGTTTTAGATTTACACTATAGCCAAACTACGTGACTTTGATGGTCAATACTAAGTCTATGCTCAGCTTAAATTTAGTCTCTCTGAACCAAATGTGTGATCACCACATGTGCTACTTTCGAGTCGCTATGGCCATAGAAGTGTTCACTAGGCACAACGGCCATAGAACGTGTCTCTCTCAAAGGACTCGGCACTACAGCCGTGGGATTTGTCTCTCTCTTAGCACGCGGCGCTACGGCCGTGTGCGGTGGGTCTCTTTCGTGGAAAACGGGCACTACGACCACACGACGCGATGGCCGTGTGGGTTTGTTTCGTGGGGTGTACCGTTGTTTTGTGTTTTTTTTTTTTAAATAACGGGCCGGGCCGGCCCTCGCCGCTTGGGCGTGGCCGCCCGCCCGCCCGTGGGGAGCCTGGCCCGCTGCCCGCCGTTTGGCTAGCCGCCCGCTCACCGCCAATGTGGAAATTTTTTTTTTTAAAAAAATAACGGGCCGGGCCGGCCCTCGCTGCTTGGGCGTGGCCGCCCCCCCGCCCGTGGGGAGCCTGGCCGTCACCGTTTGGCATGGCCGCCCGCTGGCCTGGCCTGGCCGCCTATGGCCGCCCGTTGGGCTGACCGCCTGGGCCAGCCTGGCTGGCCGGGTAAGGCCTGGCCGCCGCTACAACCAGCGGCTGCAACTAGCTTAGCGGAGGCGTAACGGCTCGCTGCAACCAGTGGCTCAAACGCAGCTCAGCTCCTCGTATCACAGACGTCATTTTCTGAAATTTTCAGCAGCGCCTCAGAAGGCACGCGGTTCAGCTCCTCAAGCGTAGCAATCAACGCTTGGGCTGGCTTGGCTGGCCGGGTAAGGCCTGGCCGTCTCGCAGGCTTTTCGTCCCCCCTCAAACGAGGGTCACCTTGATCCAGCAAATCGCCCCCCCCATACAATGCTTCAACGAGTCTTTCGCAGACAGTGGGGCTGGTGCCGCCCTTCCCACACACAGTAGAGACGAGTCGTGGGGCTGGTTTCATCCCCCCACACCAAACCAAAAAAACGAGCTTCAACGCAGGGAGAGAAAAAAAAAACTAGCTCTTACCTGCAATTCGTTTGCTGTGTGTGACGGGGAGAGAGAGAGAGAGAGAGAGAGTTCTTCCCTTCCATTCTTCTTGGCCGCCTCCCTCCACACACTCCATTGTGGAGATAAGGATGAGAAAATGAATGGTTGAAAACCATCGAGTGGGCTCCGGTCCCCCGGTCACGCGCCGACTCTCACGATCCCATCGAACCACGCTCTGATACCAGTGTTAGATATCCGTAACGCCACTACGGGCGTTACCACAGGAGGGGACGGCCTCTGGCTCACCACCCACCAGCCATAGAGGAAGAATGAGGATTGCCCCTCATCCCCCAGGCTATATAGTGTGTGGCTTGCCGTCCACACTAGCCTGGCCGCCCATGACTCCGCATGGGCGTCCTCTCCGGACATGGCCATCCGGTCTGCCGTCTCACAGGCATTACAGCCTACGTGACAAAAATGTTCTAGAGAGAGGTAATACAAAATTGAGATATTTTGGATACAAAGTTTCTCCTAATATCTAAGATGAATTTTCCGAAAACAGAAGTTCAGAAAGAATTTTCCAATGTGCATTAGAAATTAATTGAATATGTGTATTGGAGACCTTAGCCTAAGGGTCCACATTTTCAAAAAATTCTGATTAAGGTCCAAATAAGGTTCTAAAAGGCCAATAGGATTAATCCAAGTGCTTGGATGAGAAAAATACAAAGAATAAAAGAAAATCCCCCAAAAATGAGTGAATGTTCACATAAGATGAAGAGTTGACCAAGTATTGGGTTTATTAGTAAAAAAATGGGATATTTTAGTAAAATAATGAATTTTTGACACCTCAATAAGGAGGGAAAGGGCTCATGAAGTAGGCACCTTTTTTTATGCATTTTCAATTCAAAAAAATGAGATATTTTTATCTCTCCTCTCCCCTCCTACAAACTGGATCAAAAGACAGCTAAATTGGTCCAAAATTTGTCCAAAATGGATCCTAGTTGGACTTGGTTAGTGGCCTCCCTCACCTATAAATAGACCCTCATTCCTTTGTATTTTCATCTTTGTGTATTGACATGCCAGTGTTATCTTCAAATTAGTGTAATTTTATTATCCCTCTATTTTACCTCTACTTTGGGAAGCTTTGGAGCTTCACAATTCTCCATCCTCTCTTGGAGATTACCCTCCCCAACTTGGTGGCCAAAGCTTGCTTTGTGGGCTTCACTTCTTTCTTTAAAGAATCGAGCCAAAATCAAAGGTAAGCCTTAATCCAATGGTTTTTCTATCTTTCTTAATGGTTAACTCCTTCCCAACCCCTCTAATTCTTAGGAAGCTTTCAATTAAACGGTTTTTTTCTTGAAATCAAGCTTTCTAATAATTCATAATGTTTAAATGGTTTAATACTAATCTTTATGCTTAATTATAGTATTTTTATTAGTAAATCTCTCTTTTTGGAAAGATTAATCATCTTTATGGTTAGATCCTTGTTAGACGGATGGTTCTTAATGATAAACTCATTATCTTAAACAAAACTGTAGGCTTGACAAGCTAGAGAAAAAGATTAAGTAATTTTATGATTTTAATCTAGTTAAAAATGATGATTAATTTCTTTAAGCTTGTTTATGATTAAGAAAAATCATATTTATTCATTTTAAGTTGAAAGAGGATTATTCTAATATTTTTGGAAATGATAAATGGATATTTAAGAATAATCAAGAGATTTAATGTAATTACGCTTATAATTATGATTATAATTATATTATGTATGCATAAATAAATTTTAGTTTAAAAGAGGAGTTATCATATTTCAATTATGAATATTCATTTAAAGTTAGAAAATTGAACATTCTCAGAAGTTGCAGCGAAGCTATGGCAAAATGTTAGATCATCGTAATACCACTACGGGCATTGCCACACAGGAGGGGACGGCCTCTGGCTCACCACCCAACCATAGAGGAAGAATGAGGATTGCCCCTCATCCCCCAGGCTATATAGTGTGTGGCCTGCCATCCACACTAGCCTGGCTGCCCATGACTCCGCATGGGCGTCCTCTCCCACTGAACCCCAGATGGCCACGTCCTTGGCCATCCGGTCTGCCGGCCGCCGTCGGTCAACACAAGCGTTACAACCTACATGACATTATCCCCCCCCTTAAGAAGATTTTTCATCCTCGAAAACAAACTGAGGAAATATCTTGGAAATTGCACTACGGCGTTCCCAGGTAGCTACCTCCTCATCCCTATCTGTCCATTTAACAAGTACCTCCTGGTACACTTTATGTCGGGTTTGTCTGTCACGATACTCTAGAATCTTTTCAGGTTCATGTGGTATCTTTGGTGGCTCTATCAAGTCCACCAAAATCTCTGGAGAAACTGCGTTCTCTAACCCCGTAAACTGATTTCTTCAGTTCCTGGTACACTTTATGTCGGGTTTGTCTATCACGATACTCTAGAATCTTTTCAGGTTCATGTGGTATCTTTGGTGGCTCTATCAAGTCCACCAAAATCTCTGGAGAAATTGCATTCTCTAACGCGTGAACTGATTTCTTCAGTTTACTGACATGGAAGACAGGATGGACTTGAGAACTCTCCGGTAACTCAAGTTTATATGCTACGTCCCCAATCTTCTTAAGGATTTTAAAAGGACCACAATATCTCGGAGAAAGTTTATCACACTTTCCCGTTTTCATGGTTTCTGACTGCGCAGGAACCTTGAGGAATACAAAGTCACCTTCTGCAAAGGTCACCTTTCTACGTCCTTTATCCGCATAAGTTTTAGCGCGATCCTGAGCGCTACGAATGCTCTCATGTGCGGCTCTGAGCATATCATTCATATCTTCAAGGAAATCCTTGACAGATTGAATCTTCTCCTTTTCTAGGCCTATAGCCATCGGAGATCTCGGTTGGAATCCATACATTAACATGAATGGTGTAAATCCAGTCGCTGAGTGTTTGGAGCTGTTATAGGCAAACTCCAATAAGGGCAAGTACTCTTCCCAATTAGATTGCTTCTTACTAACATAAGAACGCAACATATCCTCTAGAATTTGGTTAACTCTTTCAGTTTGACCATCAGACTCCGGATGATCTGCCGTACTCATACTCAGAGTAGTATCCAACTTTTTGAAGACTTCCCTCCAAAAATGACTGTTGAACTTTCTATCTCTATCCGACACTATATCTGCGGGCAGGCCATATAGCTTGTAGAGATGTTCAATAAAGAGTTTTGCCAACTCTGGCATTTTAACAGTTTTCTTCGTGGCAATAAAACTTTGCCGTTAACCTGTCCACTACCACCCACACCGAGTCATTCCCTCGACTCGTCTTGGGTAAACCGGTAATGAAATCCATGGAAATGCTTTCCCATTTCCCTTGAGAAATCTCTAGTGGATGGAGTAGTCCTCCAACCTTAAGACGTTCGTGTTTATTGACCTGGCACTTACTGCATTTCAGCACATAAGTTTGGACATCCTTAAACAAACTAGGCCAATAAAATTATCTTTTTACTAGTGCATAGGTCTTCTAAATCCCAGGATGACCCGCACTTGGACTATCATAACTTTCTTTAAGAATTTGGGCCCGAAAGTCACCAATAGTTGGTACATATACTCTACCCTTGTAGAGTAAGTACCCGTCGTCAATGGAGTAATTAGCATATTTCTCCCCCCGACGAAGTTTATCACTCCCCTTTGAAGCCGTGGCAGTCAAAGGTGATGAAGGGCCTACGTCAGAGCTCTCCTGCTCCAAACTATACCCAGAAGACACGGCTAGTCTCTTCGGACTAACTCTCGCTTCCCTTCCCGTTGCACCTTCGGCCAGTCTCTCCGAACTAGCAATCCGTGCCAACGAGGGAGGTGGTCGCGTCTGTGAAGAAGTGCGTACGCGTACAGCGCGCCAGCAACGAGGGAGGTGGTTGCGTCTGTGAAGAAGTGCGTACGCGTACAGCGCGCGAGACCTCTGTAAAAGATGGATCGTGCTCAGATAAACCACGTAGTGACTCCAAGAAATCATTCTTCAAGACTGTGAAACTAAGTTCATTAATTTATGCGACTAAGTGCATCTGCCACCATGTTATACTTACCTTTCTGGTAACGTATCTGAAGGTCAAACTCCTGTAGAATCTCCGTCCACCGAGCTTTTCTACCCTTCAGTTCATTTTGACTTGAAAGCCATTTCAGACTTTCATGGTCCATCCGGACCTCAAAAGTAGCACCATATAAATAGTGTCTCCACTTTCTCAGTGCATGAACTATCACTAGTAACTCTCGCTCATAAGCTGAGTAGTTACGCTGCACACGATCTAACTTTTTACTCTCAAATGCAATTGGGCATCCCCTTTGCATAAGTACGGCCCCAATGGCCTCATTACTAGCATTTGTTTCCAAAACAAATGGCTCATTTGGATCGACAATAGTCAAAATAGGTGCAGCTGCTACGGTCACCTTGAGCTTATCAAAGCTCTTCTGTTGGCTCCCCCCCAACTAATGTTTTTTGTTTTGGACCGTAAACTGGTCAGTCAACGGGACTGCGATCTTCGCGTAGTCCTTCACATACTGTTGGTAGAACCCCGACATGCCAAGAAAAATCTGCAGTTCCTCGAGATTCTTCGGCGGTGGCCATTTAAGAATAGCCTCTACTTTTTCTGGCTCCATCCGCGTGCCATCGGCGGATATAATATGGCCAAGGTAGTGAATTTCTGTTTCAAAAAATTCACGTTTGCTCTTCTTTGCAAATAGTTTGTGCTTTCGCAACAACTCGAACACTAGACGCAAATGCTCTATGTATTCTTTCTGTGTCTTACTGTACACAAGAATATCATCTAGGAAAACTACTACGAATTTTCCCAGATATGGACGTAAAATGCTGTCCATCAGCGTCATAAACGTCGTTGGAGCATTGGTTAGCCCAAATGGCATAACCAAAAACTCAAAATGCCCGAAACGGGTTCTAAATGCTGTCTTCGCAACATCTTCTACTTTAATTCTAACCTGATGATACTCTGATCTGAGGTCTATTTTTGTGAAGTATCTCGATCCATAGAGTTGATCAAACAACTCATCCATGCGTGGCATCAGATACTTGTTTAATCGTTATCTGATTAAGAGCCTATGCACATCCGCATAGATCCGTCTTTCTTCTTTACCAGAAGAATAGGCGATGCCCACGGACTTGAACTAGGCCGAATAAAGCCTTCGTTCAAATATTTGGTCAATTGTTTTTCCACCTCCTGTGCCTCTCCTGTGCCTCGGAGTGGCTTAATCTATAAGCAGGTTTGCTTATAGGTTTTGATCCTGGCATAACTTCGATGCCATGGTCTACTTCCCTAGATGGTGGTAAACCATTTGGTAAATCATCAGGAAAAATATCCTGAAATTCCTCTAATAAATTCATTAAAGTATCTACGTACTTTTTCTTTAATGTCTCTTTCACCTTGGATTTTTTCTTGTTTGAATTGCATGCATGCCAAACAGGGTTTTCAAACAGTGGGTCTCATCCAAGGATATTTTTTTTTCCTTGTTTGTCTACGCAAACATCATTTACAGTTTCATCTCTACGAAAACAGAATTTGAAAGAGGGTAACAAGCATATACCTCTGCTATCTGGTCTCTGCGGACGGCTGTACATAGCTCCATGGAGGAAATAAGTGGTGTGGCGGGGACAGTACGGTCGCCCTGCAGGGTAATGACTCTACCTCCGTGCTCAAAACATAGCGTATTATGTAGGTAATTCCGAGCTAGACTAGGGCCCAAGCCATACAGCCACTCCCTGCCTAGATATACGTCTGCTCTGGCTAGTGCATGACCTGAAAGTCAAGCGGAACCTCGTAGTCCTGCATAGATAATGGGACCCCCAATACTATGGTATTCCATACCGTTTTGTCATATCCGTTGGCTAGGCCAACAGTATACTCATGATCAATCCGGGTCTCAATCAACCCCAACTTCTTGACTAACGATTAGTTCAAGAAGTTGTGGCTAGCTCCATCATCAATAAAAACTGTGACTCTATGGCCACCTATGGTGCCATACATGCGCACCATGTCATACGGACCTACAGTAGGCTGCCACATCCCTGGTGTCACTGAACAAGCATGATGCTCATCACAATGACACACTGTCACCTCTCTGAACTCTACGGAACTGAGAGGGAGTCTCTGCACTGTATGCAACTGCCTCGAGGATTTACCATCTTTTTTGGGCTCGTTGCCACTCGTGCTGGCTTTAGGCTTTGGACACTCAGCCTTCGTGTGCCCTACATCATTGCAATTAAAGCAGCGATTTTCCTTTCGCGCTTTAATATACTGCTCTTTCTTTTGGATGTCGATGTCTCTTTTCTTCTTGGATGGTCGCGGTTTTTTAGACCAATGACCACCCTGTCCTTCCTGGTCCGTCCTATCCCCTTGTTTATCACTGCGGAACCCTTTTCTTTTAAGACCTGACCTCCTCTTTTCACTACCCTCGACCCTGCTCGAACCACCACGCGCACTACGGCGCTTGATGTCATCGAATATCTGCGCATACTTAATTGCCTCTGCTAAGTCTTTAACTCAAGGTAATCATCTTTGAGGCCTCTTTTAAAGCCTCGCAATGTCTGGAATGCATCGATCCCCTTTAGCTTGAGTACTATTTCCCTATAGTCTAAGATGTATTGAGTCAGGGATTTGTTCTCCATCGAGCACTTGTCCCATAACTCTAGCTTCTCTCCGCCTCATTAAAAGGCAAAAACTCTTTTCAAAACATCGTTTCAAACTCCATCCAAGTGGCAGGACGAGTTGTCAAACTCATCCACCACTTGTACGCTTTGCCGGTGAGAGGCTAGCCTCTACGGGCTGTATCCGGCTAGGCTGGTGTCGCAGCGCATGCAAATCTGACCACTTCGCTAGAAACATATTGACCGAGTCCTTGTTTCTCTCCTTCTCCTCGCCATCAAAACTAGGCGGCTTTATGTCTTTTAATAACGACGAAGCTGTCGGACGGCCCCGCAGGCGCATCGGCCTATACTCCTGCAACCACTGGCGAGGCTACGCTCACCTGTGCCGCAGGAGCTCGGCTACCACGAGGAGTCGGAGTACTAGCCGAGGCGGCTGTCAGTGCATCTAACCGTGTGGAGATGCTCTGTAGCATCATAACTAAGTCAGCCTAGACTTTACCCATATTGTTCAGTTTGGCATTAAGATATTTAAAAAGTCCACTAGAGAGCTCCGTCTCTGTCAGGACGTCGGCGGCAGGGTCCAATAGGTCATAATCGTCGTCGCTTGTCATAATCCAAGAGGTTCTCCTTGGTCCCCTCGGCGACGTTGGTGTTCATGTCATCTGGCTCATTGGCCAGAAAGTGGTCATCTGCTACTAATGCGGCCACTGCGGGCTCGCTAGGTCCTAAGGCGGGGTCAACAGACGAGGAGGGCGCTGGCGGATCACGTGTGATCGACGAGCACACTCCGGACCGGACAACGGTCGGGCGTATACGGCGTGACAATTCGGTCGGGGTCAAACCGCGACCGAGGACAAGAGACCTAAAAACCCTAGAGAAGTAGAAGGCAGTGGGGACACACTACGCCTAGCAGACATCTTTAATTCTTGCACAAAGAAAATGCGAGAACTCAGAAGTTACAAAAAAACGTTAATAAAATGAGCAGTGATGGAGAGAGAATAGTCACCCCCCTTACAGTCGACGACAGTCGAATGCGACTGTCGTCGACTGCCGATTTGTGTTGCGCTGCGAGCCTCTTACAAGCGTCGCTACTCCAGGATGCTCCGATCCGAGAGAAAAGTGCCTGCAACTCATAACAAAAATTAATTTCCTCAAGAATCTGTGCCCAAAACACCCTGGATTATCCCTCGTCACCGCCGCCGGGATTATCCCTCTATGTCGGGAGAGAGGTGTTCTTTTGAATTTATTTTTTAATTTTTTAATTTATTATTTTTTTAAAAAATAATAAAATAAATTAAAAATTAAAAATTAAAAATATAAAAAAAGAATGACAACGGCTGGCCGTCGGCTCTGGCTTTGGTGGCCGCCGGTGGGTTGGTCGCCCGACCGCCGCTGAGCAGGCCGCCCGCTAGGCTAGGCCAGCCGCCCGTGTTAGGGCTGGCCGCCGGCGCATGGCCTGGCTAGGCCTGGTCGTGGCTGGTAGCCGTGGCTGGGCCTGGCCGCCTGGGCTACTCCTCACCCCCCCAAACAGAGGGTCCTTCACAGCACAACACTGGCAAGCTCCTCCTTGGTGGCTAACGGAGACCAGTGTACAGTGGTCTAGCTCGACCGCTTTCACAACACGACATACGGCGTGCGCGATGGTCTAGCCCGACCGCCTTCCTCCGTTCAGCGTGTAAACGCCTAGACCCGAGCCTGCGCTATTGTGCTGCACCATGGTTCTTGCCAGTTCAACTTCCACTGGCTGGCCGCCAGGGTTGGTACTCTCTTCGTTAGACGAAAATCTCTTTTACAGACAAGCTTCAACGCCAAAAGAAAAAACGACATTGCTTACCTGCAATTTCGCTTTGGTGTGTGCTACCGAGAGAGAGAGAGAGAGAGAGAGAGAGAGAGAGAGAGAGAGAGAGAGAGAGAGAGAGAGAGAGAGAGAGAGAGAATTCTTCCTTTCAATTCTAGCCGCCTCCCTCCACACACTCCATTGTGGAGATAAAGATGAGATTTTGAATGGTTGAAAACCATTGAGTGGGCTCCGGTCCCCCAGTCACACACGGACCCTGACCCAATCGAAACTCACGCTCTGATACCAGTGTAAATCTTATTTTTATGCATAAATTTAATAAAGCAAAAAGAGGAATTCCCATCATATTCTAGGCATAGATATTTTTATGCTAGAAGAATGATTTTTATCATATTTATGGAAAATACTTTTATAGTATTTGTGCATAATTGTTTAAATAGAAAAAAGATAAAATTTTGTTATATTTATCTTTATATATGTACATGCATAAACAAATGCTAAAAGTAAAGTTTTGAGAATTATTCAATAGTCAGAAAAATAAAGAAGGTTATGCACAAATTTTATAGAATCATTCAATTTATGATAATTATGGAAATGATTCATTTAGATAAATGGATTAGTGTTTATACTAAAAGAGTAAATATGGGGTATAATTGATAGCAAACTCTTGGGAATTTGAAACACCTCTTTATACTCATCCAAGAATTTAGCCATGCCCTCATGCATTACTTCCTTATCACCATCTATAACCTCATCTTTATAAATCTATAATGCATAAACACACTCTGTATTTATGAGCTATTTCTTAAGTTTGGTGCCATTGATCAATGTCAACTTAGACAATCAAGATCCCTTCAATGTAGCACACCCTTCTTCATGCATAAAGATATTGAAACCTTGTTGCAAATTCATGTTGAAAGTCCCAAGTGTGGGCAGCCAATTGCAACCTAACACAATGTCTATTGACCCCATGTCCAACACTAGTAAATCAAATTTGCATGTTTATTCATTAGAGAACATGACATCCACATCATTGGAAACCATTATACAATCCTCCTTTGCTCCATTCACCACTTGAACCACATATAAAGAAGACAAAGCCATAGGATGCAACTTGAGGCTATACAATAACTTTCGGTTCACAAAACTATGCATCCTAGGTCACTATCTATCAGTACATGTGCCACTCTTCCATTTACTGAAGCTTTAAGTCTCAAGGTATATATACCTTTATAACCGACATATCCATCATAAGAGAGTGGCACCTTTTCAACCGACATATCCTTTATACCTTTGCAATTGGTATATTCATCATCATCATAAGAGAGTGAACATAAGGTAGCATTACATCTTGATGAATCTATCTTGGTGAATTTGTAACATACATGGTAGTGGGTAATCTATCATCATAATCCACATCATGAATTCCATCGAGATCAAAGGAAACTCCCCACCACAAAGTTATGATCATGATTGTTACCATATTATAGTAGTGATGCGTGTGAACACACTTAGGACCGCCGGGGCATTTTTTCCCTCACTAGGAGGTTTTTTCCCCCGTGCATTGTATATACGCCCATTATCTTCTAGGGCTTGTTATCTTTCATTTTTGGCACTCATAATACACTACTGTGTTGTGCTCAAGCTTCCTCATCTTCTTGAAGTTGTGTGTGCATTCCTGCAACCCTAATTCCAACAATTGGTATCAGAGCAGGCTTCCTCCTCCCGGGCAGCATCACCAGCACCTGCCGCTTCATCTCCTTCGATTGTAACGAGGTTTCACGAGCGTTTCAGAATTTTGATCTGAAGTCATTTCGCCCTCCGTTTTTGCATTCCAAGTACCGCGCAGGCAAAATCGTCCTGCTGTGCAGATTTTCTGTCAAGTTTAAAATCTGCAGGACAGGTGCCCATTCGTCTGTTTTGGGCTGTGCTATATAGCACAGGTCGATTTTATACAGGTTTACCTCTTACAGACAGCATTTACATCTAGTAGTACAGTCATTGGCCATGGCTGACAACAATGATGTATTCCGCATGTTGGCTGTTGAGGATAAGTTGGATGGCACCAACTATCCATTGTGGGCATATATGATGCGACATGTATTGGTAGCAAAGGGGTTATGGAACATTGTGCAGGGTATTGATGCACGTCCTATTGTGGCTGGGAATGCTGCAAACACATCAGAAACAGGTACTGTTGATGATGGTGCAGGCACAAGTGCTGTAGCAGCTGTTCGAGAACCACCACTTTCAGCAGAGCAGATTCGTTGGGATGGTAGAGATGCGCAGGCTCATGCCTTGATTGCGCTGTCTGTCAAACGTACCATTATCCCACATATTCGCTCCTGCAGGACTTCTAAGGATGCTTGGGATGTACTTGCCACATTGTATCAGGCAAGAAATGAGGCTCGTGTTGCTTATCTCCGAAAACAGTTGGAGAGTGAGCATATGAACGAAGGTGATTCTATGGATAGCTTTTTGACAAAGATCAAGGATTTCAAAGAGCAGCTCATTTCTGTAGATGAAATCCTGTCAGACAGTTCACTTGTGCAGACTGTTTTGAATGGTCTACCAGATTCTTATCAGGGTTTTGCTTCCACTCTTCGCTTGATGATGAAAGGCAATCCCAATGCCTTATCATTTGAGGAGTTAGTTTCTGTTTTGCTGCAAGAAGACCAGTCAAGGCAAAACAGGAATATTATGCGTGTCGCAGATCAAGCTTTCGTTGCTAGTCAGAGAAGTGGGAAAGGTAAAGCTGGCTTTTCTTCTAGTAAGCAGAAATCTGCAAATGCTGCGCAACCAAAGAAGGAAGACAAAGATGAGAAGAAGGGTGACAAACAGAAGACATTTTGCAAGTACTGTAAGGGAAATGATCATGTCATCAAAGCGTGTCCTAAGCTGGCTGCGAAAGAGGCTAAGAAGAAAGAGGCTGGTATGGCTGTTGCAGATGCCTCTCCTTCTAACAATGAATCTGCTAATGTTGTGCTAGATACAGAATGGGCATTCAATGCGCAGTGCAGTTATGACCCATCTTTGCATGACACATGTATGTCTGCAGTAGATTCAGATGTATGGTACTTTGACAGTGGTGCCACTAAGCATATCACCTCGCAGCGCAGTTTATTCACTTTCCTTGAGTCTGCTCCCACAGGGAATACTGTCACTTGTGCCAATAACTCCTCTTATCCCGTTGAAGGAGTTGGACAGATTGTGCTGAATGTTGCAAATGGCAACACCTTTACACTTTTTGATGCATTGTATGTGCCAGGGATCAAAAAGAATCTGCTGTCAGTCTCCGCATTTGCCAAAACAGGTTTGGTTGTAAAATTTGTGGATGACAGATGTACTGTTCATGATCTCTCTTGTGGTGACATCATTGTAGCATCTGGTTCACTATGTCGAGGGCTGTATAAGCTCAATATGGATGGCAAATGTGTAGAGGATTCAGCATGTGCTATTATGGATACGCAGGCTATTTCAAATGCAAAACTGTGGCATGCACGTTTTGGTCATCTGAATTTTGCAAGTTTGCTGCGCCTGCAGAAATCTGAAATGGTGTCTTCTTTGCCTAAGCTTGAGGCACCTGTCAAGCATGTTTGTGAGGGCTGCATATTGGGTAAAATGCAGCGTGCTTCCTTTCCCAAAGATGGATCAGTGAGAGCTGAACGCAGATTGCAGCTTGTTCACAGTGATGTTTGTGGTCCCATGCAAACTCCATCATTTGGAAACTACCTTTACTTCGTGACTTTCATTGATGATTTTACCAGGCATGCATGGGTATATCCTTTGAAGGCAAAGTCCGAAGTGTTTTTGTGCTTCAAACAGTTTTTGGTTATGGCTGAAAATGTGTCAAAAAGTAAGATGGGCACCCTCCGTTCAGATCGAGGGGGGGAGTATATGTCTTCAGAATTTAATGCATTTCTGGCTGAGCGTGGGATAAAACACCAATGTACAGTGCCGTATACACCACAGCAAAATGGTGTGGCTGAGAGAAAAAACAGGTCTCTCATGGAAATGGCAAGATGTATGGTTAAGAGTCAAAGTCTACCACATAGTTTTTGGCTTGAGGCTGTCATGTGTGCCACTTATGTACTAAACAGGTGTCCCACCAAAGCATTACAGGTTGTCACTCCATATGAGGCTTGGCATAGCCGCAAGCCATCTGTTGGCCATTTACGTGTTTTTGGTTGCCTGGCATATGCATTAGTGCCTGTGCAACATCGCAGAAAATTGGATGACAAAGCTGTCAAATGTATTTTTGTTGGATATAGTGCTGAGAGCAAAGGCTATCGTTTGTATCATCCACAGACAAAGCGCATTTTGGTTAGCCGTGATGTTGTATTTGTGGAAGATGCAGTTCAGCCCTTGGTTTCATGTACTAAGGAGACAGATATCAGCTCACGTGATGTCTATGATACATTGTTGCCTCTTTTCAGTGGTGCACAGTCAAGTGCAATACCTCATGAGGCAGTTTTTCAGCCTATGCAGGTTTTAAATGATGGCACAGATCAGCCTATATCTGATGCAGATGTGCATGATGCACTTGAGGATGAGAGACAAGAGATTGAGGGCTCTAGGAATATGCCTAGATGGCTGGTGCAGACTTTGCGTGACAGCAAGTTGGATGCCCCTTTGTCTAGTCGCACTCGTTCTGGCTCTCATGGTGCCTCTTATGCGTCAGATTGTTATGCATTGGCTGTTTCTAGTATGTGCGATGAAAGTGAGCCTGTTTCATTTGATGAGGCACAAAGTTCAGAAAATTGGATGGCTGCTATGCAAGCAGAATATGATGCTATTATGAAGAATGGTACATGGTCTTTATGTGACTTGCCCCCTGGCAAGAAGGCCATTGGCACTAAATGGGTATACAAACTGAAGCGTAAGCCTGATGGCACAGTGGATCGCCATAAGGCTAGGCTTGTTGCAAAAGGTTATGCTCAAGAGAAGGGCATTGATTTTGATGAGACTTTTGCTCCCACATGTCGTATGACCACTGTTCGTAGCATCTGTGCATTAGCAGCTCATAATGGTTGGAATGTACATCAGCTGGACATAAAGACTGCGTTCTTAAATGGAGATTTGCATGAGGAGGTGTATGTATCGCAGCCTCGTGGTTTTGTTCAAAGAGGGCAGGAAAACAAAGTGTGCAGGTTAAAAAAGGCTTTATATGGTTTAAAGCAAGCTCCACGAGCTTGGTATGAAAAAATACATGCATATTTGACTGCACATGGGTTTCAGAATAGTCCAACAGAAAGCACTTTGTATGTTAAACGTGTGGATGGTGTACATCTAATCATTGCTCTCTATGTCGATGACATGCTGCTCACAGGACCAAATGAGAGTCATATTGCTGATTTTAAGGCTGATTTGAATGCCTCTTTTGAGATGTCAGATTTGGGGCATTTGCATCATTATTTGGGGATACAATTTAAGCAGTGTGATGGAGGTATTGCTTTGTGTCAGACAAAGTATATTGAAACATTGTTGCGGAGATTTGGCCTTGAAGACTGCAAGCCTATTGCTACTCCAATGGAGACAGGTTTGAAGTTGAGTCTTCATGATGCTGGAGATCACTTTGATGTCACACTCTATCAGACAGCTGTTGGTTGCCTCATTTATGTATGCATTACGAGGCTAGACATTCAGTTTGCAGTCTCACAGGTGAGCAGATTTATGCATAGCCCAGGCATTAAGCATTGGCAGGCAGTGAAGCGTATCTTTCGCTATTTGAGTGGTACTCGGCATCTTGGGTTGTTTTATCCCAAGGGGGGATCATTGCTGCCAGATTTACATGTTTTTTCAGATTCTGACTGGACTGGTTGTTATGACACACGCGTGTCCACGAGTGGTTTTTGCTTCATGCTTGGAAGCTCATGCATATCATGGTTGAGCAAGAAGCAGCCTACTGTGGCCACTTCTAGTTGTGAAGCTGAGTACAGGGCAGCTTTCACAGCTACGGTTGAGTGTGTGTGGCTCAGACGCCTTATGGCTGATTTGGGTGTTGGGCAGCCATCTGCCACCACCATCTTCACTGACAGTCAGAGCGCATTGGCAGTTGCGCGGAACCCAGTGTTCCATGCTCGTACGAAGCACATTGAGGTGCACTACCATTATGTCAGGGAGAGACTCTCTGCAGGAGAGATCAGTTTGGCTTATGTGCCAACACAGGATAACCTTGCAGACCTTTTCACAAAGGCTCTGCCTCGTGAGAAGTTCGAAGCTTTTCGCAAAGCTTTGGGCTTACTCCCTTTTGTAGATTCGTCCACATAGCTAGACACTTCCCTATACATGAGTGCTAGCTCTTGTTCACCGCATCACTCCAGGGGGGATTTGTTACCATATTATAGTAGTGATGCGTGTGAACACACTTAGGACCGCCAGGGCATTTTTTCCCTCACTAGGAGGTTTTTTCCCCCGTGCATTGTATATACGCCCATTATCTTCTAGGGCTTGTTATTTTTCATTTTTGGCACTCATAATACACTACTGTGTTGTGCTCAAGCTTCCTCATCTTCTTGAAGTTGTGTGTGCATTCCTGCAACCCTAATTCCAACAATGATCATCATCCTCATCCTGTTGCAATCTATAAAATTTTTAGCATCATCCTCAAGTCCTTCATCATCCTCATGCCCATTGCAATCCATAAAATTTTCAACATCATCCTGAAGTCCTTCATCATCTTATTCTGTGAGAATCATGCTCAAGGATAGCTTCTTAGCCTTGTAAGCTTTATAGTGATCCTTGCTCCATTTCTACTCACATTTGAAACATAAGACTTTGTCCTTGAGCTCATTAATAAGATCCTCCTTAGTCACGTTGCTCTTGATCAAGCCGTACTTGAAGGCTCTCCATGCCCACTCAGACCCTTATAAGAATAATTCCCAAATCTAAATTTTACTTTGCATCTCTTTCATAGACTATAGGATATCTTAGAATGGCATGTCCTATTATAGAACTATATGGATTCTTCACATGAGAACTAGGAGTTGAATCACTCTTTTGAGGACCTTTGTATTTCCAATTATGAGCATATTTCTCCTCATATGAAGAAGGAATTTGATACCTCCCATGGACCGTGATGGTGGTGGATGATTCTCCTTATTAGCATGACCACCCTCATTATGGTGGTGGTGGATGATTCTCCTTATTAGTATGACCACCCTCATTTGCATTGCAATTGAAATGCCACGAGTTACCTTGATTGAGATGGCATTTCTTCATACACCCTAGAAGAAAAGCCCACTCCTTATGTACCATGCATTGGATTTACACCATGAGTCATACAAAAGATGATTTACCACCATGATGTGCATGTCTTCACTCTTGAGCTCATTTCTAAGGGAAGTCATTTTGCTCATCATTCCTCAATCAAATTTTCTTGTTTCTTGTTGAAATTATCCGTTATCCCTCCATTATAGAACGTAATCATTCTCATGTCCATGCTCATTGGAGGGTTTATCCTAGTCATCCCCACATGGGTATCCACATTCTCATCCATGTCATGCATTTGATCCTTCATTACTTGCATCCACATTATCATGCTCAACATTGGGGTCTTGTAACAGTTTTAAAAACTTCTTTGATCTTCCCCTTAGCATAGCTGAAAATCTATTTCAAGTGGCTAACCTGAAGAATGATGTCACATTTAGGATTTCTTAACTTGATGGAAACCTTGTGATCTCTACTTTCCCACTATGTAGGCCATTTCACTTTAGTCCAAGGGTAACCATTCTCTATTTTGTCTTTTGTGATTCATACCTAAAAAATTTAAAAAATGGATGTAGACCCCTAACACGTGATCCAGCTGGATAATCTATAGCTCGATGTGAAGTTCTTAAGGAGTACTAACAAACCTATTATGCGTTTGATATGGTGAGTACTCTTTGTTGAGATGTTAAGCTCAACACGAGCTGACACTCATGATATGCTTGGGTGACCATTTTCGCCACTTACATCACTAGCGTGTTAGGTAGGATGCTGACATGATAGATCTTCACTAGTAATTCTATAACTAGACTACACCAACTACTAGTCCACAATTAAGTTATGGCATGCTTATCTTGCTAGCTCACTCACTTAGCATGTTCACATTATAGACCGCATGTACATAGTACTTTAGTACTTATGTTGTATTTTCCTTATCTTTTGGTAGAACCCTTTTGTTGTGAAGAAGAAGAAGGTCAATTTTCAACCTCTCATCGTGTGTGTTCTCTTCTAGGGTTTGTGTGAGTGTGTGTGTGTGCTTGTAAGAGCTCAATCTCTCTTCCTCCTTGCATATTTTCATGGTATAAGATCTTGGTTCATGCTAAGAAGCTGAGTGGCAAGCAAGAGAAGCACAAGAAGCGGTACGAGGGTAAGAGTTTTACATAGTCTTTCCTTTTTATGTTAGTTGCTACACCCTTGTTGGGAACTCTTGGGAGGCATCCGCGAATGAACTCCGATTGAGGAGCTTTCTTCATGGGATTAGAGCTTAAGGGCAACTACAATATTCTTCACACCAAATTTTTCAAGCTAAAAACACGTTTGGGGCGCGTCTGGACCTCCGTTTTCCAGTTCGTAGTCATTTACATGCACTGCGGTAAGTTTCGATTCTCTGTAGAACTCTATTTTTGGTACTACTACACGAAGGGTGATTGGTTGTGCAGACACTGTATATACTGCAAAGAGGTCTTACAGGTGCTATTAAGTTTATGTATGCAAATTAAGCTCAATGGTGTGGACAGTTTGGGTGCAGTACAACAGTTTGTGCAGGACAAACAAGAGTGTTGTTTTTGGTACTACTACACGAAGGACGATTGGTTGTGCAGACACTGTATATACTGCAAAGAGGTCTTACAGGTGCTATTAAGTTTATGTGTGCAAATTAAGCTCAATGGTGTGGACAGTTTGGGTGCAGTACAACAGTTTGTGCACGACAAACAAGAGTGTTGTTTTTGGTGAGTTTGTGTTGCAGAAAAGATGTCGAATGATGGAATTAACCAGATTGTTGTAGAGAAGCTTGACAAGAACAACTTCCATTCTTGAAGATTTAGATTGACAAATTTTCTGATGGGAAAAGGCTATTGGGACTACATTGAGGGTGAACATGAGGAGACACCGAGATACCCGGTGATTAATCCAACTGTTGCAGATGTAAAAGAATACAAGGATTGGAATCAAGGAGAAAGGAAAGCCATGTATTGGCTTCCTATTAGCATATAGGACACCATGATTGGGCATATATAGGATGCCAAGTCACCCAACAAGGAGGCATGGGACACCTTGGTGAAGTTATATGAAACTAACACCAAGGCATGAAAGATTTAGTTAGAGACTGAGCTCCATAATGTGTGTAGAAGAAAAACATGTCTATGAATGATTATGCCTTGAAGATCAAGGGCATTATGGAATTCCTTGTATCTATTAGTGTTTGTGTTGATGATGATGATAAGGTGGAAGTATGTCTACGTGATCTTGGGCCACAATACAAGGCAAAGACATCTATTTAGACTCGGGAGAACATTCCCAACTTCACAGATTTGGTGTCAATGTTGATCTTTGAAGAAAAGAGTATGGGTGAAGACCAGTCTTCACAAAACAAAGGCAATTCGAAGCAATAGGCCTTCTACACAAGTGCAAGTGGTAGAGGATGAGGTAGAGGTAGAGGCTGAGGCCGTGGGGCCAAGGTGGTGGCCGAATAGGTAACCAAAATTATGGTGAGTAACAACATTCCCATGAATCACAACAACAACACATAGGTGGAAGAGGCCAGTTTAGAGGGAGGGGGAGTCAAAGATGTCGTGGAAATTGGCAAAGGTAGCAAAATGATACATGAGGCTATTTTATTGTAGCAAATCTAAGCATGTGCAAGCAAATTATTATAAGAAGCAAAATGACATGAGAAGTGGAAAAGTGCAGCAAAATAATTATGCGTTCTCTAGCCAAAGTAATGAGGACAATGAAAGGTTATTTGTTATGCAATATGTGCTTAATGCTATGTTGGAAAATGATGTATCCACATGCAATGATGATTTATTATATGTGGATTCAGGTGCTTCAAACCACATGACCAGTCATGGGCGAGTGGTTCAAGGATATGAAAAATCCTGAAAAGCCAGGTTTTGTTGAGACAGAGGATGATACTACTCATCCAATTGCCCATGTTGGAAATGTGCCATTGTCTATATAGAATGATAAAGTGAAGTATCTTGCAGATGTACTTTACGTTTCAAATATTACAAAGAATCTGGTTCACTTCAATTTAGTCCATATGGTTTTTGAGTGAACCAAACTTTTTCAGTTCAATTGCACATATAGTTAAACTACAAACATTTTTCAGTTCAATTGCACATATAGTTAACCTACAAACATTTTGCCGTAGTCTCTCCCAAAATTGATGTAAAATTCAATCCCCAACATCAATCTAGTAATCAATAGTCATCCAAGAGTAAGCAAATACTAATGTATACATAATACATGTGTCTCATCATTGCCATTTAATTTTATCAAATCATTTGCCAAATGAATATGTTGTCAAAACCTCTTACCAATAGGCTCAAAAGAAATAAAGGATAACAACAATGTACCCAATCTTGATTTTGAAAAATACTTCCACCTATTCTTTATCTTGCATAAGTGATAGCAAGAAAGCAATACCATATAAGTCACATTATGCATTTTGACACTTTAATTGGTATCCATAAGCATTATTACACATCCCTTGGCATTGATAAAGGTAAGAATGCTTGCAAATAATTTCAACTTTACCAAGAAGGCTTGTTTTATCTTCTAATCTTTCCAATCACGTGAATGTTAAGAGGAAAGGCTCAAAAGAAATAAAGGATAACAACAATGTACCCAATCTTGATTTTGAAAAATACTTCCACCTATTCTTTATCTTGCATAAGTGATAGCAAGAAAGCAATACCATATAAGTCACATTATGCATTTTGACACTTTAATTGGTATCCATAAGCATGCTAATGCAATGTTCACCCAATTCTTGTAAGAAGCATGCTAATGCTATGGATTTTCACAAAGGTTCATGAAATCCATCACATAACATCAAATCAAGTGCTTCTCAAGCTATTGGTACTACTCGATCTTGCAAGGTTGTTACCATTAAACACCATTGCAAGCATGATAACCACCGATCTTGCAAAAGACTTTTGATTAAGCAACCCTAGGGCTAGGGTTTATCTCCAAAACACCATACCCACAAGAAACCCTAGGGCTAGGGTTGCTCTCCAAAACACCATAGCCATTAAGCTTGTAAGAAACCCCCAAATCTTTGCCCATTTTCCTCAAGAAAGCTTCAAATCCCATAAGAAATGGTTCAAATGCTTCAAACTTGCTTAATCAAAGGCTGGTAGACTCTCAAGTGAAGCTTTAAACACCATGAGGAAGAGGCGATGACAAAACATAGCTCCATGGAGGATGAAGTTATTGATAGCCATATTTGCTTATAGTAGAAGAGGTGAATCTTGTTTCCAATCACCACAAGAAAGGGTCATAAAAGAATCAGGTTGGTTCTTCTTGCTTAGAGAAGCATGGGAGAAGGCTAGGGTTGGATAAAATGGCCTCAACAAGAAGCATGCTTGTGAAAAAATGAAAAACGCCTAACTTTTACCTCAAAATATCAAGAAAAGGCTTAAAGATTGCTCCAAAAAGCCTAATGTCACTAGATCTTGCAAGGGAAGAAGCATAGAGATGGAAATGTGATCTAGGGTTTGAAGAAATTTCAAATTTTTTTCAGGAAAATAGAAATATCAATATCTTAAAAGAAAGAAAGAAAAAAGAAAATGGCTCAAACATAGATCAAAAGCCATGCTTTGATACCAATGGAAGAGAGAAGGAATGCACTCATCACTACATGGAGTACCACATGTTTGCACTCTTGAGGGATTACCACCATGGCAACTTACTTGAAGCATGAAGATGATTAATCTTTGATTAATGAAAGTGATTAGTCACTAAGTTGACAGTTTTCTTATATACTAGAGCTCCAATTACACACTATAGTATTAATGTCCACCCTTGTGACCTTGGCCCTTAGCTCTATGATGGCGATAATAGTTTGTAGTAATTCTTGCCCTTCAAGCTCATGATACACTCCAATCGGCCAAGCGATTAACGTGGGGTTCGTCCTGTAGCTTGTTCACTTCTTCTTAAACAGTGGCCAATATTTAGAAGGGTGGTACCCCCTTGTGGTGCTCGTGTGTGTGTGTGTGTGTGTGTGTGTGTGTGTGGTGAGTAGTATGGTGTGTGTGTGTGTGTGTGTTTTTGTGTGTGTAGCCAATTAACACTAGTTCTGTAATTGGACACTAAAGTGTCCTGAGGACACTAAAGTGTCTTGAAAGTTAGCATTTTTCTTGAATTTTTGTGGGCAATCTATTAAGAGTTTTGAAATGCTTAACATTCGCAGATGTTCCTCAAGACCCAAAAAATCCTTGAGATTTTTTAAATTGCACTTTTCTTAGCTTTTGCAAGGCAATATTTTAAATTTCTTAGACACATGCTGATAAAACGCATGATTTTTGCTGTTTTCAAAATAGTAGTAATTTGTACATAACTTTTAGATGGGACATAGTTTGATCATGAAACTTGGCTTGATGGAAAGCCCATGATGTAAACTAAATCTTGGAATCATCAAACGATAATTATTGGATAAATTTTTGACTCGCTACTAATATTGAAATGACGTTTTTTATACAGGTGGAGCATGAATTTTTCTCCTTCCATATGCAAGCTAATAATGTAAAACTTGAGGTGCACCCATGTTATATAGGGTAAATACTACTTTGTTTTGAATTTTCCAAAACTTTATAGCCACTTTTTGGGCCTCTTCTCATACATGGCCTTTTGCGCAACCTGTTTTTAATACATAAAATGTCTAATTATGAGCCTAATTTTGATTTTCATCAAAGGGGAAAGCTGTGTAAGTGCATTATTTGTTGTAACTATAGGTGTAGACTACTTGTGCAAGCATAGTTATGATTAGTTTTTGAAAAAAGATGATCAAATTTTGTATTTTTATTTTTTACAGTTTTTTTAGAACTAGGCGATAAGAACCTACTTAAGTGGAGGCTAAGTTAGTGTCATACACATCAAATTATGGCTTATTTATCTCATCTCAAGCATGAAAACCAATAATCAACATTCTCATTGATAGGGCTACAATTTTTTTTAGTGGCGTGATTGAGTTTTGATAATACGCGTTACTTTTGCTGATTTTATGCAACTTTTTTGGAAAAAATTCTAGGAAAGGAAAATGATTTTTTTGGTGAACTTCTACCTCCTTGGACTGATGTATGCTATCAAAATATCTTGGAAAAAATGCTATTGATATCATTGGATTTTTTTTTTGAGAGAATGATGCTTGCATATTTGGAAAAATCCTGAAAAATGTTCATTTTCAAGACATATGCTACTTTGTTGCTTATGTACTTCCAAATAAAAAGGCATTTTATATGTTTAGCATTTTTTACATAAGCATAGGGTTATGTTCTACATGCCCAATGAAGCATTTTGGTTTTTAAAGCCTACATTAGGAGTTTGATTTTTTTCGCAACCCCCAAAAAAGGACACTCAAGTGTCCTGTTTTGGTACCAAACTAGTGTTAAAATTCCCATGTGGTTAGTAGTATGTTGAGAGTATGCTATGTGTGTGGTGAGTAGTCTGGTGTGTGTAGTATTATGGGGTGTGTGTGGAAAGCCAATTAAAATTCCCATGTGCGATTAGGAATGGAATAAGATGTCATGAAAAAAAGAGGTCCTTACATGCACAACGTGATATGTGTGTGTGTGTGTGTGTGTGTGTGTGTGTGTGTGTGTGTGTGTGTGTGTGCACGTGTGCATGCATGCATGGTGATTTTGGTCTAGCAGCATAAGAAGGATTCAAAGGATAAGGGAGGATTTGGCTATGTGTAATGTTGTATGTGAGAATAATAAAGCATGCATGTGTGTGAGTGTCAAGTGTACATGGTCTCCATCAAATCAAGAATCAAACACCAAACACATTGTTACAAAAGCATGCATGTGTGTGGGTGTTAAGTGCACATGATCTCCATCAAATCAATAATCGAACACTAAACACACCATTTTCCACTACCAAAGCTTTTAAGTCATTAGTTTTTAAGGAAAGATAATGGATGCTGATAGGAGAGTAGGACTTAATTGTGCCCAAGCGTGCAAGCAACCTTGTAAATACAATTTCCATCTACCATAGTCTAAGTGATTGATTGACTAAGAAGATTGTCTGCAACATGCATGAGGATTTTCTATGCATGAAACTTATATCACCATGTGTTTAGTGAATGTATGATCTTGCAAAAGATAAGAGAATAGGTGGCCAAGGGTTAAAGATCCATCAAAAAAGATCATTGTAGTCTCAACTCTAATGTCCTCCAAAGGGAGGCTACTGGCCCCATCGGGCCCAAGAGGCCAATGTGATTATCACCAATAGATATCCAAATGGAATGTGCAAATGGAAGCTAGTAAAAGAAGCTTTATTTTCATCCTAAAATAGGACTTGCTATCACCAATAGATACCCAAATGGAATATGTAAATGGAAGCTAGTGAAGAATCTCGATTTTCATCCTAAAATAGGACTTGCTATCACCAATAGATACCCAAATGGAATATGTAAATGGAAGCTAGTGAAGAATCTCGATTTTCATCCTAAAATAGGATCAATAAAGCATTGTAGTCTCTCCAAGTTCATTATAGTTTGGTGCTGATAAAGTTGAGCCTATTTCTTCTCATCAAGTGTAGCATTAGGCAAGACAAGGAATATCCTTGCACACCCTGATTCCTATCACAGCTACCCTATGAAGAACTACAATTATATGAGGGCTTATATTGCAATTCTCAAGTAGTCACATAGCTTTTTAGTGCGGTGACGAGTGTAAAATAGCTACAACCCCTAGGGGGAGGGGCTTTCACAATGTTCCCAATGATGGCTAGTAACCTCCAAAGGGAGGTTACTAGCATTGGGCCAAGAGGCCAATGTGATTATCACTAATAATGGCTAGTAAGGGAGGTTACTTGGGCCAAGAGGCCAATGTGATTATCACAATGGCTAGCAACCTCCAAAGGGAGGTTATGTTGGATAAATGTAATCCCAACTCCTTAGTCCAATTTAATATGTGGTTGATAGGCTAGTGGTCAGTGGTTGGTGTGTAAAGCCTACAAATGGTTGGTGCATGTTGTTCATGCAACTCATGCAACTAAAAATAGGGTAGAGGAGTCTCTAAATAAGGTACAAGTCGTGATCAAGTGATTATGTAAGTTTGGTTCATGTCTAATCACAATTAGTGTCTTCTTGTGTTAATCTCATATCAATTTTCTGCATATACCAGATTTTTGTCCCTCATATTCATGATGTCTTATACAATCTTTGATCCACCTTGAGTATGTTTTGATCAATCTTCATAGCTTAGTTAACATATCCAACATTTGGTATATGAGCTTGACTCAATTAGGCTTAGTTTATTAGCAAAAACCCTAATCAATTTCTTAATCACCATAGCTAGTTTTTCTCTGTTTGAACCACTTGCTGTAGTTTGCTTCCGTGCTTGCACCTGAGTGGATAAAACCCTAATCTTTTGATATAGGCTCTTAGCTTTGCTCCCACGCATGCTAAGCTTACTCGCCAATTTCGACACAGATGCGCGAATTCGTCATCGCCAGATCACCTATTTTCTGTTCAGCGTAGCAATTCGCCATCGTCTATACAAATTGAGCCAATTCCTTTGAGGTGATGCAAGTCTATCATGTGAAGATTCACCACACAAAATTTGGAGGCATATGGGCCACTGTAGTAGCTACATGCATCGTTTTTTCAGTCGCCTCTTTTTTGCAGTTTCTGCTCCTACATGTTGATACCTATTTTAATTTATATTGATGATATTTTTACTATTTGGGCTTAAATCATCTATGTGAGCAAGTTCTCAACATTAATCATCATATTTTATCATCATGAGTTCCAAATTTCCCGACAAATTCAACGGAACTGGGTTCCATACCTAGCAAATCAAGGTGAAGGGCTACCTCATGAAGAAAAATCTGCGGAGTATGGTCAAGCCACTTATACTGAAGATGAAGCAGGTATTTCTGCTACAGTTACAAGAGCTACAACGGCTGCACTTCAAGCAAAAGATGAGCAAGCACTTGGTATTATCATTACTGCTTTAGAAGATGATTTTATTCATTATATTGATGATGTTGAGTCAGCTATGGAAGCTTGGGAATTATTAGAACATACTTTTGGTGCAAAGGCAAAGCATTCCAAGATCAGTTTGAAGATGCAACTCTTTGATCTAACCATGGAGAGTAATGAAAATTTAGCAGGTGTTATATTTGAAGGAAAATTTTCAAAACTTACATTTACTCTGAGTTAGAGTGGAGTTTAACCATCCGTAGATTGATGGTAGTTAGAAACTCAACAAGATTCTAGAGCATATGCTTGAGAGAAAGTATCTCTCAGCTTTGGAACTAATCCTTGTGATGCATGCTTAGATTGGCTCTAGTTTATTTCTCCTATGGCCGTAGAGCTTTCCAAGGAGAAGTTTTAACAAGTTGGTGATGCAACATGGTAGCGTAGTCTACAAATATCTAGTAGCATAGTCTAAGAACTTGCGCTACTAGAGTGCTCTCCAGTACATTAGCTTCTGTGCTAATGACATGATGCAAAATCAAGGCATGAAATTTGCCTTGGGGTTTTGGTTGAAATACCAAATCACGGCTTGCGTGAGTACTACTAGACATTTGCTTACCAATGACTTCCCCAGTTAATGGCACGTCGGATTGCCCGGACACGTGGGAGAAATATGCTAATTACTCCATTGACGACGGGTACTTACTTTACAAGGGTAGAGTATGTGTACCAACTATTGGTGACTTTCGGGCCCAAATTCTTAAAGAAAGTCATGATAGTCCAAGTGCGGGTCATCCTGGGATTCAGAAGACCTATGCACTAGTTAAAAGACAGTTTTATTGGCCTAGTTTGTTTAAGGACGTCCAAACTTATGTGCTGAAATGCAATAAGTGCCAGGTCAATAAACATGAACGTCTTAAGGTTGGAGGACTACTCCATCCGCTGGAGATTCCTCAAGGGAAATGGGAAAGCATTTCCATGGATTTCATTACCGGTTTACCCAAGACGAGTCAAGGGAATGACTCGGTGTGGGTGATAGTGGACAGGTTAACTAAAATGGCAAAGTTTATTGCCACGAAGAAAACTGTTAAAACGCCAGAGTTGGCAAAACTCTCTATTGAACATCTCTACAAGCTATATGGCCTGCCCGCAGATATAGTGTCGGATAGAGATAGAAAGTTCAACAGTCATTTTTGGAGGGAAGTCTTCAAAAAGCTGGATACTACTCTGAGTATGAGTACGGCAGATCATCCGGAGTCTGATGGTCAAACGAAAAGAGTTAACCAAATTCTAGAGGATATGTTGCGTTCTTATGTTAGTAAGAAGCAATCTAATTGGGAAGAGTACTTGCCCTTATTGGAGTTTGCCTATAACAGCTCCAAACACTCAGCGACTGGATTTACACCATTCATGTTAATGTATAGATTCCATCCGAGATCTCCGATGGCTGTAGGCCTAGAAAAGAAGAAGATTCAATCTGTCAAGGATTTCCTTGAAGATATGAATGATATGCTCACAGCCGCACGTGAGAGCATTCGTAGCGCTCAGGATCGCGCTAAAACTTATGCGGATAAAGGACGAAGAAAGGTGACCTTTGCAGAAGGTGACTTTGTATTCCTCAAGGTTCCTGCGCAGTCAGAAACCATGAAAACGGGAAAGTGTGATAAACTTTCTTCGAGATATTGTGGTCCTTTTAAAATCCTTAAGAATATTGGGGACGTAGCATATAAACTTGAGTTACCGGAGAGTTCTCAAGTCCATCCTGTCTTCTATGTCAGTAAACTGAAGAAATCAGTTCACGGGTTAGAGAAGAACGCAGTTTCTCCAAAGATTTTGGTGGACTTGATAGAGCCACCAAAGATACCACATGAACCTGAAAAGATTCTAGAGTATCGTGACAGACAAACCCGACATAAAGTGTACCAGGAGGTACTTGTTTAATGGACAGATAGGGATGAGGAGGTGGCAACCTGGGAACGCCGTAGTGCAATTTCCAAAAGGTTTCCCCAGTTTGTTTTCGAGGACGAAAACTCTTCTTAAGGGGGGGGTAATGTCACATAGGCTGTAATGCCTGTGACCGACGGCAGACCGGATGGCCATGTCCGGGGTTCAGTGGGAGAGGACGCCCATGCGGAGTCATGGGCGGCCAGGCTAGTGTGGACGGCAGGCCACACACTATATAGCTTGGGGGATGAGGGGCAATCCTCATTCTTCCTCTATGGCTGTCCCCTCCTGTGGTAACGCCCGTAGTGGCGTTACAGATATCTAACAATTTTTCTCTCTAGGCTAAAAACAAGGGAAAACAATGTTTTCTTGCATTCTGATTTAGGGGATGATTACATAGACTGAAGGGGAGGTTCTTACACCTTTACATCTCAAAAATCTGAAGGGAGGAATCTTACAACATGGGGCCAATAGACATTGTGTTAGGTTGCAATTGGCTGCCCACACTTGGGACTTTCAACATGAATTTGCAACAAGGTTTCAATATCTTTATGCATGAAGAAGGGTGTGCTACATTGAAGGGATCTTGATTGTCTAAGTTGACATTGATCAATGGCACTAGACTCAAGAAAGAGCTCATAAAAATGGAGTGTGTTTATGCATTATAGATTTATAAAGATGAGGTTATAGATTTATAAAGATGAGGTTATAGATGGTGATAAGGATGTAATGCATGAGGGCATGGCTAAACTCTCGGATGAGTATAAAGAGGTGTTTCAAATTCCCAAGAGTTTGCCACTAAAGAGAGATGTTGATCATGGTATTGAGCTTGAACCAAATGCTAAGGTGGTCAACAAGCCCTCATATAGGTGGGAAAAGATGAAGTTGTAAGGCAAGTCAAAGAACTCATGGATATTGGACAGATTGAACCAAGTCAATCACCATTTTCTTCACTCGTACTCTTTTGGTAAAGAAGAAAGAAAGAACATTTCATATGTGCATTGACTATCTTGATCTCAATAAGATCACCAAAGAATAGATTTCTAATACCTCATGCGGATTATCTTCTTGATAAACCTAAGGATGCCAAGTACTTCTCTAAGATTAATTTGAGGTCAAGGTACCATCAAATTAGAATAAAGAAAGGTGATGAGTTCAAAACACCTTTTGGAATGGAAAGATGGCTCTTTTATTTCATGGTGATTCCATTTTTGGGTTGTGCAATATGCCTACCTACTATTCAAGCATTGATGAACAAAGTACTACATCCAAATGTACTTTTATAGCTCAAGAAGTGGAGTATCTTGGTCACAGTGGGAGCAAAGAAGGCATCAGAGTGGATCCCAACAAGAAGGTTGAATTTGTGAAGAAGTGGTCTATACCCCACTAATGTGACTCAACTAAGAGGATTTTTGGGTTTATCTTCTTTCTATGGAAGATTCATTGAGAGGTATGTAGGAATTGTAGCGGCGGCTACCTCTTTTACTGACTATACCGACAAGCTTAAGAAGGAAGCCTTCTTTTGGGATGTAATAGCGAATAAGAGCTTTGAAGAGCTCAAAAGGATGCCCACCTCAGCCCCTATTTTTTTTTGTTTGGACTTCTCTAAGTCATTCACACTAAAGCTAAGGACAAGTATACAAAATAGAGACAGAGGAATCGAGATATCTAGGACAAGAGAATTTTCAAAAAACACTGTGTTTTATTACAGTGGAAAACATTGATACATATATTGTTATTATTATATTTACAAGGGCGTAAACCACAAAGGTGGAAGCCGTTTATTGGATTGCACTCAAGACAGGCATGCTACATGAATGCCTCGCTGCCTAAGACCATGTCGAGGTGGCACAGGTATGAAGTTGTAGCCTTCACTGATAGCTCGGAGAAACTCTGCAGCTCTCTCTTCGGAGGAGTTTATGTAGAGTTCATTCGGATCCACATCAGGTGGGCTTTCTTCGATCATTATGGGGTTTGTCTAACCACCTTCTTGACTGGCTGGAAGGTCGTCATTTCTATCCTCCAATTGTCCCTCTTGTTCCTCTGGTTGTTGGTCTTTCTCTTCATAGTGGCTGAGAAAATACCTTGCAGATTCACCTTCTATGTAATGGTCTCTGAAGAAGACGTTTCTAATGTCAAAAATATCAACAAAGGTCGAGAGTCTTTAAGCATTTCCAAACTACGCGAGCCCTTCTAGAATCCATGCCATTGCCATCTTTGGGTATAATCCACGATGTACTTGCTAAATACTTCATGTTTCTCATCATCTTCAGGAGGGTCACCCCAAGGGTGACATACCACTTGTTTAGGATATAGTTTTCCATAAAGACGAAAGCTCGATTGAACACATTGACTGGAGTGAGGCATACTCAGTTCTTTAGGTCGCCCTAGCCAAATTGTGCATACAGAGTCTTGCCTCTAGAGATCTCATCTACACACACGTTATGAGCATGAAATTGGAAATGAGGTTTGTGCAAGTCCTTGAGACAATAGCCCACCATGCCCTCAAACGTGTGCATTTTGTTTGACGAAGTGCACGGCGCATCACGATGGCACCTAGAGTTTTGTTTACATTCCACATGAGGTGTTGCTTCACAGACTTGCCAATAGCAATGATGGATGTAGAGGTGATTCGGGAAACCATTTGGAAGTCATCTTGCTTGAAGCAAGATGATTAATCTACGATAGTAAAAGTGACTAATTACATGATTAAGCTCATAATTATCTTATATATTAAAGCTCCATTACACACTATATTATTAATGCCCCCCCTTGTGGCCTTGGCCTTTAGCTCTATGTCCACCAATTATTCATGTCATGTGGCCTTTGGCCCATATATCCTAAGCTTATATGCTTATTAACATGGATATTGATTCCACCATGTTATAAATCATCCCCACCCATAAGGTTTCGTCCTCGAAATCATAGGGATAACTCTTTTCACACATCATATGAGTGAGGTTATCTCCATAGAGACCATGTTAAAAATTCATTTTTACATACAAAGTAATCCAAGGTCCAACTTGAATGTATGGTTGTAAAATATATATAATGCTCTCAAAACATCCCAAACAAGCTCTTCATAATAGTATATAACCCATATGAAGCTCTCAACCCATGCTCATCCAATACCATCATGAAGAGGGCTATACGAACAGTGAATCCCAAAAAAATCCAACAAGTATACTCTCGGTTTTAAAGAATCATTGCTCCCCCCCCCAACAACCCTTGATATCCCTTCAACATTGAAGCAGGTTGTCATCAAGCTTCTTCATTGGGTATTAATCCATGCCATTTGACAAGGTATTCTACCATAGTTCGGCTACAAAGTACCCTCTCTCTCATACCCAATATCCTCTCAACTATGAAATACACTCTCTCATACCCAATATACTCTCAACTGTGAAATACACTCTCTCATACCCAATATACTCTTGGCTACGAAATACCCTCTCTCTCATACCCAATTTCTCTCGGCTACAAAAAAGTACCCTCTCTCTCATACCCACCCTCCTCATTCATTAGAGGTAGCTCATCATGAACTTGCACTTTGGGCCCAATGTCAGCCTTTAAGTGAGACACATAGAATATGTCATGTATATTAGTGGTTAGTGGAAGCAATAATTGATATGCTACTTCCCTCACTCTCTTCAAAACCTTGTATGGACCATAATAGCAATGAGCTGATTTGGTGTTAGTGTTCCCTTTGAGAGACCCATATCTTGACTTAGGGATCCTTAAAAACACTCAATCTCCTTCTTGAAACTCCAAAGGTCTCCTATGAGCATCGACATAATGCTTCATTCTCACTTGAGCTTGCTTTATGTTTGCCTTGCATTGTTAGAGAAGAGCATGCATTCTCTCTCCAGTTCCTCTTTTACATTTGGATTCACTCCTTCTTGCTTGACAACCATCTTGCTAGAGAAGAGCATGCATTGTCTCTCCACTTCCTCTTTTGCATTTGATTCACTCCTTCTTGCTTGACAACCATCATCTTGTACCATACAATGCCTCAAAAGGCAACATGCCAATACTCTCATGATGATCATTCATCCCACACACTTTGATGAGTGTCAAGGCAATGGTGTCTCAAGTAAGTTTCCACCCACTTATTTTCCCTCTCTGTTTGACCCATCAGTCTCAAGATGGTAAGCAATGCTTGGTGTCAAACTTGGTTCACATGATCGCAAACAAAGTCCTCTAAATTTGAACTCATAAATTTGACATCCTAGTAACTCACAATTTGTTGTGGTACACCATGCAGCTTGAATATATGATCCATAAATTGCTTCGCAAATAATCATAGATGCCGTGTATTTGACCTTTGTAGGAATGAAATGTGTCACCTTTGAAAACCTATCCACAACCACATATAAATTATCCTATCCTTTCTTTGTTTGTGGAATATCTGTAATAAAATCCATAGAAATATGATCTACTTTCCCTCAAGAGAAAGTTGAAGTAACGTAGTGGGCTTATGTGTTGAGTCCTTATTAAGTTGACAAAGCATACATCTTGTGACAAAAGCATGTTATGTCATTCCACATCCCTTTCGAATGGAAACTCTTTCTTATCTTGTCAAAGGTCTTGAATATTCCCATTGGTGAAGAATGCATTTCTTTTCATGTAGTTTGATGTAGGCACAAGATAGACTCTAGATCTTTGTGGTAAATGAGACCATTTTGTAGCATAAAATGAGGCAACTCTTCATGAGAACCATTTGCGCCATTTGTGACACCTCGTCATCCAAGAGATGTTCCTCTTGAATGTCCATGGCCCAATCTTTGTGTACTTCAAAGAAAGACATAAAACATGTCTACATTCTTAATAGAGCATTGACAAACCACATTATCATTGCCCACATTCTTAATAGAGCATCGACAAACCACATTATCATTGCCCTTTGTGTATGTGATCTTGAAATCATAATTTTACAATGTGGCCAACCACTGCCTTTCCTTAAAAGACAAATTTGGTTAAGAAAGGAAATTCTACAACACCCTATGATCACTTCTCACATAAAAGTGACTCCCATAGAGGTAATGATGCCACTTCTTGATAGCATGGAAGATAACAACCATATCTTGGTCATACACATGCATTTACATTTCCTTCTCATTCAACTTATGGCTCTCACACAATGATCTTTGTATAAAACTACCCCAATAAAAATGCCCGCTTTATTAATTTATGCGAAGCCCTTTTTAATAAGCCAATGTTAAAATTCTAAATTCTTATTTTCTTATTCTGGAACCGCTTTCGTGCGACTTTTTTAGTACGTGTATTTTCTTGATTTTGCTCCGGTGCAGGCTTCTGGCCGTGCATGCGACCTGCAGCAAGGATTAATGGCTTCAGACATGTAGGCAGAAAACTAAGTTTAATCTGTTTTCATTTTTTTATATATGTTTTCAAGGTTTGTGGCGTTCAAGCAGCTCTCTGTAGCATGACTATTGTACTGACAACAATCTTGAAACTCGTTGCAGGTAAGTTAAAACCTAAATAATATGGGCAGTCATGCACAAGCTCACGGAACACTACCAGTGCCTAAACATAGCAAGGAGTTGCAGACCGCAGTCCAAGACGAAGCTTGCCGCCAGGAAATCGATGCAGCGAAAAAGCGCGCCGCTGCTCAGAATGTTGATTATGCTACATTTGCAGCATTGGTAGGTGTGTGTTGTATATTATTGCAGTTGTCATAATTCATACATGTAAAAGAAATAGTGACTACGTTTGTTAATAAGAATCTAGATGTTGTGAACATCACGAGTACATTTCTTAATAAGAATCTAGATGTTGTCTGTCTCAAAAGGCACAAGACTTTCCCCATTTGATCTGACTCACAGCCCCTCAATGGCTGCTGCAAATCTCCTCAGGTTACCCTCTGTCTTGCGCAGCGTCATCTGTGAACAACAGCTGCCCCCAGCTCAAAAAACAAAAACAAAATGTCACAGCTCTGCCCCCGGCTCTAAAAGCAAAAACAAAACGTCATCCGTGAACACAACCCCTGTAGCCAAGTGTTCTGTTTGACAAGGAATTTTTTTGTGGCTTCTGCCCATAGTTGTCAAAACCTGGTGTTGTCAAGGTGCCAAACCTGTTCTTGTGTTTTTGCTTCGGAGTAGCCATTGCCAATCCTGTTGAGACAAAATTGCCAGCCAACACTTTTTAATCCTGTTGACAACAACATTGCAAAGCATTTGTTGGCAAATTGGGAAAGCGTACAAGGATTAGAGTGCCACATCACATTAATGCCAATGAAGACATCGTCAGCTGCCATTAAGTGCAATCTGCCTTTGCCAACTCTTTCTCATGCTTCAGCTTTGGGCATTCATCAACTTGATCTTCTGTTTTATCCTTCTATTAGTTAAAAATCAAACATCCACAATGGGGACTACAACTCTCCGTAGAGATAGAATGCTCAAAGAAAGACCTTCGATGGTGTCACTGCTGTAGCGCGCATGCCAAATGTGCTGCAGCTTAAGTGCGATGCCATCACCATCCTTCTAATAGAGGAGGGTTGGGTAACTACTCGGGCAGTCCTCGGATTTGCTTGGGCTGTCCCCGGATCTGCTGTAAAGAGGGGCCTGTCCCAATCTTTTGTGAAACCATTGAATTCCCAGAGTTATGTCCGCCCATAAGAGGGGCAACCATAAAATCTCGCACAAACTCAATGTCCTGAATCACCAATTTAGCACCTTGAGCTTCAAACTTGATGCTCGCTGTCATTCCCGTGCCAAATCCCTCAACCTTCTTGTATACTGAAGTCAAGACGAAACGGAGTGGCCTGTTTTGTCCTGAATCACCAATTTAGCACCTTGAGCTTCAAACTTGATGCTCGCTGTCATTCCCGTGCCAAATCCCTCAACCTTCTTGTATACTGAAGTCAAGACGAAACGGGCTCGCCGAGCGGCCTGTTTTGTGACCACATCCTCCGTGCTGCCGTTGTCAAACAAGACAACGACTCTCTGGCCACCTATGTAGCCAAAGGTCTTGAGCAATTCGTTGCGCTCATACTCTTGGTCTTTGGTGCCCTTCTGCTTATTTTCGAGCACCTGGCTAATGATTGCACCAACCAAAGAACTGGGATCCAAAGAACTAGGGACGGCCACTGGGGTCTGTGTGGGAGCTGGGCTCACCACGGAAGCTATGGAGGTTGGGGTGGTCGTCTATGGAGTGGTAGTCTTCTTCGGACAATCCTTAGAAGTGTGTCCTTTTGTGTGAAAAGAAACACCTACCCTCCTTCTTGTACTGATTTGTCTCCTTAGCACTCAGTTTCCCAATGGTCTTGCTTGCGTGAGCTTTCTGGTCTGGAGTAAGCTTGGGCGCATTGGTCAAGTTCTTGGAGCCAGAGGCTCCCGTGCTCTGTGTTGGGGAAGACCCCGTCTGGTTCTGGCCTTTCCTCCCCGCCGAGAGGCGGGTACCTTGGAAGTGGAAGGTTGGAAAGTCTTGGGCTTTCCGCCATTGTACTTCATTTCAGCACTCTGTGCAAGCGAGAGTGCATCCTTAAAGGTGGCTGGCCTAAACTTTTGCACCTCGGTAGAAACCGCCACTTAAGATCAAGGATAAACTCGTCCCAGACATAAGCCGCCATACCCAATCTGGTGTGGGCATGAGTCCAATGGGTCCACCAAGGAATGGCCTCACCTTCCAAATACCAACTAGCCAAGATCACTCTGTTAGTATCATTCTTTCTAACTGTAGCAAAATAAGCTTCAAATTGGTGCAACTATAAATTTTTGGTGAATAAAGTTTCCTTCAGTTCCTGCCCATCCTTTATTTGTGAAGAGCTGTTTTCTTTCATTGTTTGGCATTGTCATGGTATCAGAGTGGGTTCAAGACTGAGGATTTGTTGGACAGCACCTATACCTTTTACTTCTTAGAGAGGTGGGCTGTGGACTCATCTACAGGCTGCATTTTTTCTCTAGAGAGCTGCGTTTTCTGCGTGGACAGCCTAGAGATTGCTGCATTTTCTGTGTGGACAGCCTATAGGCTGTGTTTTCAGCCTAGGCAACCTACAAAGGGCTGCGTTTGTTTTTTGGAGAGCCTCTTCCACCTTTTTTTTCCCACCCTTTCCCTCCCTCTTGCTTCTGAACCCACCCTTTCCCTCCGGCCAGCCGACTGGTCTATATATCATAAGCGCTGTTCTCCATGCAGCCGACAGGTTCTTCTTTGTCTTGCTCCTAGTCCACACTAGCTCCAATTCTTGGTTCTAATCATCTTTTTCTGGCTGCCCCTCTGGACTAGCTTCAGGATATGTCCATGGGCAAAACTTGCACATGACACCTACTGAGTCAGCTTTTTCAGCCAAAGGGAATCCCAAGTGGCAACCCAAAGGAGGTAATAAAAACGGCGGCAAATCCAAGGAGGAGTCTGCTTCAGGCTCCAAGGATAAAGATAAAGGAAAAGAAAAGGGAAAATCTACGGAGAGAAAATGCTACTACTGTGGCAAGGCTGGTCATCTTTGGGCCGATTGCTTCAAGAAGAGAGACGAGGAGAAAAAGCCAAACTAGAAGGACTCCGACAACAAAGAATCCAAACCCAAAAACAAGATGTGGCCTTTGTTCTAGTTGAAGAGTGTACCTCATCCACTGCGGAGCGGACTGCTACCTCTCTTGAGGACTGGATTGTGGGTTCTGGGGATACTTCCCACATGACTCACAAGAAGGATATCTTGGAGGACTCTCTGTCATGTGCATCAGCAATGCCATGGACATTTCTAGGGCTAAATCCAGAAGGGGCAAGCAGATAAAGATTATGAACCAGTAGAACCAGAAGGTAGGAGCTTCAGGTGACTCATCTGAGGTGGACATGGAGCAAAGCATGATCAGATGGCTGTCGGCTGCAGGGCAGTGGATGCTGGCTGCCAGAGGAGCTGTCGGTTTACGTCAGCAGAGGGGTGGGCAGCATGCGCATCAAAGACAAGGACCAGCAGCAGTCGGGCAGGGCAAAAAGGGGATTGTTTGGACATGGAACTGGCCGACCAGCAGTCGGCCAGCATAAAGTGTCAAAAATCCCATATAAAAAGGGCTCCTTGCTCCTTGTTTTAGTCATTCTCTCCCACTAGGGGATTGGATCATAGGAGGTCCCATAGGGGACAGATTTTAGGGTTAGCTACCTTTTTATGAAGGCAGTCCATGGCTGCAAAGATATGTACCTTTTTGTACCATAGTATATACTGAATTTCCAGCACTTCTCTCTCTCTCTCTCTCTCTACTCTCTCTCTACCTGCGTTTCTGCATCAGATGGTGCTTTTCTGCATCAGAAGGTTTTCAAGAGTGTTTAGGGCTGAAAGAAGACTCCCAGAGATTCCGTGTGTTACATTGGTATCAGAGCATCAGGCTCAGCAAACCTAAACGCTGATTCAGTCCCAGATGATGGTGTACAGGTCCAAGGTACAGGAAAGTACACGGATTCGAAGCCCAAGGCCAGAACACAGATCGGGAAGAACTCCTAGGAGGTTTGTTGGTGGTGTTCCACAGTGCCAGATGGGGATGGCAGTTCCGTGAGCCAGATGGGTTCTAAGGGAACGGTCCCAAGGGAGGTTGATCCTCCAAGGGTGATGTGAGAGTGCCAGACTCAGTTCCAGGAACGAAGACCAAGACGGTGTTCAGAGTCAGGGCAGGAATGGATTGTGGACTAGAGGAAGACCAGATGCATAGATCTTCATCAGAGACAGAGTGGTTTGGAGAACAGAACGGATTTTCAGAGAAAAAGGTTTGCCAGGGATGGATGATGACAGAGGGACTTCAGGACAGGATTGGGATGATGACAGTCATCCAAGAGCAGGTTGGATTCCCGTCATCAAGTTTAGCAGAGGGGGATGTCATGTGCATCAGCAATGCCATGGACATTTCTAGGGCTAAATCCAGAAGGGGCAAGCAGATAAAGATTATGAACCAGTAGAACCAGAAGGTAGGAGCTTCAGGTGACTCATCTGAGGTGGACATGGAGCAAAGCATGATCAGATGGCTGTCGGCTGCAGGGCAGTGGATGCTGGCTGCCAGAGGAGCTGTCGGTTTACGTCAGCAGAGGGGTGGGCAGCATGCGCATCAAAGACAAGGACCAGCAGCAGTCGGGCAGGGCAAAAAGGGGATTGTTTGGACATGGAACTGGCCGACCAGCAGTCGGCCAGCATAAAGTGTCAAAAATCCCATATAAAAAGGGCTCCTTGCTCCTTGTTTTAGTCATTCTCTCCCACTAGGGGATTGGATCATAGGAGGTCCCATAGGGGACAGATTTTAGGGTTAGCTACCTTTTTATGAAGGCAGCCCATGGCTGCAAAGATATGTACCTTTTTGTACCATAGTATATACTGAATTTCCAGCACTTCTCTCTCTCTCTCTCTCTCTCTCTCTCTCTACTCTCTCTCTACCTGCGTTTTTGCATCAGATGGTGCTTTTCTGCATCAGAAGGTTTTCAAGAGTGTTTAGGGCTGAAAGAAGACTCCCAGAGCTTCCGCGTGTTACACTCTCACTCTGTCTCTATGCAGGTCCGACTTGCATCAATTAAAGATTTGCCTCAATAGGCAAATTTTGTATAGAATGGAAAAGTTCACATTTCCTTTGTAATTAGGAACAATCATCTGTATATTCTACAGGTACATATTAAGATTTTTTGACCAAACAGGGTTGAAATTAGGATTCAGATTTTTTGTACAAAGATTCTGAATCTACAGATAGCTCTCACAGGACAGGGTTATATACATAGCTCTATGTTACTTTTCTCCATCAGGATCCTCCTTATTACAGTGGACATGCCACAGGAGGAGGAGACACGAGCCTCGCCATACACTTGTCTGTCGGAGGAGATTATGATAAACCGATTATGGGTAATATTCCTCTAGTTACTCCTTCAGGGGGGCCTCAATACCTGGAGTCTGGAGAATGTCCTTTATGTTCCAAAGTTATCCAAAAACTTACTCTCTGTCTCTAAGATAGCCCAGAAAGGCTATGGCTTATACTATAATGATTAGGTTTTGGAGATCATTCACAGAGATTCTCATAGGGATATCGCTCAGGGCATTCAAGAGGGTGGTCTCTACAAGATCACCAGTTTTCAAGAGGAACCCAATTTTGATCATTCTCATCTGTTCCAACTCCTAGCCTCTCATCAGGCTCTTCTCATAGAGGAGGATACTATTTGGCATGCCTGTTATGGGCATCTTCCCTTCTCTTCAGTGGAGCTTCTTGTTTCCCGCCACATGGTAGAAGGCTTGCCTCGACTACCTCGGATGTCTAGCATATGCTCAGCTTGTCTTCAAGGCATGCAACATTGCGATTCATTCCACAGGAGGCCTCTTTCATGGCTTCCACCGCTCTTCAGTTTGTCCATACGGATTTGAGCGGACCTATGACTACTGTCACACCCGGAGGAGCCAGATATTTTTTCTTATTGGTGGATGATTTTTTTGTTAGCAGTCATCTCCTGTCTATACATTACACACTAGGGCCTCTGTTGTGGGTGTGCCCGCCCAGTCAGGTGTATCTCATTTTCCCCCTATTTTTCATGTATTTCCCCCTATTTTTGTGTGGACATGGGACTGCGGTGCTACCCGACTTGCTCCTCTTTGCTGATTGACTGGACATCTGCCTCCCGACCTGCTTCTTAGTGCTGGCCAACAGTGTTTTTTCTGGTCGTGAGCAAATAGGGTTGCTGTTGTTTTGGGCTGGCCGACCAGCAGAGCCGAGGGCCATATATATTGAGGGCCATGCCCCCCACACATTTTGTATTGTGTACTGGATCTATTGTATATAGCAGAGTTTATACAGCTTCTCTCTCTCTCTCTCTCTCTCTCTCTCTCTCTCTCTCTTCTATGTTTTTCTCTCTATAGCAGTTGTCTTTATTTCCACTGTGCATTCTGACATGGTATCAGAGCCCCAGGTGGCTTGAAGCTTGGAGACAGTGGGACCTTGAGGGTTTGCTGATTTGTGGTGCTGATTGGAGATTGGTTGGGCAGTTCGGGAGTTGAATATGAGGTAGAAGACGGCCATCACCGTTGGACAGCCACCGTGCATACTATTTGTAGCCTCTTCTTCATTTTTTTCCCACCCACCCTCCCTTCACAAGACCTTGTGAACCCTTGAGATGGCAGACTTGCTTGAGATGGCTGAGACGCACATGAAGATCCCTACTCTCCCCACATTCCCGGTGGATCGACAGGTGGCTGGGAACAACTACGGCATATGGAAGGTAATGATGGAGTCTGTCTTGGAGTCTTATGACTTGGTTGATTTCATCGTGGTTGGTGTTCCAAGGCCGTAGTTGGAGGACGGGGAGCTTTTACCCTCTCCTTGGAAAGAACGGGAGGCTCAGGCACAGTAGTGGGATTGTGTCAATGCCCATGTGCGTTCTTTCATCTTCCTTAATTGCACACCACATGTGATTAATCATATAAAACATATGACGTTGGCCAGAGGGATTTGGCAGCATTTGGCCTCTCTGTATAATAGGGTATCACCCATGAAGAGGATCTCCTTGGAAGTGTAGATGCGGGCGATAAATCTTGCAAAGTCTTCGACGATGCGAGAGCACATCAACAAGTTGCAGGCTCTTCAGCAGGAGGTTTTTCAGGTTGGGAAGGAGATATCTTCAGAGGACATGGCCATCACTTTATTGTCTCATTTGCCCTCTCAGGACTCAGCATTTTACTCCTCTTTGATCACCAGTGGTGGCAGGCTCAGCACCATCACATGGGAGGAGCTTGTGTCTATGGTCTTCGACCAGGAAGAGCGTTTTACGAACCCTCTACAAGGCGGAGGTTCTGAGGCCTTGACTGGCCAATGGTCGAAAGACCGTAACAACAACAACAACAATAAGGGCAAAGGGAAGTCTTCATCGGAGAAGTCTTCTGAGAAGAAGCCCAACTCAGACCGTGAGACAAATTGAAGGACGAGCGGACCCGTAACAATTGTGGTGAGAATGTCCTAAGCGGAGTAACTCGAAGAGTGCTCATCTTCTTCGAGCGAGGAGGTAGTTGGTTTCACCGCCAGGGATACTCGGGAGTGGTTTCTCGATAGTGGTGCTTCCAGGCACATGACTCCTTTCCGAGAGTTTTACAGGATCTTCAACGGCAGTTAGGTCGCATTTTCATTAGCGACAATTCCACTATACTGATTCATAGTGAGGGCAGGATGGAGATTATTCCTGATGGCAAAGGGGGGAAGCATTCCTCTCGTGTTCTTTACGTCCAAGAACTTGGTTTTCATCTATTGTTAGTGCATGAGGTTTGCAAGACTGGCTTCTGGGTGGAGTTTGAGGAGCATTCTGTTGCTCTACGGGACAGAGAAACGGGCAGTCCTAGCTCTAGTTCAGGGGATAAGGAATCCAAGCCTAAGAAGACCCTTGAGGAAAAGGCTTAAGCAGGCATCATTGGAGGCTATCTTTCTCCAGAGGAGCAAAGACAATATCAGTCAAAAAATCAATGTTTTTTCTGTCATACCATTGGGCATGGTAAGAAGGATTGTCCAAAAAGGCAAGCGGAGCAAGCCTCCAAACTTCAAAGAGCCTTCTGCCATAGTTGCCACAGTATCCCCCGCTCCTCCAGACCCGCCTGCTACCACCAATGCGGTTCAGATCTTACCTTATATGCATTCCATGCCATCCATGGTACTTGACGCTAAGCAGAAGGGGGAGGCAACAATCACACAGAAAAGAGACCATAAATCAATGCTCCCTTGCACATAGCTCGTCGGACCTGGAGATGAGAAATCATAGGAATGCCAAGAATGCTCCTATCCCCTCGAATCATGACAGGCTCAAGAAAACCTTTAGAGATAATAAAGATGTCTTGCTCCCAATTGGGAATAGGTTCATACTGACGAAACCACTGGATTCCTAAGATCATGTCACATCCCAAAAGAGGAGAGACAATGAAATCTCACTGGAATGAGGCCTTTTGAACTTGAAAAGAAAACTGTTGTGCCTGTTGAGATATGTGGGTGCGGAGACCATGTGTAAACCCGTCTACCTCCAAATGATAGGGCACTAAGGTATAGCTCATGTTGGTAGCCAACTGGGGAGAGATGGCATCCTAGTTAGCAGAACCTCCTAGCAAGTTTTCCTCTTGTCTTTCCAAGACCTTCAAGGGCAAGCTAGAACAGCAGTCAATTCTTAAACATTTGAAAACTGTTCCTTATGAACGCATTTTCACAGTCACCATAGACCACCAAGCACTTAAGTGGCTCCCGATGATGCCAAGTGCCCAATGGAGTGCTCATCACACTAGACAAGGTCAGCTCTTCCAACAGGTTGGAGGAATGATTAAGTACATCCCTGGTCAGCATAACCTAGTAGTAGATGTTCTTAGTAGAAAGACCAGCATCCAGACTAGTCAGGAGTCTACCATTCTCAACATCCTTGGAAAAGACTTAAATAGCATAAAAGATCAGTATGTCGATTCCGCAGAGTTTGGCACTCAACCTAGTTTTGCCCTCAATTTTGAGCCTGGCCTTTATTCAGTTCAGAGACAGGTAAGTAAGCGTAGACGAGATATCCACTTCAAGAAAGGGGATTGGGTCTATTTGCGTACATTCCGTAGTTTTGACCTTTTTCAATAGTCAAAAAGTTAAGTGATGTCTCCATGAAGTTAAAGTTGCCTACGAGTTGGACAATGCATGATGTTTTCCATGTTTCTTGGCTTAAACCATATGTTGGTCTAGAACTGTTTGATGTTTCAGATGAACAACAGCCAGACGTTGTAGAGGAAGCTGAAGTTATTGAGCCCGAGAAGATCCTTCTTCATCGTTGGAAGCATGGTTCCGGTCGACGGATACGTCAGTTCTATACGAAATTCCGAGATCGAGGTGCCCACATGAAGCCGTATGGCTAGACGAGGGGTTCTTCCATGAGTACCCCCAATTGTTGGCGGACTACTCGGAAGCCATGAACCTGCCACCAAGCTAAGCAGGAGGGAATGTCACATGGACTCTGCACTCAGTGCATGGTGTTGACAAGATGACTCATCATCAGCAGTGGAACATTTGTACATTATTAGAACCCAGTAGGATGATATTTGTCGTACGCCGTGACCCCATTGTACATCCTCAGTCTAGGATAAGTCAAGCACAAGCTACGTAGGTCATTCCTCAGCCTTAGCGGGTCAATCAGTCAGTCAAGTCCCTTAACCCACTTGGAGAGAATCATTCATGCATGTAGAGTCAGTAGAAGCCTTAGGGTTTGCATCAGAAAGCACTCTGCATCTTGCATAATATGCATTCATATGCTTGTGCATCATTTAGAACATCCCTGAAGCCTTAGGGAATTTACTAGGATTTATCTGGTATTTTTCTCATATTTTATGGTATTTATCTAGCATTTAATGTCATTTATAAACATAAAGTTTATTAAAGTTATGACCAGCCAACTTGACCAACCCCTAACTAGTATAAATAGGCTTGCTCAGTGCTTAGAAGAGCATTCAGCCCTCAGAATCCAGGCGCCTCATATCCTCAGCCCTAGGAGCATCCCCGCGCCTGCAGCCATAGTCTCATCCAGCCCTTGCATTTTGCTTCAGCCAACCCTGGTTCTTCAACGCAGCAGCTCAGCAATCCCTACAGCCATCAGGTGCACCCATTCAGTACTTCCACAGGTCCCAAATCAGCAAACACATCTGCGTTTACTGCATATATCACAGCCGGCCTATGTACAGTTCACTACAGCTCTGCGTTTTCAGTCCTACAGCAGTCCAGGTCTGTGTTTTCAGTTCTACAGCAGTCCTACAGCAGTCTACATCCTTCTATATATCATCCACACATGCTCCAGCCATCTGGTGAGGGTAACACAGCATTCATAAGCATTTTCAGCATGGTTACATAGCTTAGAATAGTCCACCGCAGTCCTTTCTCAGCCTCAAGTGTGCAGCCCTTCCTCATGCCCTTGGGAAGAGTGCATAAGCTCGAGATCAGTTCATTGAGGTGTTTCTACAGCGGTGTACAGTTCAGCCAGGCTTCCGATCCCCCGAGATCTTGCGTTTGGCTTAAAGTCCACAGTCATTCTCTCTAAAGTAATAAAGCAAATACTATCTCGTTATCGGGATAGGGGACCCTTCAGTGGGTAATTTGGGACCCAATTTAGTGTACAATTCTCATATGTCTCTCACTCATCTCTTTAAGGTTTGAAGTATTAAAGTGGATTGCTAAACTCACGAAACTTAGGATACAGAAGACGGTGTGAGCATTTGTGTGACAGGATCTTCCAATACAAAGACTTCCGCTGCATATTACAGAGATGGCCTCTATTGAGAGGAATAACACTTGGCCTTTGGTACCACGGCCTTTACATCATCGTGTTATTGGTGTGAAATAGATTTTCAAAGTCAAGTTTCATGTAGATGATACTTTGGACAAGTACAAAGTCCGCTTTGTTGCACGAGGATATGCTCAGAAGGCAGGTGAAGACTTTGATGAGACATTTGCTCCTACAGCCAGGTATACCACCATCAGGATTGTTTTGGCTCTGGCTGCACACTTCAGATGGCTCGTGTTCCAGATGGATGTGAGATTTAGAGGAGGAAGTTTATGTTGAGCAGCCTCCTGGTTTTGTGATTCAAGGATAGGACACCCATTTTTATCTGCAGAAGGCTCTTTATGGTCTCAAACAGGCACCCCGTGCCTGGTATCAGAAGATTGATGCCTTCTTGTTATCTCTTGGCTTTGAGAGAGGGCATATGTTGATAGCAATCTCTATATGCTTCTTTTTGATGGAGATATTTGTGTCATTGTTTTGTATGTTGATGACCTCATTCTTTCTGGTTCAGATACTGGGGGTTGGTCACACAGTTTCAGTCCAAGCTTTCAGAGACATTTGAGATGACTGATCTTGGCCTTCTTTCTTGGACTGGGGAGGTTTGGCAGAAAGATGACTGTATCTTCATTTCTCAGCAGAAGTATGTGAGGAAGCTGCTCACACTTTATGGGTTGTTAGATTGTACATCTCTCTCGTCCCATGGATCCCAATGCCAAGTTATCCAAGGAGGATGATACACCCTTGGTGGATTCCACATAGTACCGGCAGATTGTTGGCTCATTGCTTTACCTAGCCAACATCCGTCCAGACATCTCCGGTGCTATGAGTGTCCTTAGCTAGTTCTCATCATCCGCTCGAAGGTCTCATTGGCAGCCAGCTTTGAGAGTTCTTCGTTATCTTCGAGGTACTTCAGATTATGGCATCACCTACTCTTGTGGTGCTGATTTGGTTGGCTTCACAGATTTTGATTGGGCAGGTTGTATTGATACTCGGAGGTCTACATTTGGATATTGCTTTATGCTTGGTTCTGGATTGGTTTCTTGGAAGTCTCAAAAGCAGAGGACTGTTTCTGCTTCTTCCATGGAGGCTGAGTATAAATCCTACCTTCTCTCCTCTACTGAGGCACTTTGGATTCATCAGCTTCTGGAGCATTTGTGCTGTGTCGACACTTCCCTGGTTACTATTTTCTTGGATTCTCAAAGTGCTATTGCTTTAGCACAGAATCCTGTGATACGAGGACGATCCAAGCATATTGAAGTGCATTATCATTTTGTACGCGACTAGGCCTTCTTCAACTGGCCTACTGTTCTACGAAGGACAATGTGGCTGATCTCTTCACCAAATCACTTCCGAGAGCTACTATGGAGGTGTTACTTCAGCGTGCTGGTATTGGACCGCCCCTCTGGCGCTGAAGAGGAGGTGTTGGATTATATCATCTCCAGAGGGTCTACATCATGCTTGTATTGGCCACTTATGAGGCCCTACATTGGCATATCTTAGCAGGCCTCTGCCAGCTGGCCGACCAGCATCCTAAGGGAGTATATAAGGGCTGGCTCCCTTTCCCTCAATTCATCTCATTTTTCAGCATTCAGTTCAGGGCATTAGCAGTTGCTACTGCTTCTCACCATTGTAGAGCAGCTACGGGCTTCCCTCATGCTCAGATTTCAGCAACAATAAACATCAGTTTTCAGCATTTACAGGTCTTGTACCTAGGCGTACATCTGTGTTTTATATTTGCTTCACTTTCTTTCAGGTCCAAATAGCATCATTCCCATACTAGGATCTAGGCTAATCCATAATGAAGTCCATAGTAATGCTTTCCATGGCTGCGAGGGAATAGGCAATGGCTGAAGCAAACCGGGAGGCTTTTGTCTATTAAATTTTACCTTTTGACAGGTAATACATGCACGTACATAAGCCTCAATGTCTTTACGCATGCTAGGCCAAAAGAAATATCTTTCTATCATGCGTGTGGTGGGTAGAATACCTCTATGACCAGCATAAGGTGGAGCGTGACATTCCTCCATAACCTTTGGACGCATATCCCTCACCACACAAAGGCAATTTTCCTTCATAAGATAACCCTCTTTGATCACATAAGAGGAATGTGAGTGACCAGCCATCAAATCAGTCCCTATATGGGAAAAATCAGCATCCAAAGGATACAAATCTTGCATGGTAGATAAGTCCCCATGAGAGGCCACTGAAACTGCAGCTATATAAGGCTTCCTCGACAAAGCATCTGCCACTAGAATATTCTTTCTCGGAGTGTGTACAATCTGAAGATGAAACATGGAAAGAAAGTTTGCCATTCTCATTTACTTCTCCGAAAGCTTTGTTTGAGATAGAAAATATCTCAAGCTTTGGTGATCTGTCTTGACTACAAATTCAGCCCCAAGAAGATAATGTTTCCATATTTTTAAGGCATGAATTACAGCCAAGAGCTCTTTTTCATAAATGTCTAGATGGATCTCGGCATCATGTAAGCGACGGCTCTCATATGCAATTGCATGACCCTCTTGATTTAAGACAACTCCTATACAATTTCCACATGCATCACATTCTACCATGATTGGCTTTTGCAAGTTGGGAACAATCAAAACGGGTCCACAACTGATAGCATTTTTGAGTTGTAAGAAAGCATCTTGCTCATTAGAAGTCCATCGGAAAGTGGCTTTCTTCTTTGTAAGATCATGCAATGGCGAGGCAATCTTGGCGAAATGCCTTATGAATCGCCTATAGTATGAACACAACCCAAGAAAGCTACGCACTTGATGTACATTTTGCAACCTTGGCCAATTCCGAATGGTTTCAATTTTAGCAGGATCCATTCTTACACCCTCTTTGGATACAATGTGCCCCAAATAGTGTATCTTTTCTTAGCATTTATGAAGAGTTTATGCTCTCGCAACTCTTCAAACACTGTAGCCAAATGAGTCTTATGCTCCTCCTCATTCTTGGAGAAAACCAAGATATCATCAAAGAATACATCTGTAAACTTACGATGGGGTCAAAATATCCTGTCCATCATACGGTTGAATGTTGCCGGGGCATTGGTAAGGTCAAAAGGCATTACCAAGAATTCATACAATCCAAAAGCTGTCCTGAATGCAGTTTTATGGACATCCTGAGGTACCACTCGAATCTGGTGATAACCACAATTTATACGGCTGAAACAAGCCGAACCATCAAGCTTATCCAAGATGTCATCGATACGTGGGATTGGAAACCTGTTCTTGATGGTGAGCTTGTTTAGAGCTCGATAATCCACGCACATGCGGAAAGATACACCCTTCTTTTGCACAAGAAGCACGGGAGAACAAAAGGGTGAGAAGCTTGGCTCAACCAAACCCTTTTCTAAAAGCTCATTAACCTGCTTCATGATCTCCTCTTGTTGTGAGGCACTCACACGATATGCAGGTTTGTTAGGTGGGGAACTACCTGGCACAAGATCTATGCGATGATCCTCAGGTCTATGTAGAAGACATGCTACTCTAAACTGTTTTTGTTTTGTGAAGATTGTTGATATTCACCCAAATTCTTCTCTTCATCGATCAGCCAATAACACCAAATCTGTAAAAACCTCCCCTTCTGATCTTATAAATATTCCCCTCTCTGAAATAAAAGAAAGATCTTGTTTTATCCTATTTTGGCCTAGAGAGAGAAAATTTTTAGAGAGGTAATTCAAAATTGAGATGTTTTTTGGATATAAAAATCCTCCTAGTGTCTAAAATGGTTTTCCCTAAAACAGATATTCAAAAAAAATTTCCAATGTGCAATTGGAATAAATTGAAATCAGGTAAAAAGGACCTTAGCCTAAGGATCCAGATTTTTTGAAATTTTTGAATTAAGGTTCCTATGGACCAATTAGATTAATCCAAATGTGGGGAGGAGATAAATTGAAGAATAAAAAGAAATCCCCCCAAAAATGAGTAAATACTCACATAAGATGAAGAGTTGACTAAGGACAAGGTTATTAGTTAAAAAAAAAGAGATATTTAAAAGAAATGATGCATTTTTGACACCTCAGTGTGGGGGAATTCCCCTCATGAAAGAGGTGCCTATTTCACATGCGTGGTTGAGTTTTAAACTCACAAATAATGAGATATTTTCATCTCTCCTCTCTCCTGCTTCAACTAGATCCAAAAAGTAAGCTAAGCTGACCTAAAAATGGTCAAAAATTGACCAAACTGATCTGAAAAATTCTAGAATCAGTTTGCTTGGTTAGAGGCTCACTTTTTCCTGTAAATGAAGCCTCCCCCTTTGTAAATGGTTAATAGTGTTTTATGCACTGTTACTCTACTCCTGCCTAGAGCAGCCAAAAACAGTAAATTTATTGACTTCATTATGGATTTGCCTAGATCCGAGCATGGGAATGATGCTATTTGGACCATTGTGGACAGGTTTAGCAAGCAAGCTCACTTCTTGCCCGTCAAGAAAACCATTAAAGTTGATCATATGGTGAAGCTTTTTCTTGCTCACATCTTCAAGCATCATGGTATGCCTAAGTCCATTGTTGGGGATAGAGATCTTAGGATTACGAGCCTCTTCTGGAGGGCTTTATTTGATAACATGGGCACTAAACTTGAGTTTTCATCAGCTTATCACCCTCAAACGGATGGTGAAATTGAATCTGCAAATTCAGTTGTGTTGGATTTGTTAGAGTGTTATGTGGCGGATCAAAAAACTGCATGGGAGAAGTATCTTTCACTTGTAGAGTTAGCCTACAACAACACAGTTCATGCCTCCACGGGGAAGGCCCCGTTTGAGATTATTTATGGCAGAGTGGTCTTGCCACCCATCTTTCGTACAAAGGATGAGATTTTTGCAGCTGATGAGTATGTGCGTGACTTGGATGTAGCCTTTGCTCAGGTGCGGACAGCCATTGCGAGGTCACAAGAGACAAGCATAAAAGGGCTGCTGATAAGCATAGAAGGGACATGCAAGTCAAGGAAGGTGATTGGGTATTGCTGAAATTTGAGAAAGCTAGGCTTTGGAAGAGGCCAGGAGGATGAGAGGGATCATATCCAAAGCTTTCTACTCGATATTATGGACCCTTCAAAGTGGTTGACAAGATCAATGAAGTGTCCTTCAGGCTTGCTTTACCCAGCCATTGGAAGATTCACAATGCTTTTCATGTGCGTCTTTTGCGAAAGTATGTGGGGCTCCAGAAGAGCCTGTCATAGAAGATCCGCCAGAAGTTGATGAGCTTGAGGAGATCCTTCAGCCAGAGCAGATTGTATTTCACAAGGAGAGAAAGTTACCACATGGAAAACTTTCAAGGAGATACCTTGTGAAATTTAAAAATTATTTGCCAATTGATGCAAAGTGGGTAGATGAGGATTATTTTGCTGACTACCCTCAGCTTTTGCAGGCATATCTTGAGGCTTTTCAGTTGAGGTCAACTGTTTAGAAGCCGAGGGGGATGTCACCATTTGGTCCATCTCCATTTCTGGAGCCACTTCTATGGGGGTGTCACTCCATAGAGCGGCCAGCTTTGTGCCATGTTCACATGGGGCCAGGCCAATGTCCCATGTGAAAGGGCCAGTCTTTTGGTGTCACATAGACGGGAGCGAGATTAGTGCCACCCGTGTGTGACCAGTGCTGCGTCACATGGACGGGAACCAATTCCGTGCCACCCGTGTGTGACTTGCTCTGTGCTGTATGGACGGGAGTCTGTTGGTGCCACCAGTGTATGGTCAGGATGGCATCTTACCTATAGGACTGTCACTCCATAGGAAGACCAGGACACATCTTTATATTTCTGTCGCGCCAGTTTTGTGCCGGACAAGAACTTTTGGTACAAGTTTCATGAAAGGGAGATTTCGTCCATTACATAAATTTGTTTTTGCATGACTTGTTTGCGTGTGTCTACCTGTTATGCCATGCCAGTAGACTGGACGGGGACGCCCCCAGTATACCGTGGAGTGTTGTTTGGTGGCTCGGTGGTGTGGCGTTTGAACAGGTATTTTCATTTTGGCCTTTTTGAAAGGTAAAATCCATAAACTAGAGTAAAACTTAATATTTATAAGGTAATGTGTTCACACCCATTTTAAATAGGGGCTGGACATTTGCTTATGAGGGTGCCCAGAGTAATAAGTTGATTTAAGGTGTTAAAACCTTTAAAAAAAAAGCCTTGCATGGAACTCTTTTGGAAAATTACCCACGTGTGAGGGTGGTGGGTTCCCTTCTCTTCATCACCTGCTGGCTGGCCACGCCTCTTGCTCCATCGCCTCTCTCTCCAAGGAAGATTTGGTTGCTGTACCTGCCTCCTTAGCCCTTCTGTACCCGCCTCCTTACTCCTGCTGTACCCGCCTAAGGAGCTGTTGTACCTGCCTTCTTGTACCTAAAGTGCTAGCTGCCCACGTGTACCTGCAAACAGGGTTGCTGCCTTCTTGTACCTAAAGTGCTGGCTGCCCATGTGTACCTGCAAACAGGGTTGTTGCCTTCTTGTATCTGATGTGATGGGCTGCCCACGTGTACCTGCAAACAGTGTTGTTGCCTTCTTATACCTGATGTGCTGGCTGCCCAGGTGTACCTGCAAACTGTGCTGGCTGCCACATTTGTACTGGCTGGTTCCCCTGTTCATATCAGCTGATTGCACCCATTTCGAGTACAACAAAAAGAAAAATGGTCTTCTTTGCTGAGATTTGAATTAAAACTTATGCCAGGTATTTGTTTCAATATTTTATTTCAAATTCAGATAACAATTAAAGTTAAATGTTATTATTTCAAGCTTTGTGTGGGCAAGTTTCTTCTCTAGCTGCATACACCTTAGAAGGCCATTGGGTAGTGGTTTTTCCCATGATTGCCCTGACCGTGCCCTCACCTATAGAGGAGCCAGTGAAGGTCATTAGGGTATGAGAAAAAACCAGGCATAAAGCTTACATGGGAGAACTGGGATATCTTCCCTCCGCAGTGTATCACTGTTGCCTGCATTAGTACGGGCTTGCCCGTTTGTGCATGGTCTCGGAAGATCAGTGAAAGGCAAGTGTGCACCTAGTGAAGGTGGAAATGAGCTTGTGATTTGAGGCTACTCCGACCAACACCTCTTCATCGACTTGAACCAATTTTATTTGGTTGTTTTCACTCCCTTTTGGAGAAATCTGGCCTGTCAGGCCCGTGACACTGGTACAAATATAAATACTCCAAGAAATACAAAAAGTATTGAGGAGGGGCCCGGCCCTTTCCGGCCCCAGTGCTGGTGTCATTTGTATTTTCAGTATTTCTAGTATTTGTGTTGCTGATGTTGTTTCCATTGTTTAATATCAGTTAAATTGAGTGTTCTAAATATGTGTATATTGTTTTCTGTAGGCCTCTTGTAGGGAGCGGTCACATTTGCAGTAGTTCGTAGCTTGGCACATTTGGCGTGCTAGATGCAGCGAGGCCATCGAGGGTACTTTCACTCCGTCGGCTGAGACCATCAAGAGCATATGGCTTGATATCATTCACACTATCCGCGGTCAGTGGGAGAAGTTGTAGGGAGGTTCTGACTGCATGCGAAAGCGGCGGGAAGCCTTCCTGAGACTTTGGAGGCGTGGCCCTTTCCTCACAGATAGAGGCGGTGACCCCATTTGGCATTACAGACCACCTGTGTGGTTGTCCCCCCCCTCCCCCTCTCCCCTTGTATGAGATAGCCTTCTCCTCACAGAGCGGCTAGCTGGAGGAGAAGGATCTCTTTCCCTTATGATCACTTGTTTCCTGCCCTTATATGAGGCGAGTTTGTATTTAGCCCTTCGTGGTTGTACCTAGCCCTTTGTGGCTGTTTTTCTTTAACTACTGCATCACTTGGTGCTGTCGGCTGCATACAGATGTTGTCCGCTGTACCAGAGGGGCAAGGCGGCTGCAGATGCTCGAGAGGACAGGGCGACAGTTGGCGCATCATGATCAAAGAAAAACACCAGTCGGGCAGCGCTGAAGGGGCATTTAAAGCATAAATGACTGGCCGACCAGCAGTCGGGCAGTATACCAAGTGTCCAAGACCACTATAAAATGCATAGCGTGCTCACTATTAAGTCCTTTAGGGATTGAGTCCCTTAGGGTCCAAGTAGGGACCAGGATTTTGGTGTTTATCACCCTTTTATGAAGACAGCCTAGGGCTGTAGTAGAGTACCCTTTTTGTACTATATAAATATACTGAATTTCCAGCATATCTCTCTCTCTCTACTCTCTCTTCTTATCTGCGTTATTCATCAGCATGTTTCCAGGAGTGTTTAGGGCTGAAAGAAGACTCCCAGAGCTTCCGCGTGTTACAACTTAATTGTTACTTCTCAAATTGACCTAGATGATTGCAAAAAAAATCCAAGGATGCAGCCAAGTTACCTTTTTTTTTCCCCATTGAACTTGCAATCGATTTAACAAGGATTATATTGAGATTATAAAATTTCATTGTTAAATGGGTTGAATTGGGGCTCTAAATGAACATCTGATTGTTCAATTGATTAAATTGGAAAGTTGATCTATTCCAAATTAAATTGGGATTCTAAATGAAGCATTTGATTGTTCAATTAATTGAGTTGGGAAATCGATTGAATTCAATTTCCAATAAATTGTTAAATTTGATCAAATTGTTGGCTGAATGACCTATTAGATAATTTAGATTGAGCTTATTGGAAGTTTTCCCCTATTTTTCGCAATTAAACTTGGCTCGATTGGACATTTTCACATGGAGTAATAGGCATTTGGGTAGTAGCTTATAGGTTACTGCTAACTAGTGCACCACCCTATGATGTGCCATAATGAGATGGATCCACATGATGATGTGGCATTGGGATATATTTGCGTTTTCATTTTTCTCCATTTTCAAAACATTGTTAGGGTAGCCATTTTAATGTTGCGGATTGTTTTGACAACTATGACATGCTCATTGCTCAAATTATAATTGGTTCTAATCTCGTAGCCCGTTGATGATCAATTTTAGTCCTTTTATTCAACCATGCCTTTGTTCTTGCACTAAACAGATGTTTCTTATGATTTAATCACCATATAACAGGTCTCCATGGCCCATGTAAAGCCATTTGAGCGCAGAAGAGGACGGCAAGAGGAAGAGGTGCGGTGTGTTCCTGCTTTACCTGTTGCATGGTCATTTGATGCAACTGGCGGACTTGCACCATCAGACAGTTTGCAGGGGACTTACAAAGAACTTGGTGACCTCAAAATAAGTGCCCAACAAATAAATGAGGAAGCTTCTCATTGCAAAAAAACAGAGATTTCAATGCAGCAGGAAGAGGCTGGTTTTCTAGCAACTAGACTTAGCAGTTTAGGGTGTCGGGAACACATGTTTATGACATCTGATGCTTTCAAAAGGGAGTGGAGAAGAGCAGGGTCAAATTTACAAGATAAGCTCACATTTTTGTTGGCTATCCCTCCTCGTGAGCTGCCTTATATTTTCAAAGTCGAACTGCCTCCTTCAATTTTGGCAGATATAATTGATGCTTTATGCTTGTGGTGGAGGCAATCCTCAGCTCAAGGAGGGATGGGGGTTTTGCTGTCATCTTGTTTAGGGTCAGATGTGGAAGAAACTCATACTCACAGGGTTACTGATAGAGGTAACTTTGTTGCTTGCAGTAAGACTTTCAACAAACCATTTGATGCCTATCTTACTTTTCATATGTTGGAATCTTTATGTAAGTGTGGAAGGTTTTCATTATCACTGCAACTTGTGGGAGCAATGGTAAGGTCTTCTGCTATTGGTTTGATTGATCATATACTTGATTGCCTGAGAAGGCATGCTGTCTGCGATGAGAAAGCTGATAACACCTTGTCTAGCTCTTGCTATACTGAGATGAAAAGGCATGTGGAGGGTGGGTCTCCTGAGGGTTCAAAAGCTACTAAAAGTGAGCTTTTGGGACAGCTAATATGTATGGATAAAGCAAAGGAACTGGCATCAATCTACAATATGTAGATTATGCAGCCGGGCAATCCTAAGCGATTCTGAGAAAGAGAGAATATATATAGTTCTGTTGCATAATATGCTAAGGAAAACCAAATTTTTTGGGGAAGAAAATTGTATTGAATTTTCAAAAGATTTACAAGTATCATGATTGGTATGAATGCTTACGATCAATGTATTGTAGTTCATGACTAATACATAGCAGTGGGGGGAGCTTGTGGCTTAAAAAAAAAAAACAAACCAAGCACCTGGAGCTTTTGTTTTTTCAAAGGCAAATTAGAATACACATTGTCACTTGTTTTATGCCATGTACGGGTGCATATGCACAAGGAAATTAAACTTGCGATTACATTCAATAAGCTTTATTGGGTTTTCTTTCTAGTCAGTGTATTTCTATATGACTTAACTAATCTAATTAGTGTGTTTCTTTGCACCAAGCAATATAAAAAATTTTAATCTCTCTCTCTCTCTCTCTCTCTCTCTCTCTCACACACACACACACACACACACACACACACACACACGCCCACGCCCACGCGTGCACGCGCGCGCGCACGCGCGCGCGGACACACACACACACGAGCATGGTTGGAATGGATAGACTTGTAACACTCACTTAGAATGCCGGACCCTCCTTTATGCTCTTCCTTTGTGTTGCCATCAAATCAAAGATTTGTCTGCGTCTTTGATTTGTTGTAGAAACTGACATAGCCTCGTTAGATTCTTCCTCGTCTTGAACATCTTGATGACATTGCTGTTCGATATCCATACTTAGAAGGTACCAATCTGCCATTTTTCCACCAGCTTTGTAATTGGTGTCCTCACACTTGTCCCTTTTAGTGCCAAGTGGTTTCTCCATCACCATCCTATCTAGAGGGGTCACTTAAATGAGGTAAGATAGCATGAGTTTGATGAGTTTGACCGAATGGGTCTCTCTTAACCATGGACTTATCAACGTACACACATAATGGATACAAAAATAACAAAAATTCATATGTAAGTTATTTTCGTTAGCCTCAAATTAAATTTGAAAGGGGATGCCATAAATTTCAAGAAGAGGGGGTTGTAAAATGTTTCTTCCACTAGATAATAAACCCCTTGGCGTTTGAGAAACGATTGCTCCTCTTTCCTAGTGTCGAGTGTTTGTGACCATTGATGCGTCTTCTTCTTGTACTCTCCTACCACCACCACCACATCTTCTCCTTCAAAAGTGTTTTTGTATCATCCTCTTTTGACCGGATGGTTATTTATAGCAACAGCAGCCACTATATAACCATGAGCCGTAGCTGCTTGTGTCAGCTTGCTTTCCCTAATCCTAGGGTATCCCTAAACTTGTCAGGTTAGGCCACTAATCTTGAGGATTAACATTAGGTGCGTAACATACTGCTTATGGTCTCCTTAGTTATGGGTGTTGTGTTTATATGTAGCTACTTGTGTCAAAACATTGGTTCCATACTTCCTTCCATGTTGACCAATGTTATTCCCTACAAAGGAGTACTTTGTAATCCCTCAACATTCTAGAATTACAGGACACTCTTATATCATGCATTATCATGCCCTCGTGCAAAATTGTGGACCGTGAATGCTTTATAGAGCATCTGTCACGTGTGATGCATCCATGGGACTAAACTTGCTAGAGCTACGCCATCATGGAGAGAACTTGGTGAGGCTACATACAGGAAGCACCCAGACGTCTATTACATACTTCTTTGGCACTCATTAGACAGGTCCAGACAGCATCAGATTGGGAGTTGCTTCATCATCTCAAAGAATGGAAGCTCTCAAATTTGATTTGACTTAAAATTCTTCAATTATTGAGGGTCTTGATCTGTGCATGCTTTTATAAACCACTGAATGCAAAGCATGAGCTCGCAGAGAGCGATGGGGCAAAGGCCTTGCACAGAGGCGCTGAGGAGGGCGTGCAAAGTAAATAAGTAGGAATTAACCCTGATGGTTAAAAATCATAGAAAACTCTTCGGCATATGTACACAAATCAATGGCCGCCAAACTGCTTATGTCGATCACGTGCTCAGTGTGGCCCTCTAGTGGGGAAGGTAGCCATCACGAAGAGAGTGATCTTGGTTGCCGATGCCAGTGTGAAAAGAATCTGATGATGGCCTTTCTGACCATCCACACTTCCAACACTTCCGAACAACGGTTCGGGAGAAGATGGGTTCGCTTTAATCTTAGAGTCTGCTCAACTTCTGAAAATTCCGCCTCACCTTCAGAGGAGGAAAAATGAAATTATAAAAAAAACAGTAGTAATTGGATGAAACTAGGAAGAAAATGCTTGTTCAAAATTGTCTTTTCCTCTTCAACCAATGGTGAGAAGGATTTATGTCACGTTCATTCAAAAATGTTTCATGAATTTTGGAATTACCATGGCCCACCCTCATTTAAAGGTTTGTACCACTCCAAGTTTACACCCTTGAACCTTCCTCATCTACTCTTTTTCATTTTCCTCTGCGTATGGGCTAGCTTCATGCCCTGTCACATTTATGTGTGTTAGCACATTCGGTCCACTCTATTTGCAAGAATGGGGATGGTAGTGTAAACCTATTTTCATCTCATTCCATTGTAGGATTGGTTGCATGTTCTTTGTCTATATACCACTTCCACTTCCATTACATTAGTAGCTCATTAAGAAAATGGGCATATGCAGCTTGCTAGGGTGTGGGCACATCTGAAACCTCTAGCCTCTAGTTTTCTTCTTGATGAACTTTGGAAGAGTCTTCCTTTCCTTTGTTTGGATGGTTGGCACTATGACCTCTAGGTCCCTTTGGCAGCTCTTGAGTTGACCCCAATGCACCGTCATCTTTGTTTTTGCCTTTACCTTAGCCATCATCTGCCTTGCCCTTGTTAGTGCTGTCTTTTTCATTCTCTTTGTTATCTTCTTTGTCCTTCCAGCTGGTAGAGAAGATTTGAGACATCTTGTATTTCATCTTCTTCAGCATCTTCATTTAGGTATGCTACATGGCGACGGTCATTAAATGTATAATTCCAACTTGGTTAATGCACCATGTATCATAGCATAAACCGTCATGTATATACCTTCAGTGTGTTTGTTTGATCTTGCAGGTGGACACAAGTCCTTTTTGTGTGATGTTCCAGCTGATCTTCTCAAGCCATTCCAAGCTTTTCTCCAAAACTTCTCTAGATATTATATAAGTATCTAGCTGTGGGGGATTTTTTAGCATAATAAAGTCCTGTATGTTGCAAGCTTTTGCATAATGCAATATTTGGATAGGGGTCATGTGTAATGGGATGCATGGACAAGGTATAGAGATGATGTCCAAGTTTTCTAATACAAGCTTGCCATTGAAATATATCATACTTCAGTAGGATAGGACTCATCCTTAACTTTATTAAGTATGTTTCAAATGTGAATGCATTCAGAGCCTCATCCATGAAGACCTCAAATTGTAACAAATATAGCCTCAGCATTTTAGTGTGCAGGCCAACTGCTTGCATCCACATCTCGGCAAGGTCTGATGCTGCAACCATAAGCACATCAATTTTCTTTGCATCATTACGCGGAGGAGGGGCCCTTGGACCATAAGCTTCTAGCCTAGCCACCTTGGCTTCAAAGGTCCACAATCTTGGCATTAATTAGCTATTGCATAATGCCATCCCTTTTGTTATGCACATAGACATTAATTAACTGCTGCACCATGGCATCCCTTTTGTTATGCACATAGACTTGATGTTGGGTATCCTCTTGTGACTGCATCTATTTCCTTTAGTCTACATGATTTCATCACATGACCAGGCTTGTCGTAATAGAAACGCTTTGCCTTTGATTTTTTCTTCTTCTTGTTGGAAGCATTGCATGCTAGTTTCTCATTGGTCTTGGTGATCCCCACCCACTTCCATTTGCTTATCTTGGAGATTCTTTATATGCCATATGAACTGCTCTATTGTTTGTGTTGTGACTTTATCTCTCTAGAATAAATCTCTCTTTTGTTGCCTATATATCTTCTCTTCCTCTCTTTATACATGTAAACTTTATAAATCTTCTCACCCTGCCTACTCTGCTACTTAATAAAGTCATCTACTTCTCACTTTTCTACATCCTACTCGCACTGCTAGTTAATAAGACTATTTACTCTATGTTTTCAACCATTTAATGATGCCATACCCTACTCACTCCACTAGTTAATAAAATTGTTTACTCCTAGTCGCACTGCTAGTTAATAAGACTATTTACTCTATGTTTTCCACCATTTAATTGAGAGAGAGAGAGAGAGAGAGAGAGAGAGAGAGAGAGAGAGAGAGAGAGAGAGAGAGAAACTTTAGAAGAACTTAGATCTCTTATTACTTTGATGATGTAGATTGCCGCTGAAAGACTATCTACCTTTATACAAGGTTTAAGTACGTGAGAGAGAGAGAGAGAGAGAGTAACTTTAGAAGAACTTAGATCTCTTATCAATTGTTTGCTGAAAGATTATGTACCTTTATGTATCTCTCTAGAATAAATTGATTTTTGCTATGATCTTGAAAGGTCCATAAAATCTAGGAGCTAGCTTAACTTTAAGATTGGTATCTATAGATTTTAGTCTCCTTTTCTCAATACGAAGAAGCACATAATCACCTTCATTAAAGATGATGTGTTTTTGTTTATGATTAGTGTACTTCATGTATTTTTCTTGATCTTTTTAAATGTTCAACTTTTCGGTTAAAGTCTCTAATAAAGGAATCTGCAACCACTATAGAATGGGAAAGTCTAGTTGTAGGAGTAGGCAAAGCCTTACCATAGAATATCTAAAATGGTGCTCTCTTACTAGTAGTGTGAGGATAGTTATTATATGCAAATTGTAAAATATATAAATATTTATCCCACTAATTAACCTGAGATGAGATATAAGATCTAAGTAAATCAAGTATTATGCTATTTGTTACTTCAGTTTATCCATTAGATTCGGGATGAAAAGCAGTAGAGAAATCAAGTTTTGTTTAAATATTATCAAACAATGTAGACCAAAAATCACTATAAAACTTTCCATCTCTATCATAGACAATAATCATTGATAAACCATGATGTACGAACACTTGTTTAATGAACATATGTGCAACTTGATATGTAGTCAATGCCTTTTTGCAAGCAATGAAGTAAGCCTGTTTGCTAAATCTATTGCCGTATAGTCCAAATCATATCATTTTTGTTAAAAGTCAAAGAAAATCTACTTATAAAATCCATACTTATTTGTTCCCATAGTTTGTTAGGGATAGACAAAGGCATAAGTAAACCAAACGTCTTTCCTTTATGACTCTTAATCTTTTGGTAAACAACACATTCAGAAACAAATTTAGCAACATCTTTGCACATAGTAGGCCAATAGAAATCTTTGGCAACTATTTGGAAAGTAGATGATGCTCCTCTATGACCAATGAAAGGAGGTTGATGAGATTCTTCAATAATAATTTGCCTAATGGTCTATTATTGCAAAATCTCTTTTGGAAGATAAGAAAAACATCATCAAAAGAATAATTTGAATGTGGTAATCAACCATTATCTTTCAGCATCAGAAAAATTAGAATCATTATCATATGTTTCCTTCATGTTATCAAAAGTGATACCTTCAATAGCAAACATATTATTAATGGTAAGTCTTCTACTCAAAGTATCAGTCCACAACATTTTCACGTCGAGGTGTGTATTGGATAGCAGGCTGAAAACTTTAAATAAAAGATGCCTACTTAATATGTTCATCTGATATTAAAGGTTGTGAAAGAAAGTGTTTAATACTTTGATGATCAATTTTAATGATAAACTCGGAACCCATAAGATAACATTTCCAAATATTTATACATGAACAATAGCAATGAACTCTTTATCATAGGTACTATATTTAAGTTCAGATGGTTTCAATTTTCTACTTTGAAAAGCAATCGGGTGATCATCTTGCATAAGCACATCACCAATACCATGTCCACTAGTATAAGTCACTACCACAAAGAATGGTCTAAGGAAATCTTGTAGTGTTAATAGAGGTGCATGGGTAAGTGCGCACTTAAGTGCATTGGAAGATTTTTTCATGCATTCTAGTCCAAAAAAGAACTGTTGTCTCTCAACAATTTAGTCAAATGATGTGCTTTGTAAGCAAAGGTTTTCACAAATCTCTATAGTAGGAACATAAACCAATAAAATATCTCAACTCATGAATATCCTTTGGTCTAGGCCACGATCTAATGGTCTCTATCTTTTCAGGATTGACATGAATTCGACAGACACAATATGTTCAAGGTATTCAAATTCTTTTTGAAAGAATTCACTCTTGTTTGGGTTGGCATAGAGTTGATTTTATTTCAAAAGATTGAATACTCTCCATATGTCTCTTGTGCTCATCTTTATCTTTGCTAACAATTAAGAGGTCATCAAAGAAAACAACTACAAAATTTTAGTGCTTCAAGAATATACGGTTCATCACACGATTAAATTTAGTCGGTGCATTAGTAAGTCCAAATGGCATTACTAAAAACTCATAATGACCCATTTATGTACGAAAAGTAGTCTTATAAACATCTTCTTCAGCCCTTCTAACCTGATGATAGCTTGACTTAAGGTTAATCTTGGAAAATACTTTCAACTTATCTAAGAGATTATCCACATGTGGAATAGAATATCTATTATTGATAGTATTCTTATTTAAATCTTGGTTAGTCAATACACATGCGAAACGTTCCATTCTTCTTTTTAACGAGAAAAGGCGCAACTAAAAAAGTGGGTTGAGAATATGATACAATGGTTAAGACAACATCTTTCACTTCCTTTGTGAAATTATACTTTGTTCCTAGAAAAATAGTTTTGATTTTATACTTTGAAGGAATGGAATTCAATTTAAGAGCATGCACAAGCTTTTTGAAAATAAAGTCATGCGTACTACCATCATCATGTAATATATTTACTTCCTTGCCCTTAATTTGTCCTTTTATTTTTAAAAGCATATGAGGTGAAATTGCTTTTCAATAGGTTTAGGCATACCTGGATCATTTGAGAGATCATCATTTTTGGAATTACCCTCTTGCTCGGGAGAGAAGTCGGTGTCTTCTACATTTTCTTCACTATTAATCATGTTGACATGTGCAGTTGTTGACTTCTTCTTCTTCTCTGGTCAATTGGGTGCAATGTATTATTTTTGTCCGACAATTGTAACATGTCACTACTGGAGGTACAAAATCTTGTTTCTTCTTTGCATCATCATTCTTATTGTTATTGTTGTTGTTGGTATCACAATTGTTATTGTTGCTTGAAAAGCAACACCTTTGGTAGCATTAGTGTACAAACTTACAAAAAGGAACCAACTTTCTAAATTTGTTAGCATGAGAACCCTGTGGTGGTTTGTTGTCCTTTGGTACTCCATTCTTTCACTCACAATTGTAAGCCAAAGAAATTGTCGTGGAGAGAGAATGATATTGGAACATGTTGATCTCTGCCAAAGAGTAAGCTTTAATTTGGTAATGAATTTGCATTTTTGCTCCTTTGTTCTCACTCATTCAATGGCTTGGAGTGAATGAGAACTTACCAAACTTTTTCACATAAAGTTATATAATATCTTTGTCAACAAGTTTACAAATCATATCCCATTGTAGACATGCTCTTGCTTTATATATTAAGGTGGCAAGAAATTCTTTTTGACGAGATTTTGAAATTCTTTCTAAGTCCTAGGCCTTTCACGTCCTTGCTTAATTACATTTCACCATAATGATGCCGTTTCAACCAAATTATTTGCAGCACACGACTTTATCTTTCTCGAAAAATTCTTCCTCAGAAAAATAATCGTCAAGTTGACTAATCCATGACAACATCGTTTTTGCATTCTTTTTACTATCAAAATTTTGAAATGTGAAAGCTTTACGACTAATGTTCCTTCCTTTGTGTTTCTCGTGTTTGCAAAAAGTTTCTTTGATGGTGCGTCTAATGTCAAAATCACATTCAACACTTCTTGATCTTTTTGTTAGAAAGTAGTTCTTCCAATTCTATCCTCTTAGCTCGTTATTCATTTAATTGAGCTTGAAGAGATATAAGTAGTTTGAAAATAGGAGGAGGTTGTGGGTTTGGAAAGATAGAGAAAAATAAAATTGTAAAAATTTGATAGTAATTAAGATAAGCAAATAAACAATTTAAGAACAGTAATACTTATGGTCCTTGCTTCGAATTTGTTGAAGTCGTATGTTGTTCCAACTTTGTGGAGAAAGAATTACCAACTTCAAGTGTCACAAAGTTTGTAAGTGGTATTTGAAGCCTTCGAGATCAATTTATTGAAGTAGCCCAATTTTACTTTTGAGATGATTTCCTTTGTCCCCAAAATCAAAATTTGAAGGAAACTGCTTTTATAGTAATCCAAAACTTTAAATTTTTCAAGCCTTTGAACTTTGAAAGAGGAAAAAGCTTAATTATAAAACTTGAGTTATAAGCTTTAGATGAGAACACAAGGCTTTAAATAAAAGGCTTTTGATAAAAAGCTTTTGTTTATAGGCTTTAAAAAAACACAGCTTTTCTATTAAGCTTGTTAGTTTTACTTACTTGAAAATTTGTAGCAAAGATGCTTGTGTGCCGGTTATGCTTGTTAAGAAAATATGGAGATTCCTTTGTCTCTCTCTTTCTTGAATCATGCTCTCTCACTATCTATTTCTCTAAATATCATGTTTAATGAGGCAAAAACTTTATCTCCCTTCTTGTCATCATGTAGAAACCCCCCCCCCCTCTCTCTCTTTTTGTTTATTTAGCAAATTAGGGATTTTTTGAGACTTGTAAACTCCCCCCCCCCCCACGTAAGAAGATTTTTCCTCTCTCTCTCTCTCTCTCTCTCTCTCTCTCTCTCTCTCTCTTACAAGATCTATCCTTATCTCTCTAAATAAATCTCTCACTTTTGTTGCCTATATATCTTTTTCTTCCTCTCTCTGTACATGTAAACTTCATAAATCTCCTCACTCTACCTGCTTTGTTGGTCAATAAAACCATCTACTCCTCACTTTGCCCCACCCTACTCACTTCACTCATTAATAAAACCATTTACTCCATGTTTTCCACCATTTGTGATACATACCCAATTCATAAAACATGTGCTTTCATCCTTTTTCTTGTTCGATACCAAGATTCATTATTGCTTAGCATTTTTTGATGGATTTAGAATATATATATATATATATATATATATATATATATATATATATATATATATATATATATATATATATATATATATATGGAGAGAGAGAGAGAGAGAGAGAGAGAGAGAGAGAGAGAGAGAGAGAGAGAGAGAGAGAGAGAGAGAGAGAGAGAGAGAGAGAGAGAGAGATGCATTTACTCCACATTTTACCCAGTTGTGATGTTTTCCACCATTTGTGATGCATACCCAATTATTAAACATATGCTTTCATCCTTGATAGATATCAAGATTCATCATTGCTTACCAAATTTTGATGGTTTCAAAGCACAGAGAGAGAGAGAGAGAGAGAGAGAGAGAGAGAGAGAGAGAGAGAGAGAGAGAGAGAGAGAGAGAGAGAGAGAGAGAATTCATGCCCTTTATCTTGTTTATGAAAATTTCAAATGCAAAGCTCGTCATTGAATGCAATTTAAGAGGTAGCTACAGCTTATCACGTGGAGTTTTTTGTGATGCCTTTGATTGTGCAATTTAAGAGTCGACTAAAGTTTATCACATGGAGTGTTTTTTAAAATGCTTTTGATTATGCTGTACATGAAAAATAAGTGATGCCTTTGATTGCACTATACATGCAAAACAAGTGACAATTATGTCTATAGAAAAATTTATTGTTTCAAAGATGGGCGAACAAAAATGACTTGATGCACATTTTTTCTCACATGCTTTTTCTTGTGGAAAAACAAAGGGCGATTCTCCACCATGAAAAGGCCAAAACAAGTTGTTAAAAAAGACTTTCATGACATTCTTTCAACATTCAAGTGAGTGTTACCAAGTATGAAGAATATTTACTATTTTTCTGAAACATTATGGTCACTTGAGGATTTTGGATGATTTGTTTGGTTGTGTAGACTAAAACAATTCAAGACTGCAATTTGAACAACAAAGTGAGAGTCTTCAAAAAGTAGTAAGAGAAAGAGAAACTCTTGAATAGGACTATTGAAGAAAAGAGCAACCAAGCAAGTAACTCTTTAACAATCAATACCCGTTAAGAGAAACATAATTCCACTCTCAATCAATAGGTAGACCAAACTTGTTTATAAATCTACACCTACTTACAAAGCAAGTGTAGCATAGTTTTGTACTTGTTCCAATAAGTATATTATTGAACCTAAAAAACAAGATGATGAGAGGCCTAACCCTATGTGCAAGGGGTAAAAAAAGCAAAGTTGCATGAATAAGTTGACAATTGTAACATGTTTGAAAAACAAGAGTGCTTTGACTTGTAATTCAATGATAAATAAAAGTGCCCTTGTACGGTGTTATTAAGTGCTTTTTTGAAACACTTACATTAATCAATTACTTTCTCAATAAGAGAGCTTTCATATTCATGTACAAGGTTACACATCAAGATCTCATAAAATATATTTCATAGCCCGTGATGGATAAATAATGACAACTTCTTGTCTCTTCCTCCTATTTGAGCCTCATACTACAAAACAAAGCTTTTTAAATAGCCATTTGAGGATTTTAAATTCAAAAAATCTTAGTCATCAAAGCATATAATTTCTCCATTTCTTGTTTCCCCAAATCATTAACAATGCACATTGTCAAGCTTGAATTCTAAATTTACATAGGTGAAATAAATAAAGGTGTAAGAAACTCTCCACTCTTTACTCTTGAAGCCTAACAGAGAATAGATAAAAGAGAGCCAACCATGTGTATTCTTGTCTTTACTTTTGTAAAGTATGCCCTCTAATTTAGCATGCCACAACTGTGATAGACTAAATGTGCTTACCATAGGTTCCCACTCATAAAAGTTCGATGGGAATAGATTTTCCAATATAATAAGAGAATGGTAAGTAAAAAACACTTTTTTGATTGTCTACAAATCTAAAGTGTTAAAGCTTTATATACATGTTGGATAAAGCTTGTTGGAAAAGTATTGCAACTTGAAAATGCTAGCTCTATTGAGTCATAGTGAGATTGAATTTGACATTATTTGAAAAAATGCATTGCACAAGCTTTTGTAGTGTAAAAGTATGAAATTTGATCATAGAATTGATGCCAAGGTGATACTAGAGAATGTACTACAATGATGTCCAATGCAACTCCCGAGCTTCCAAACCCATCCAAGTTCATCTGGGTACGTGAACGGGCCCTGCAACCCAAGGACAAGTGTCTTGAGAAGATCTCCTTCTACCCAAGAGTGTGGCTAATCAACCCACACTAACATACATCCTACTTGGCATGGTGCCAAGTCTACATAAGCAGTCTGCTAACCAATCTGGCCATAGATGGCCAACATTCAGAATGTCTAAACTGGAGACTCGGCACACACCTAGTACTCAACACAACTGCTACTCCTTATACAAGGGGGCCTTATAAAAAATAAAGCAACCTGCTTACACGCAGGGTGGATAATTAATTTTCAATATGGGGTTTTTGTGTATCCTATATGTGGATCATAGAGAATGGACCCTTAGAAACATGGTTGTTTGCGCGAGTGGTTAATCAAGGAGGAATATTGTTTCAAGACAACAAATGACAAAATGTTGCTTCACTCTAGATTGAATTAATGTAGATCATCTCTTACTATGAGGAGAACAATAATGTTATGTTTTAACATGGACATGACATGGCTAGACATGGGAGCTACACAAAATTTGGGTTAACAAGGTGTGAAGTGTCCTTATGTTAATGACACCTTGCAGGTATAAAAGCTAGGAAGTCTTGTGATATGTCCCATGTCTCGACATAATGAAGGTAGCATAGAGATCAACCAAACAATTCATTATAGTGAGAAGTGGATTAATGGGCTATATAGTTGGGTTTGTAGCTCATTTGTGGGGGAGTTCCTTTGTGAGACTAGTGAGAGGGGCCTCTTAAGGACCTAGCTACTATGGATAGCCACACCAATGATAGTTGTCATGAGGACTAGGAGTGCATGGTATGGGACAACGGGGGTATGCCTTGAGGGTATGCCTTGAGGGTATTGGCTTGAGGGTACTCACCTAACAACAATTCAATGAGGATTAGGGGCATGTAGTATGTGACACATATACCTTACCTGGTGATGCTCTAGGTGGGTTTTCTTGTTTTCTAGCTCGAGGGATGGCTTACCATGGATTTGGTGTAGCCTATAGTTGGGTGGTAAGATGCTCGATCTTGACATGTCCTTGATGTTATTTTGATATTTCTATGATTTAGAGTTTTGTTTGGTAAGAGCTTGGTCGAGCAATGATTAGAGTTAGTGAATTTACTAGCCTTGGAATGTTGACTGTAATGCCTTGCATAGTGGTGATAAACAACATCACATCTAGAGAATACAATGAGGTTCGAACTCGCGACCCACCTTGAAAGCCAAACCTCTTAAAATTTACATATTCCAAACTCAAACACTCGACTTGAAAGCCAAACTCCTTAACATTTTAAATATACTTAAAGAACTTTGCAAATAAATTCAGTTATTTCACAATCATGTGTATGTCCCTCAACATAGGATTCATAACTCCCTCTCTATATATGTAAAGAACTTGAGGGTTAAGATGAGCAAAAATTATGCTCCAGTGAAGGGTGAAAACAACCATGGAACATAATATGCAAAAGTACAAAGAAAGATCAGGACATTGATGTATTTAAGGGATGTGTATGTCCCTCAACATAGGATTCATAACTCCCTCTCTATATATATAAAGAACTTGAGGGTTAAGATGAGCAAAAATTATGCTCCAGTGAAGGGTGAAAACAACCATGGAACATAATATGCAAAAGTACAAAGAAAGATCAGGACATTGATGTATTTAACAATATAAGAGATGTTGAAGATTACAACTGAGACGGGGTGCCGTGATTCAATCAGATATAATATATGCATTGCATTTGCATTTTCTCTTAAGAATACATGGATACAATACTATAGGCGGGTAATACTAAATAATAAGGGGGTATACACACCAACGTTTGCCCCAACCTTTTGGTGATGGTAGTTGTTCCGCCCATGCTCATAGGTGTGGAGTCTCCCCCGCCCATCCAAGCCCGCCCAACTTTAGCTGATAGTGTGTAAACCCCCACAGTACAAAAGGCCTTGACTTTTACTCGTTGACTTTAGTACACGTGGCAACAAAACTTGTGAACTAACCTGCAAATTATAAATGTTTCCAATTCAAGGGTGGGATTTGACTCACAAGGGTACATCAAATCCCATCATAGAGTTTACCTTCTTTACTTTTAACCTCGGGTAAAATTACAAGTTTATTCAATTGAAGATCCCATAGGGTGACAGTCCACCCCTGCACAGCAAAGAGATTTATGTAACACCATTAGTAAACATAGCACACAAGCATTAGGTGCACTGAAATTTTCTTTTATTAATGATGCTAATGATCATAATTAACCCACTCCATATCAATTGAACAAGAATTAAACGCAGGTTAATTAAAAATGGCCTTCAGCATAAGTAAGGTTGTACACAAGGACAAGAGCATGTGGGCAACTGAGTTGGTGAAAACATGCATGCTTACACAAGGATTAGAAGTTTGAATTTGTACCCAATAGAAAGACACAGAGAAAGTTAGTGGGGTTGATTAACTCATCAATAGAGATTGAGACTTCATTAGCACAATGATTAAGATGAGATTATGGGCAAAAAAGTGTGGGAGAGAGGGAGAGAGAGAGTTTTTGATGTCATAGCCAAGCCAGCAAACCATATATGATCCCTATGGTGCCATCAAAGTGTACGGAATGTGACTTGAACCCCGAGCTCCCGATTGGGAGCCCAATGCATTAAGAGAGAAGCACAATGCTAAGATTGAGATCAATGAACATATGGCATCACAGGGGCAGATTAGCAACATAGGTTGATAAGGACATCAGCAACAAGGGTTGCTTAGCACATGACTAAAACATGCATTTAATCAGCAGGCTTGACCAGCACAAGAACAGAGATGATTGTCTAGCACAACCCTTAGTATGGAAGATGATTAAAACATGGGTACAAGAGTTAATAAGAAACATGGGAAACACACGAGCAGGATTAACAGAGAAACAAAAACATGGTTTGAGTTTATTAGCACATGAGTAAACAGAGATTGAACAAACATGGGTTGATTAGCACATGAGCAAACAACAAGGGTAAATCAGCACAGCCTGCAACATGGCTAATTAGTGTTCAGCACATAAACAAAAATGGACTTGATGGGTGTGATCCTCAACATGAGCTGCACATTGCTTCTTATTAATACAGAAGATGAGCTTACCTCTTCAAACAGGTCTATGCACTCTTTGCGAATTTCTGAGGAGAGGGTTTTCAAAAGAGGGTGTGAGTCCTGGTTCGCGGTGTTGCACTGCAAGAGGCTGTTTTGGGCACCACCCATCACCTGCAGCTTGATATCCTGTGCCCATATGACCAGGTTGAAAGCACGGCGGACCTTGTCACACAGGGCCCCTTCCACATCTGTGATGTTAGCGAGGCGCGCTGCTGCAGCATCCTCCGGCTTGATTTGCCACTCCACCCACACATCTGCACTCACCTTCATGTCATCATTTGACATTGCACTTGCCCAACTCACATTGCTCTGCCTCCTCAACAATGACTCAAATCCAGCAAATACCTCCACTCTTGAGATGCTTAAGCAATGCCTGTAATGAATAAAGCCCCATTTAATTCAGTTAAGCTTCGATCTAACAACCATCCCCATGTTTCTACTAGTTTGCTTGCATTGCATTCAGTCCCCCCATGTATCTAATCAAATGTATGTGCAGGAAAGATGTATTAACTGCAATCTATGCTGAAAAAAGATTTGATCAATTCTAAATCTATGCAGGAAAGGGATTAAAAAATAGAGACTATAGCAGAATCAATGCAGAAAAGGATAATTAAATAGGAGGGATTAATCAAATTAATTTATGCAGGAAAGGGATTCCTGAATTTAATCTATGCAGAAAAAGAGCGTTGAGCATAATGTTTACATGAAGGGATGAAGAAATCTGGACTATCGTGTAATCGATATGGAATGCAGGAAAAAGGGAGAATCCGAGCCGGGAAGTCGTAATTAATCTCTGCAATCTATGGATAATCAACTGTGTAGACCTTGAGACTAACCTGCCGGAATAGAGAATTTGGGGCTGTCGGTTGCAGAATTTGATGCCGACTTCGCAGTCGTGGACGGTAACGACACGGAAGGGCCCTAAGACAAACTCTTTTTCCGACAATATTTTGTCGTCGGTGGCAACATAAGAAAATCTGCCGGGGGGGCACGAATGGATGGAAACGCCGGCCTCCAAAAGCACGGCTTTTCCGTCGATCCACGCTACGCCCAAATGGCCCTCCCTTATCCGCACCCTATGCAGGCTGCCGTGCTTCACAAAACTGCTCTTCTCGCTTACCACTTGCTCCAGCACGAAGCCCTCCGACGGAAAACTGTAACTGCCGGACGACAGCAGAAGTGGTTTCGTATCCAGCCACGCCAAGCCGACCATTTTGTCGGGGATTTCTATCGTTAGTCTCTTTGATTCTCTGCTGCCGAAATGCTTCCCCGGACTGCCGAATATTTTCTGTGGACTGCCGGAATTCCTCAGCTCGCTGCTGGAATTCTTCGTACTGCCGAAATCTGTTTGCAATGAAAAGATACCCTTCCTAAACCTCTTCCCTTTCGTTGGAGTACCCAGCACATGTCCGTTGATTTGCTCGCCACCAGACTTCTTTTCTGCACGTGGGTCTCCCTCATTTAGCTTCAATGTGCTGAATTTTGTTGATGGGTTCTTCAGGTTATGCTCAAAATCGCCTGATTTCGTTGATGGGTTCTTCTGATTGCGCTCATGATTGCTCGATTTTGTTGATGGGCTCCTCTCTGTGTGCTCAGAATTGCTCAAATTTGTTGATGGGTCTCTCTGCTTCTGCTCCAAATCACTTGAAGTCGTTAATGGGTTCCTCTCAAAGCGCCCATTGCTCAACTCTGCTGATGAATTCCAGTGGCTCTGCTTTAAACTGCTTGAATTTGTAGACGGGTTCCTCGGCAAATGCTCTAGATTTGAAGATGGGTTCGACCACAAAAGGGGCCCTGATTTGCTTGCTTTCTTCAATGAGGTGTGACTGATCTGGGTGCTGTCGTTTCCGACCAAATCAGAGATTTTTTTAGCCGATGAGCTTCTTTTGATGCCGCCCAATTCAGCGCTTTTGTTGGCTGCTGGTGGGTTTCTGTGGTGAACAACAAAAAGCTTGTCTTTAGGAGCAACAGCAGGCGCTGAAGAAGAAGTAATAGGAGTAGATTGAAACAGCTCTGCAAGGGTCTTTCTAGGCCTCCCATTGGGTAACAGATCAAAACCCTTGTGTAGAGGCTTTTCCAAGGCTCCAGCTTCATCTGGCGGGAGCTGCTGATGCCACTCTATGTGTTGTGCAAGTTTCACCATTCGGTTGCTTGATGCTCTGAGCATTCAATAAAAGGGGGGGAAAAGGAAAAGAAATAAGCTAGTTTTGGGGGGAGAGGGGCCTTTAATCCTAAAGCATGGAAGAAGAAAGCACATGAAAGACGAGCTTTGGTTTTGGAGCATGCAAAAAGCAACTGAATTAGCTGCTTAGTTAGGGCTTAGAGGGGAGGGCCTTAAACAACCAGAAGAAAGCAAATGAAAAGTTGGTGTGATCACATGGAAGAGAGGAGAAGAAGGTGTACTTGAAGAGCCTGGAGGCTGGCTGGAAGGGGGGGGAGGACTACCTAGATGGGAGGGGAAGGCCTCTTGGTTTTAATTCTAGTTATCTCTTTCTTGAGAGAAGAGCAAGGTATGCATTGAGAGGAGAGCTTTTATTTGTTGCTAACATCAAAAGAAGAGCACTAGGCTCTAGCAAGGCCTGGAGGCTGGGGCCAAATCATATAATTAGGGGACAGCTCTGCAGAAAGTGCAGAGAAAGAGATGTGGGGGATAGGTAATGCCTGCCACTTTCAACAGCCCCTACACACACACACACACACACAGGTGACAGAATCATGTCCCTCTCCCTAGAAACTGTATTTGCTTTTTTCCTTCACTTATCTAGCTGGATGTAAAGCTCAAAAAGTCCAGTACTGCATCTGTCTTGTATTATTTTGTAACACAGTCAAGGATTGAGGCTGGTTTGCATCTCCTCAGTCTTTTCTTCTCTTTGTCAAACATTTTTTACACCAAAGCAGCTTTGCTCCTTCTACCTTGAAGCTTCCAAACAAATACAATATGTATTGAAAGGAGACTTTTTTTTTTTTTTTTTGGGGGGGGGGGGGGGGGGACTAGGGAGATACAGATAGCCTTCTGTACTCGAGGAGTTGGAAAGAAAAAGATTGGTTTGTGTGTACATTTTCTTAAAGAAATAAATCAATGTATATTATGTGTATATATAGGCATGTATAGTGGTTATAGTAGTATCATGGAGGTGGGGATAAATGTGGCAGCTTTTTTAATAATAATAAAAAGCTTTTGTGCAAAGCAAACCAACAACTGCAAACAAGTCTATCATATATATATAATAGTATAATAATGTGGCCATCATCAATCTCAATGCTCATTCATTGAAACTCAATTTTAAATTTTCGTTTTTATTTTGGAAGGGAGAAAATGGGAACTGAGAGCTTTTTAGCTCAGGAAAAAGAGGTGAGAGAAAGGGGACCATGGTGGGATCGTATGGATGGATGAGGATTAGGTGGGCGAGATGCTCTGTCACGCCATGCCTAGTTGGGACTTGGGAGTTGGAAGCCGTTTATTTCGATTCTCATCTTGTTCATCAAATGGAGGTCTCTCTCTCTCTCTCTCTCTCTCTCATGTATGCAACGTCATCATTCTATCACAACCATTGATCAACTTATAAGAGCCCCCCCCCCCTCTCTCTCTCTCTCTCCCTCCCTCTCTCTCTCTCTCTCTCTAACACACACACACACACACACACACACCTATTTCGGTGTGGGAAAAGTCTGTCTCTGTTACACACACACACACACTGTGACACACATTTAGGTTTCGGAAAAGTCTCTCTCTTTCAGTGCTCACATAACCCAGTTTGTAGCGTAACTTTCCTAATTGAAATTTAAAAATCTCGGCTAGAATTCGACATTGTCTTTAATTTTAAGAGATGAAAATTACATGTTTTAGTTATAAATCCCCAAATTAGTATGGTTTTTAGAGATTTTTAAGTCTAAAGCCCCATTAGGTTTTAGCATTGCCTTTAATTTTAAGGGTTGAAAAAAACATTTTTTTCAAGCACTGCTCTCTCTCTCTCACACACACATACGCGCGTGTGCGTATGTGACAAGTGTGGGAGCACGTGCTCACACACTCATGTTTGATTATGAGGGAGGAGTTTTTTGAGAGGGTAAGTTTATTTGTGAAAGTGCCATGGTTCACCTACATAAAATTAAAGATGATTTTTTTGGGTGTATTTTTATGTATGTATGTGCCAAGGTTTAAACCCATATTTGCACTTTGGCAAGCAAGAGCCTTGTCCCTAGCTTGAGTGTTAATAAATGAGATTTACTTTGGATAATATGTAGTTTACTCATTGGATGTACCCCTTGTAAGTAAAGTTTCAAATGATGAACAAGGACCTTAATTTAGTAAGGGCCTTTGGCCCTTTACAAAACTTGTTAGTGGGAATTGGAAGAGTAAGATGGATGTCCTTACTCATCATTGGATTCTTTTGTAAAAGGTTGGGTATGTGTAGATGTGCCATATACTCTTTAAGCTTCTCTATAAGTAAGTGCTTTCGCTTTTGAACATACAGTTCTTAAAGATCAATTACATGTTTTGTTGATCATGGTGTACTAGTTGATGATTAAAGATCAATTATGATCTCCTCCCTAGTGTTGCTATGCTACATGTGATACTTAAGACGTTAATATTTCTCTTCGTGAATTACATGTGTGACAATATTACTAACCTTCTCTCTATTCATCTTGTCGAATCATCCAATGGGATTGCCCCACACATCACATCATGTTAATACAATGCTCTCTTATGTAAGTGAGGTGGAGAGAATGATTTGGTAGGGTAGCTTAAAGAGAAAGAGAAAAGGGCATTCTCTGACATTGTTTGGAACGTGGAAGGAGGAGTTTGCAAAGAAAATTTTACTATTTTCAATGAATGTTGTTTACAAGGGACATACATGTGCCATTATCTAGAGATACAACATTGAACATTTTGTTGTCCTGCTTAGTACTAGAGATTGGGAGTTGTAAGATGTTATATGTCATAAAAAGAGGTTTCCCATGTTAGGGCATGACACTAACTTATGAAACCGATATTTAATGAGACCGCATGTTTCATTGCTTGAGGACTCTTCTCTCTCTCTCTCTCTATCTACACACACACACACACACACACACACACTTAATGATATCACATGTTTCATTGCTTGTGTCCTCTCTCTCTCTCTCTCTCTCTCTCTCTCTCTCTCTCTCTCTCTCTCTCTCTCTCTACACACACACACACACACACACACACACACTCCCTACACACACTTAATGAGATCACATGTTATTCTCTCTCTCTCTCTCTCTCTCTCTCTCTCTCTCTCTCTCTCTATACACACACACACGCGCGCGCGTGTGCACACACACACATCACTAGCATACCTTGAGCATGCAACATTGTTTATTCACTCGAGTTCACTAGGTTCACTTTTTTTTTTCTTCCCTTTGTGGCATGCCTAGCAATGATGTATGGTGCACCCTTGGAAACTTAAAATACACATCCCTTTATGGATGTGCACCATGTCTATTGAGTGAAATCCTTTTTCTATCTCTATAGCACTCTCTAGAGGAAATGCTATTGCTAACATTTGCTTGTCTAGAACTTATATCACCACATAACTTTTTTGGTGCATATTGTGCATCCTGTCTCAAAGTCCTTTCATATAAGGCGCCAATTCTTTGTGTCCAAGCAACAACTCTACATCCTTGGAAATGGATTCCAAACTTCTTATTCTCATTCTTCTTAGCTTTAGGGCATTCTCCATGTTATGCAGGAGGTTTATCGAGGCATGTGTACACAACGCTAGTGCAGTCATGGTTAGTGGGGCCATGACACCGGTGGCCTATGTGCTGCCCAAAGGGCTACGTAGTAGCAAAGTGACGTGGTCACACACTAGTGGGCATAGTGGCCATTTATTTAAAAATTTTAAAAACTTAAAATTTCCCACCTCCCGTAAGCTTGCATCTCTCTCTCTCTCTCTCTCTCTCTCTCTCTCTCCCACATGTTATGCAGGATACTCCTCTCTCGCTCTCTCTTACTACTACACCATGTGCATCCCCCCCCCCCCCTGCTGCTAATGGTGAGACACAATGTCTAATAGCCTAGCCCTCATTTGAGTGTGCATACAAGTAACCATAAAGGGAAATTGGTTTGGGTAAGGGAACAAAACTTTTCTCAATGTTTGGTTGTTACAAATTGGTTGACAAAGGACAAGTGCTACAGGTGTCACCACCATCTCAAGCATGGTCATGGATACAGCATGAAATTTTGGGCCCTAATAGAGCGAGGGAGAATGAACTCCTCGATGAAGAAATGAGCACCTTAACATAACAAGGTAAAGAGTGTGTTGGAACACTTTGGGCAACACGAGAGTGAGAAAGAGGGAAAGAGAGACTCCAATTGAGGGCATGGAGAAAAACATGAGGTCTATGTGAAGTCTAGGTCTCAAAGTCTGTTTTGTGTGTGTGTGTGTGTGTGTGTGTGTGTGTGTGTGTGTGGAGGCTTCAATCCCACTTGTGTGAGTGTTCATTGCACTCATTGTGTGAGGGCTTTAGTAGCCTAGCACATGGCATCAATCGTGAAGCCTTAGGCTTTCATAAATCACATGCAATCCGTCGCCTACAGTGAGATTACCAGGCGGGGGTCTCAAAGCTTATGAGAAACTGAGAAGAGAGGTTGATTGGAGGCTGTAATTAACCTAATTAGGCTAAGCATCTACATAGCACCCTTGTGGGGCTTTGTCAGCTATTCTCTGGGTGGTAAAGGCCAGCCCATAACCTCTCCACTTGGTGTAGTAAACCGCGTGAACTAGCTGTATCAAAAAAAACCAAACCAGTTGGTGTTAATTAACTCAATTGACAAGCTAGGCTACTGGCACAGCTCTAGGTGCAACCGAAGAGTCGATTGCAGCTTAGTTTGAGGTTGAATCTGAATTAGATCCTCCACCGTCTGCACATTATTCTCGTTTATTATAGGAGGGAAAGTTATCTTTGTGATTTTATTCTAAGGTTTTCAGGTATTTAATAAATACCTTGTGAGATAAAGAGGTTCATCACACCCTTTGCATATTTTCTTTCATCATCTTAGTGGGAGAGTGAGGTATACATTCTTTGTGTGTGACAAGCATCATGTACAATGATCTAGAGATATGAAGAGCAACACCTCATCTCATTTTGTGTAAAGGATTGGAAATTTTAGTGTGAAATCCTAGGTTCATTTATACCAAGACCAAAGCACAAATCAAATTATCTCAGGAGTCTCAGAAAATCAAAAAGGAGAAGCCACACCCCTACTACTACTACCTTCCAAAATCACTTGATTTTTCAGAATTTATGTGCACTCATATGAATCTCTATAGTGAAGGCGAATTTTGATTGGGGTAGTTTTTTTTCCATCACTTTGTGTAAGTGGGATCTGGGAGATCTGTTTTCCATTTTAGCACTCCACTTATAAAGGACACCTTTCTGTGTGAGGGGTCACTTAGTTGAGCTTGGTTACCATACCATTTCTATCAGTTGTATAAGATCCTGTGATTGATAAAGGATCTCTCTCATCATTGTGTGTGTGAGTTGGCATAGTGTGTGCATCAAGTCTCACTCTTCTATTCACCATTTTGGTCATTTCTTGGAGAAATCTGAGAAGTTTTATGGCTCTAAATATCACACATGGAGCATCAAGATGCAAATGGGCTTAGTGGATCGAGATCTTTGGGCCATTGTCAATGATAGAGAAAAATGCAGCAGCCACGGACCCTGACAGCATTGCTAAGTGGACAAGAAATGACTCCAAGGCACTTTCATTTATCATTTGTGGATTAGCTGACAATCAAATTCATCAAGTGAAGTTTGTTAAGAGTTTCCATGAAGCTTGGAACATTCTTAGATAAATCTTTGGTAAAGTTAATACAGAAGCTCGGATGTTCCTAATAAGAAAGAAATTATATAGTCTTGAAATGGATGAAAAAGATCTTTCATTTTCAACAACATATGTGGTTTGGACTTAGGCCGTGTAGATTTAGACTTAGCCCGTGAAGATTTAGGCTTACTTCCTGGGTCTGAGAGATCTTTGTCTTCGGAGTTACCCTCTTGCTCGGGCAGATAGTAGTCGTCGTCGTCCTCTTTCAATAAGATGATTAGCAGCACATTTGACTTTATCTTTTTTAGAGAAGTCTTCCTCGAAAAAGTAGTCATCTAGCTGACTGAGCCAGGAGAGAACTAGCTTGGTGTCCTTCTTCCCATCATAGTTTTGGAAGGAAAAGGCCTTCCGACTAATCTTCTTTCCCTTTCTAGATTCCTGGGCTCTAAGGGTCGCCTCCACCGTATGCCGGATCTCATCACCCGAATCAGACTCCACCCCTCTCCTCCTCTTCCTCCTCTTCCTCTCCAACTTCTCCCTCTTTTCCCTCTCCTTTTAAATCTGAACTTGAAGAGCTAGCAACTGCTCCTCCATAGTTAGGGGTTGCGGATTCATTGTAACAGAGGTAATGAAGTCGAGAGATAGAGAAATTGATTAATTAATTATATAAATAATTTAGCAAAGCTGATAAATGATTTAATACTTATCGTTGAGCCCAAAATTTACAAAGAGTCGAGTCGATTCGAGATTCAAGCGCACCGATGATACTCGTATTCTCTCGGACAATACCATTAAGAGATATTAGAAACCACACACACACTTGCTCGGCCACAGAGAATTTGTTGAAGCCTTTGATTTGTTCGAAATTGTAAAATGAATTTTCGGGAGCTTTGACAATTACTTTATTTTTTTCCCTCAAGGCGTTGCGGAGAGCCTTGGCAAGAAAATTTTAATTTCAGCAAATCTGAAATTTTCTGCAAGCCTTCAAAAAAAATTAGCCCGGGGCTCCGTGTGTATGTGAGGCCTTCTCAAGGCTTGCAAGGGCTTCAAAAGGTTTGAAAATTTGAAAGCTTTTGAAGAGTTTGAAATTCAAAGGTTTGAGATTTGAAAGGGTTGAAAAGACTTGATATGCTTAAGCCTTAAGCTTGATTAAGATTTTTTTAAGACTAATCTCTCACGTAATCAGCGCAGGCCGTGGGCTAGGGAAGGAAGAAGAGCCATCAATTATAGATTTGCTTGATGATGGACCTCTGCAGAAGCTGAAGATTGGTTCCAGGGCTTCTCTCCATGGCTGATTACATCCATACAAACGGATTTAAGTGAGATGCACTGCTGAAGAAAACCACTTTCTCCACACATAGGCGTGGTTTTAGGCCTCCTGTAGTAGGTGGTTTTTGATCTTCATGACTGCTTTGCCAAACCATACAAGTCTTAGACCTTTGGATATTGCCTTTGTCTTTCATGGAAACCTCTTGCCCAATTTCTCCATCAATTTTTGAGCTTTTTACCTTCTCTTTGAGTGTGGTTGGTCTTCATTTTGAGTGTGGTTGGCTCTGATACCACTGTCAGGATCTTTGCCACACACAAGAGAATCAAAGTGCTCCCATAAATCAAGAATTAATAATCAACTCCATACATATAAAATATTCAAACGTATTAAGCATGGATATGAAAATAAACATGAGATAAACCATAGACTTGAAAACAGAACTTAGACGACATCACCATAACAAAGGGTTGGGTTAAATCTCCCCCTCATGCGTGCTGGCTCCTTGCACGACATGAGTATTTTAATCATGTATTACCAAAATAGTCCTTGAGCCAAAGTGAAGCTTTTACCAAAAATAGGGCTCTTTACTTTTTACAAAAATGACTAATCCTTCTAGAGGATGTTCACACACATCTAGTGTGTACCAAAAATACTAGTGAAGCTCTAGCTCACACGCAATACACCCGTGCACATCGGTGTACATAAATATTCGAGTATAAATAAATGGCACGCGACCAACCAAAAATAATAAAGTATAACTCATAAATGTCGAGGTGATGTAAACGCCCATGCACATGACAAAACCTGCGCAACACCTTGTTCGGTGACCCTTGCACACTCATGCCTGTGCGACCCCTCATTCGGTGACCCTCACACAAGTACGATGCCTCATTTGGCATCCTCGTACTCATCACCTATACTCAACAAGTCAACATGTTAGGTGAGGCAATCAAACACCAATATCAACAACACTAGCATGCATACACATGGCATCACCCAATATCACAACATACATAGCATAGACCCGCAAAGCATATGCCAATCACACTTACAATGTAGTATTTAATATGACATCACTCATCACCATACTAATTGCAAGCATGGCACAATGGTCGGAAGGGCATCCCCAATAGACCATAGAGGGCCAATAATGTAACATGTCTGCTCTTACAAATAAATCCAACATGACTCTTGCATCAATTACCTCTTCTTTGATTCTTTAAGAAACTAGGATGGAAGCCAAGAAGTCTTCCAAGGCCTCCTACTTCATAGATTACATGTGAAATAACTCTCATTATGGATGAGAAGAAGAAGAAAAAGTTCCTTTGGACTTTCTACTATTGCAAGAAAAAGGGACATTAAGCCAGGTTTTGTTTACAAGAAGAAGTGAGATGAGGAGAATAAGAAGACCAAAGACAAGAAGACTGGGATCAGCCACCATCATGAGGCCACTGTGGTCAATGATTTACTTTTTTAAGCTTTGCACTAATTATGTTTAGGAGTTTGTAACCTTCTTGACTCACACACCCTGCATGGTATGGATGTAGATCAAGAGAGGGTGTTGAGATTTTAGTGATCTAACATCCATTAATATTAAACCTTAGTAGATAATGCTATGCACACCTTAGGGATATAGGTCCTAAGGTTATAAACTCTCCAAATACCATGGTTACCCCCCTGGGTAAGCATGGTGGGTACTTCCCCTAATCTAGGATTCACTTTTAGGTGAGTCAAGTGAGATAATATGGGGGAGATCTCGGAGGGTTCACCTCAAAAAATGTTAGTGTACCACGTAATTTCAGCAGGAGGGGTTTTTAAATTAGATACATTGAGAAAATTTAACAAGATTACATTAAGAGGAGGGGTTTTTTATTTCAACTTTAGAAAAAAATCCGTTAGAGGGGTTGTTTTATTGGGAAATTTTTTTTAGTTAAGGGGTTTTTTAAATACCTCTTGAACGCACGTGATACCTTGGGTTTTTCGGTAGTGCACCCCCGAGGGGGAGATGGAAGTGATTTAGGGATTCTAGGCGCCTCCCTCTTGGAGATCTATATAAGTGCGTTCTCTACACTCATTTGTGTGTAAGAGAGGAGACTATGATATAGCCTTATGCTACACACCATTTGTTGGTAATATACTTTGTGGTTCCTTTGTGGGCAAAAGGCTTTCCTCTATATTGCATTAAGGTAATCATGGTGTTTATCATTTATCATTTCCATTTATGATGTTTATTGCTTAATCATTTACATGCTTAGTACATCTATTTCACTCTAGGTCATTAGCATTGTGTATGCTCAAGTATGGGGTTGTTTATGCTTAAGATATTACTCAATCTAAGTGATTAACATCATTAATATTACAATCCCATGTATTTTCTAATAGTCATAAATACGCACGCACCAGCATTGCCATCATGCACACCTTCCTACTATGGCTAGTCTAAAAAAAGATCCAAATAACCTCTCTGAGTGCCACTTGTATAGCTAATAGAACTTTCTCAAAGACTCAAAATGACCACCAATCCGTCAAACTGAATCCACCACTCAATGATCCCTCACAAATGCATCATGAAGGCAGAAAAAATGTTGTACAAAATGTGCATCAGGCAAGCGATCATCACTAATATAAACATGGTACTCTCTGATAATGATGCGAGCCTATGGGTTGATGGAAATTACATCCAAGTGTATTTTTGTATGTATCTCTGCATGACGATAGCTAATACGCACCGACATAGAAACCTAAAAGTGCAATAATTTTATCTTCATCAAAAGCTATCTTATACTTGATTTGAAAAGTATACTCAGATTGTATCTCCTAGTAAGGTCCTAGTAAGGCAAGAATGTGTAGTTCTTAGCAAAGTCCAGCACTAACATGCATGAAACTGGTGGTCTTGAAACTTGGCATAATGAGTGTGCTGTATATACAGGTAGCTATGATCTCAAAAAGATATAGTGAATGATGCATGTGGAGTATGTTTACCTACGAGCTGCAACCTCTTGGCCATCGAGCTGGCACACTACATGCTCATATTTCCCCCTATGTAGTACCTTGATGTCACTGCCATCTCCCTCAAGTATGGGTAGCATTGATAATTGCCCACATTCACCACATTTCCCCTCGACACACATGAGAGATGATGGTATAAGGAATCTGGTTCATGTGGACACAAAAGAGAGTGTATAAAATCAAGGGGCTAGTAGACCTCGCATTGTTTCCGCTAAGGGAACAAAAAACATCATAGTGGAGTTGAAATTCCACATGGTATTAAACAACAACATGTGTCACACTGATGGAAGTAGCACATAAATTATGGCGTACATTGCTCAAAAGATCTTTGGCTCATTCTGAGGTGAGGGTGTGCCTTCACAAACTGAGTATATAACTTAGTTTGACTCACCTCAAGAAATTAAGCCCCATGTTAGATGAACACACCCTTTGTAACTCTTTTTCACAAATTATGTTTTCTTGAACACTAATGAGGCTCTATAATTCTCGTCCCAAAACTACTCTAGTAGTGCCTTGGTGCTATCATTAATCAAATGATTACATCATCCTAGGAGAATGAACACTAGAAGCTCACACAATGCCCTAACATCATCTATATCTAGACTTTGCCTCCTCAAGGAACCACCTGTAAGAGTGCATGGTGCTATGTGAATAATGCAAGATGTAGTTCTCATCTCACTTGCCATGTGGGGTCTACATATATGGCCACTACAATAGCGCAAAAAGTAGCCATAGTTCTCATCGTCTTGATCGATATGTTGAGTGACAGACACTATTGAGGACCTCGACACCCGTGCTTTCCTCTCTTGATGCTCATCACCAATCCCAACAATAAACCTTCACTTGGCTAAGTCAAGATGGTAAATAAGGGATGTGAGAACAACGGATTATGACAAGGGCGTGAAATTCTAAAAAACGTTATGTATGATCTTGGACACACGACAACATATGGCTTTTGCCTATGGTGGCTCTTTGCATCCATACTCTCTAGGAGGAGGAGGAGGATAGGGAGGCTCACATGGCTCCCATAACTCACATGCTATCTCATATAACAAAATTTATGGTTGATCCACCTTGACTTAAAAAGGAAACAATTAGGTAGCTTGTAATTTTGTTAATAGCTTAGCTAGTTTTGATGAGCATTGAGATTGCATTGCATGCTCTTGACAGAGAAAATTATGTTACCATATTATAGTAGTGATGTGTGTGAACACACTTAGGACCGCCGGGGCACTTTTTCCCTCACTAGGAGGTTTTTTCCCCCGTGCATTGTATATACGCCCATTATCTTCTAGGGCTTGTTATCTTTCATTTTTGGCACTCATAATACACTACTGTGTTGTGCTCAAGCTTCCTCATCTTCTTGAAGTTGTGTGTGCATTCCTGCAACCCTAATTCCAACAATTGGTATCAGAGCAGGCTTCCTCCTCCCGGGCAGCATCACCGGCACCTGCCGCTTCATCTCCTCCGATTGCGACGAGGTTTCACGAGCGTCTGCAGGTTAGTATATGCCGTGGGTGAGCCCGTAGGGCTCGGTCGTTTCAGAATTTTGATTTGAGGTCATTTCGCCCTCCGTTTTTGCATTCCAAGTACTGCGCAGGCAAAATCGTCCTACTGTGCAGATTTTCTGTCAGGATTAAAATCTGCAGGACAGGTGCCCATTCGTCTGTTTTGGGCTGTGCTACATAGCACAGGTCGATTTTATACAGGTTTTCCTCTTACAGACAGCATTTACATCTAGTAGTACAGTCATTGGCCATGGCTGACAACAATGATGTATTCCGCATGTTGGCTGCTGAGGATAAGTTGGATGGCACCAACTATCCATTGTGGGCATATATGATGCGACATGTATTGGTAGCAAAGGGGTTATGGAACATTGTGCAGGGTATTGATGCACGTCCTATTGTGGCTGGGAATGCTGCAAACACATCAGAAACAGGTACTGTTGATGATGGTGCAGGCACAAGTGCTGTAGCAGCTGTTCGAGAACCACCACTTTCAGCAGAGCAGATTCGTTGGGATGGTAGAGATGCGCAGGCTCATGCCTTGATTGCGCTGTCTGTCAAACGTACCATTATCCCACATATTCGCTCCTGCAGGACTTCTAAGGATGCTTGGGATGTACTTGCCACATTGTATCAGGCAAGAAATGAGGCTCGTGTTGCTTATCTCCGAAAACAGTTGGAGAGTGAGCATATGAACGAAGGTGATTCTATGGATAGCTTTTTGACAAAGATCAAGGATTTCAAAGAGCAGCTCATTTCTGCAGATGAAATCCTGTCTGACAGTTCACTTGTGCAGACTGTTTTGAATGGTCTACCAGATTCTTATCAGGGTTTTGCTTCCACTCTTCGCTTGATGATGAAAGGCAATCCCAATGCCTTATCATTTGAGGAGTTAGTTTCTGTTTTGCTGCAAGAAGACCAGTCAAGGCAAAACAGGAATATTATGCGTGTCGCAGATCAAGCTTTCGTTGCTAGTCAGAGAAGCGGGAAAGGTAAAGCTGGCTTTTCTTCTAGTAAGCAGAAATCTGCAAATGCTGCGCAACCAAAGAAGGAAGACAAAGATGAGAAGAAGGGTGACAAACAGAAGACATTTTGCAAGTACTGTAAGGGAAATGATCATGTCATCAAAGCGTGTCCTAAGCTGGCTGCGAAAGAGGCTAAGAAGAAAGAGGCTGGTATGGCTGTTGCAGATGCCTCTCCTTCTAACAATGAATCTGCTAATGTTGTGCTAGATACAGAATGGGCATTCAATGCGCAGTGCAGTTATGACCCATCTTTGCATGACACATGTATGTCTGCAGTAGATTCAGATGTATGGTACTTTGACAGTGATGCCACTAAGCATATCACCTCGCAGCGCAGTTTATTCACTTTCCTTGAGTCTGCTCCCACAGGGAATACTGTCACTTGTGCCAATAACTCCTCTTATCCCGTTCAAGGAGTTGGACAGATTGTGCTGAATGTTGCAAATGGCAACACCTTTACACTTTTTGATGCATTGTATGTGCCAGGGATCAAAAAGAATCTGCTGTCAGTCTCCGCATTTGCCAAAACAGGTTTGGTTGTAAAATTTGTGGATGACAGATGTACTGTTCATGATCTCTCTTGTGGTGACATCATTGTAGCATCTGGTTCACTATGTCGAGGGCTGTATAAGCTCAATATGGATGGCAAATGTGTAGAGGATTCAGCATGTGCTATTATGGATACGCAGGCTATTTCAAATGCAAAACTGTGGCATGCACGTTTTGGTCATCTGAATTTTGCAAGTTTGCTGCGCCTGCAGAAATCTGAAATGGTGTCTTCTTTGCCTAAGCTTGAGGCACCTGTCAAGCATGTTTGTGAGGGCTGCATATTGGGTAAAATGCAGCGTGCTTCCTTTCCCAAAGATGGATCAGTGAGAGCTGAACGCAGATTGCAGCTTGTTCACAGTGATGTTTGTGGTCCCATGCAAACTCCATCATTTGGAAACTACCTTTACTTCGTGACTTTCATTGATGATTTTACCAGGCATGCATGGGTATATCCTTTGAAGGCAAAGTCCGAAGTGTTTTTGTGCTTCAAGCAGTTTTTGGTTATGGCTGAAAATGTGTCAGAAAGTAAGATGGGCACCCTCCGTTCAGATCGAGGGGGGGAGTATATGTCTTCAGAATTTAATGCATTTCTGGCTGAGCGTGGGATAAAACACCAATGTACAGTGCCGTATACACCACAGCAAAATGGTGTGGCTGAGAGAAAAAACAGGTCTCTCATGGAAATGGCAAGATGTATGGTTAAGAGTCAAAGTCTACCACATGGTTTTTGGCTTGAGGCTATCATGTGTGCCACTTATGTACTAAACAGGTGTCCCACCAAAGCATTACAGGTTGTCACTCCATATGAGGCTTGGCATAGCCGCAAGCCATCTGTTGGCCATTTACGTGTTTTTGGTTGCCTGGCATATGCATTAGTGCCTGTGCAACATCGCAGAAAATTGGATGACAAAGCTGTCAAATGTATTTTTGTTGGATATAGTGCTGAGAGCAAAGGCTATCGTTTGTATCATCCACAGACAAAGCGCATTTTGGTTAGCCGTGATGTTGTATTTGTGGAAGATGCAGTTCAGCCCTTGGTTTCATGTACTAAGGAGACAGATATCAGCTCACGTGATGTCTATGATACATTGTTGCCTCTTTTCAGTGGTGCACAGTCAAGTGCAATACCTCATGAGGCAGTTTTTCAGCCTATGCAGGTTTTAAATGATGGCACAGATCAGCCTATATCTGATGCAGATGTGCATGATGCACTTGAGGATGAGAGACAAGAGATTGAGGGCTCTAGGAATATGCCTAGATGGCTGGTGCAGACTTTGCGTGACAGCAAGTTGGATGCCCCTTTGTCTAGTCGCACTCGTTCTGGCTCTCATGGTGCCTCTTATGCGTCAGATTGTTATGCATTGGCTGTTTCTAGTATGTGCGATGAAAGTGAGCCTGTTTCATTTGATGAAGCACAAAGTTCAGAAAATTGGATGGCTGCTATGCAAGCAGAATACGATGCTATTATGAAGAATGGTACATGGTCTTTATGTGACTTGCCCCCTGGCAAGAAGGCCATTGGCACTAAGTGGGTATACAAATTGAAGCGTAAGCCTGATGGCACAGTGGATCGCCATAAGGCTAGGCTTGTTGCAAAAGGTTATGCTCAAGAGAAGGGCATTGATTTTGATGAGACTTTTGCTCCCACATGTCGTATGACCACTGTTCGTAGCATCTGTGCATTAGCAGCTCATAATGGTTGGCATGTACATCAGTTGGACATAAAGACTGCGTTCTTAAATGGAGATTTGCATGAGGAGGTGTATGTATCGCAGCCTCGTGGTTTTGTTCAAAGAGGGCAGGAAAACAAAGTGTGCAGGTTAAAAAAGGCTTTATATGGTTTAAAGCAAGCTCCACGAGCTTGGTATGAAAAAATACATGCATATTTGACTGCACATGGGTTTCAGAATAGTCCAACAGAAAGCACTTTGTATGTTAAACGTGTGGATGGTGTACATCTAATCATTGCTCTCTATGTCGATGACATGCTGCTCACAGGACCAAATGAGAGTCATATTGCTGATTTTAAGGCTGATTTGAATGCCTCTTTTGAGATGTCAGATTTGGGGCATTTGCATCATTATTTGGGGATACAATTTAAGCAGTGTGATGGAGGTATTGCTTTGTGTCAGACAAAGTATATTGAAACATTGTTGCGGAGATTTGGCCTTGAAGACTGCAAGCCTATTGCTACTCCAATGGAGACAGGTTTGAAGTTGAGTCTTCATGATGCTGGAGATCACTTTGATGTCACACTCTATCAGACAGCTGTTGGTTGCCTCATTTATGTATGCATTACGAGGCCAGACATTCAGTTTGCAGTCTCACAGGTGAGCAGATTTATGCATAGCCCAGGCATTAAGCATTGGCAGGCAGTGAAGCGTATCTTTCGCTATTTGAGTGGTACTCGGCATCTTGGGTTGTTTTATCCCAAGGGGGGATCATTGCCGCCAGATTTACATGTTTTTTCAGATTCTGACTGGGCTGGTTGTTATGACACACGCGTGTCCACGAGTGGTTTTTGCTTCATGCTTGGAAGCTCATGCATATCATGGTTGAGCAAGAAGCAGCCTACTGTGGCCACTTCTAGTTGTGAAGCTGAGTACAGGGCAGCTTTCACAGCTACGGTTGAGTGTGTGTGGCTCAGACGCCTTATGGCTGATTTGGGTGTTGGGCAGCCATCTGCCACCACCATCTTCACTGACAGTCAGAGCGCATTGGCAGTTGCGCGGAACCCAGTGTTCCATGCTCGTACGAAGCACATTGAGGTGCACTACCATTATGTCAGGGAGAGACTCTCTGCAGGAGAGATCAGTTTGGCTTATGTGCCAACACAGGATAACCTTGCAGACCTTTTCACAAAGGCTCTGCCTCGTGAGAAGTTCGAAGCTTTTCGCAAAGCTTTGGGCTTACTCCCTTTTGTGGATTCGTCCACATAGCTAGACACTTCCCTATACATGAGTGCTAGCTCTTGTTCACCGCATCACTCCAGGGGGGATTTGTTACCATATTATAGTAGTGATGTGTGTGAACACACTTAGGACCGCCGGGGCACTTTTTCCCTCACTAGGAGGTTTTTTCCCCCGTGCATTGTATATACGCCCATTATCTTCTAGGGCTTGTTATCTTTCATTTTTGGCACTCATAATACACTACTGTGTTGTGCTCAAGCTTCCTCATCTTCTTGAAGTTGTGTGTGCATTCCTGCAACCCTAATTCCAACAAATTAGTCGCACACTCCAGCCATAGGTTCTTTTCTTGTTGGGCTTAGCTTTCGAAGTTGAGGAGAGTTGCCAATTTGAGCAGCTTTCTTTGCTAGGTGTTCTTAGTCATGGGTTTAGCTCTAGAGCCTAGGCTCTAAAATATTTCTAGACAATGGCATGCCCGGTGGGACCCTTTCCTTTGCATTGTGGTCCACTGATGCAAACCTACGATTTTTTACATGGAGCTCATAGTACATTCCTATTTTTGTTTTATATTGCTAGCTTTTCTTTTGGATTGGTGGTATAGTTAGACCGCTAACACCCAAAAGCAGAAGAGGTCCAGAGAGTTTGCAACCTAAACTCTTGAAAAAGATGATAAAGAACACAAAAATTTCTTAGAGGAGGATGAGGCTAATTTCCTAAGAATATGGGATGAGTGTCTTGATAACCTTGTTGATGACCAAGCTTTAGAGACCAAAGAGATTCACTACAAGACACTGCTGCCATACACGCGTTCAATACACGCGATAAGTTACGGGCGCGTGTATGGTCGTGCATGTATATGAGTAGTATCGGGCGCATGTATATTGGCATCTAAATTCACATGTATATTGGTTTCAAAAATGCATCTACCAGTGCGTGTATATTGGCATCTAAATTTGCGTGTATACTGGTTTCAGAAACGCGTGTATCAGTGCGTGTATATACACGCAATTATACATGCATTATTACACGCGAGAACTTTATTAAGAAAAACTCCATTCCTTTACAAAATTTAAAACCATTTTCTTTAAACCATCTCATAGTACATTACAGTATATATCATTACACAATCCCACTACATACATTTACAACAATGAAATATATTCAAAAATAAATCATGAGATGATAATTAAAAGACAACATATACAATAGAAATGTCATCAGTTTAGAATGATACAGTGATGGATTGGTTAGGGTTCGATCTCATCTTCAATAAGATCCATCCTTGCCAAACAATCAACATCAATATCCATTTGATCAATTTATAAGGCTACGATTAAATTTATTCCACTATCGATATTCTGTCCATTGATAATGGTATCGATGCCCTGATCATCCTCATCTCAACATCACCATCATCCTCAATGGTAGGGTCATCCTTATGATCATGAGAAATGGCACGCTCATCCTCATTATCATGATCATCTCTTATTTCTTGCAGATCATCGATCACAACATCTTCATTGGCATGTTCGACATCATCTTCATTGCGGCTTGTTACATCCTCCATATGCTCCATATCAGTGAATGTATTATACATCACTTTGGAACGTGGTGCAATAGGGATGATGTCATGCACCATTGGTAGATAGATAACCTACTCAAATACACATACTGCAGTAGTTAATTAGCATATCAAAAGTCAAGGGGTACATGAGCTTAGATATATATGTGCATGAAACACATTTGTAAAAAAATGCATACCTGCTCACATTGTTGTGGCAATACGAGCCTATCTTTCTTTGTTTGCCAAAACTTTGTAGAGTCAATAGTTACATAGCCACTTGCATGGCGTTTTATCGTTGCATTAGGCCCTTTTTCCACCACGTTTATTTGCCATTTGACATCCAAAACATATACAAAGAAGCGACGAAAGTTAAGCCTAAATATGTCTTGGATTGTGCCACAATAATCATCCAATTTTTCATTAGCTCCCTCAAAGCTACTAATGACACCGCAATCTTGTGTATTCCTCTTTTCATCAATTCTTTGTGTTCGAAAATACTTGCCTTCACACCATATAGCATTGAACATAGTGCACTGGACCAAAATAGAAGCAATATTTGTGTAAGCAATGTGAATAAATATTAAAAGCAAATCACTTACAACTAATGAAAAACATTAGTTCTATGTACCTTTAACATGCATCCTCGTGCATACTCCCATTCTTCCGCCGTGATATGTAGTCCCTCGCCGCTCGCCGCTCTCTGCTCTCTCCATTTCCTCATGCAACCAATCAACATGTATATCATTCGAAAGTGTTGCTAGATGCTTAGGGTACACCTTACGAGAGCCATGTTGCCTCCGAAAGAGAGCTCTTTCTGCTTGCCTTTTTGTCTTTGCATCCTCATATCTTGTAACCCATCTACTCATCACATCACTATTAAGGATGCAAGTGAAATTGAGATCATCAATCAATGTTTTGTCAATTACTTTACTCTGTCCTTTTCCTTGAGGCACAATAGAGGTCATCCTCAAGTCCTCTTCATTGCTCCATAGTTGTGGCAAAGAGCTGTCCACCTGACCAAGAAATTCTGAAATATATATACAAGAGACTCTTGTATCAACCAACCCTCGGCCACCATGCTTCCTTCGGGCCTTGCACTTTGCCTCACAAAGTCTTTTAAGGGCTTCATGAAGTGCTCTAGGAAGAACATCCAACGTGCATGCACAGTGCCACCACATAAAGCAATTTCGTCCACTAAATGCACAATGAGATGTAGTTGACTTGTGAGAATGGTTCACGGAAAAGTCTCCTCTACCAAACAAACCACCTCCATTGCCATAACACGCGCATAACAAACCACCTCCATTGCCATAACATGCGCATCATCCAACGTGGCTGGATCAATTGCTTTGGAACTAACATATCTGAAAAATAAATGAATAGTATGTTATACCTCATGCACGTTCATTTTGCAAGGTATAATGAAGGGTGATCTGACATGGGTTTTACATACCTCACAAGCTCGCCCATCTTATAAATACATTTTTTCAAACTCTTGTTTGCACAATGGTCGATGCTAGTAGGTAGTATGAACTGTGCACATAAGAGCACATGTATGTATGGTTTATGGCATTACAAAATTTAATTTCAACGTACAAGACTTGGAAAACACTTGCTTGGAGCATCTTGTGCCAATCGTGGGACTTCAACCCATATAGTTGCTCAACGCCTCTTTTCTTAGTGGTTGTAAAGGCTCCCTTCAATAATCTCATGCATCCAATGGGAGTACGCAAAGTGGTGATGGCCTGCTTTACCTGCTTCTCCTCTTTCTTTGATATAATCCATGGTGCAGGCAGAAGACGAACGTGCCCATACATCCTACGACCTGCAAGTCCTCCCGTACGCTAACATTGTCACGTTTACCAATAACATGTTCCCAAATACCAGATCCCACATTCTTGAAGATGTGCATGGGATCAAGAAGATGGTTGATCTTAAGATGGGTCCAATATGGTAGCCGAAAAAAAATGGAGTACCTACACAAGGGATTGCTCTATGTGATCTTTAATCCAATTAGAGACTACACAAAACAAGATTGAAAAACATTACTGTACCTGTTCATGCCATCTGGAGGAAGAACATTTGTAGACTCCCAAATACGCTTCCAATCTTTTGCACGAAGTGTTTGTGGAGGAATGTTACTCTTACTAGCAACATATTTAGGATGATCTAACGAGAGAAATCGATGATGATTATCGAATATGGTCTTACACAAACCGTCAGCATACTCATGTACTAACGAAGGGCCATAAACAGGACATGCATGTTTACCCGATGTTTTCAAACCTTTTAAAATATAAATAAAAGTTAGAATAATAAAGTCAATAGTATTAGAGTAGGGAGGTAATTAGAATTCTTACCAGAACAATTGCTGTATCCTGGAAAGTCATGCATTGTCCACATCAACACTGCTTTTAAGTCCAAGTGTCGAGAGGAGGGAGGCCTACTAATGTCCACCACCGCAACACCTCTCCATAGTTCCTCCAACTCATTAATCTCAACGGTTCGAGATAAACATTCATATGCTTGACTTTATGTTTCCCTGGAATTAGAAGGGATAACATAAGATGTCCCTTCTTGATCGCCATTGATGGTGGAAGGTTGTAATTCACCAACACAACTAGCCACACGCTGTATGCAGTGCTTTTGAAGGGATAACATAAGATGTCCCTTCTTGATTGCCATTGATGGTGGAAGGTTGTAATTCACCAACACAACTGGCCACACGTTGTATGCAGTGCTTTTGAAACCAAATAAATTCACTCCATCCATACCTAGGCCGTCTCAAGTTTCTGGGCTCTGTTTTAAAGCTGGGCCACTCATCTTCAATATGCTTCCAGGCAGGAGTGTGCGAGAATTCTCCACATGCCATCATCCGATCGATGTGAGGAATGCCATGACATGAGCTTTGCTATGGATTTGCACTTGAACATGTGTTTGATGCGAGGAATTATAGGAAAGTGTCGCATGACTTTACGAGGTACATCAAAACTCTTCACATCTGTTCTATACAATGTCAAGCCTCCTTATGCGTCCCACAAAAGAGAATGCAATCATTGACGCATGCATTTATGCGATCATAATCCAATCCTCCAAGAGATGTCACATAGCACCTCGCTATGTCTCTTGAGGTGGGTAGTCTATTCCCCTTTGGAAGCATGTTTGATAATAGCCTGCATCCAATATCATCAATTAGCCCTGAACCCTAAATCCTAAATCCTAAACCCTAAACCCTAAACCACTAATTCAAATTTGCAAGTTAGAATGCTTACTTCAATAATGCGTCAAGACTTGCATTGCTCCATCCATAAACTGTTTGTATATTGAGTAGTTCAAGTGAAGCACGTAAAATAGAGAATGTGTACCCTTCAAAAACCGGTGTCGATGAAGCCTTGTAAAGATGCTCTTGTTCCATATCATCGTCGTCGTCCATACCTTTGGGATCATCCCTAAAAAGATACCACACCATATCATCAAACACTTCCTCTTCCACAACTTCGTGGGGTGTAGGGGTATTGTCATCCCTTTCCTGCTCATCTCTGACAATAGATCCCGAAGCTCCAGCATCATCTCATCGAGACATTTTGCGTGCTCTCACCGCATGTAGGGCACCATGTTAGGGTGTGGTACTGTATCCTGCTTCAATTAGAGTATATATATTATAACTCCATTAATTTAATTTGGATACCATGAGTCATTTGAATACTATCAATTTACATCTACTCACCTCTAAACTTGTTTGATTCCATTCTCCATACATGGAGATGTGATTCAAGGTAATTCGACGCGCTCGTACAATGCATCCTTGACATCGATTACACATACACTTGATCCTTTGTCCCAACCACCACAACACATCACGATTATGATGACGCATTGTCTCATCCTCACCAGAACTGCTTGAGGAGGTTGATGACATCCTATGTACAAAAGAGCAAACACATAATCATAATCAGTTTTTAATGAAAGTATAAAAAGTTTCACTATTTTAAATCGCGTGTATCAACGCGTCTACAACCTAAAATCGCGTGTATCAGCGCGTCTCACTGTTTTAAATAGCGTGTATCAGTGCGTCTACATCCTTAAAATCGCGTGTATCAGCGCGTCTCACTATTTTAAATAGCGTGTATCAGCGTGTCTACATCCTTATACACGCAAAAATACACGCGCTCCTACACGCGACCACCTGTCTAGACCTAAAATAACCCGCCGCCTTCTCCAAAAACCATTTTCAAACTCAGCTTTCCTCTCCTTCGTTGCCGCCTCTTCCAACACAGAGCACTAAAGCCAAGTGCAAGGAGCAGACATGGGTGCAAGGAGCAGACACGGGTGAAGGAAACCAACCAAAAAGAAGACTCACTTTTTCAGAGGTGAGTCAGTTTGTTCTTTGTCTTGTCTCTTTCCTTCCATTTGTTTATGCGATTATCTCTTTTCCTTATGCGATTGTCTCCGTCCTTCTCTGGTAGTACTTTTGTGAACGATTGTGACACTCTGGGCTTTTTTTATTAGAAAGATTTATCGATGGTTGGTCGTTTTTGAATTTTTTTTTGCGCAGGCCGAGTGTAGGAACGCGTGTATGTCTGCGTGTACCCTGTTTGCACAGACTGTTCACGCGTATATACACGCGTTTTTGGACGGGTTTTTACACGCGACTGTGTTTCACCCATGCTTGCGATCCAGGTTCTTCAGAGAGATGATCCCATCTGCATATGGCTTGCCTTCACAAAATCATATGTGCTAGCTTGCATTTGTGCTTTGATAAAATCATGTATATACTTTTATTTTTTCAGATTCTTCATGGATCCAGGTTCTTCATCCGATCCATTTGCGTACGGCACTTGGATGATGGAGATGCAAAATCATTTTGGGCGCCATCTTGGTCCAGTTGAGCTTACAGAGTACATGTAAGCCCATCCCCCTCCTGGATTGCTTGGTATCTATACCCCGCCCCCGAGTATCCATGTCACTCCACTGCCGTCTATGCCTGCGAGTCCGGCGAGACGGCATGCAGCTTCTCCTCTTCCACGCCCACCGAGGAGACATACCCCGTCCCAGACACTCATGCACACCCTCCCAGGCATCGTCACGTCAGGGCTCACAGCCACCATCACGTACTCCCTCACAGCCACAGTCACGTAGACAATCCCCCAGTCGTGACTCCACCCGCAGTACAGAGGAGAGCAAACGCCGCAGTAGGAAGGGTGGGAGTGGAGGATGCGGCGGGTGCTTTGGTGGGGGAGGTAGTAAGGCACACGGTGAGAGAGGAGATAGAGGGAGAAGAGTTAGAGGAGACAGTGAGGATGAGGAGGAGGTGAGAGAGGTGGAGGGAGTGATCTGCTATGATGTGACGGATAGGGGCGGGGTAGTGATGGATGCGAGAGGGGGAAAGAGGTAATGGAGTACATGCGTGGGGTAGTTTCAAACTTGTACAAAAATTATAGATTTAAAGATCAAAATAGCCGATTAGTGGGGGAGGTGATAGATGCTATACATAGTCGGTACCCCAATCCCCACATGCGACATTCTCGGATGTATGGGGAAGGATGCGAATAAGGAAGATCTTAAGTAATAAAAGATCTCACCTTAAGAAACTCGCGTACGATGATGGGCTAAATGTAGCTGCGGGTGGCTATCCTGCCACAAAACCTGCCACTGCGCACAAACACGAGTGGAAGGAGGCAAAGAAACGAGCAGAGGGTGGCGTGAAGAGCAGGCAGCATGTGGAGGCACGACGGATCTAGATGGAGACCATTGGATCTTCGCATTTCGGATCTGGCAGCGTCGAGTCATGGATGATGGGAGGCAGAGTTCGTAAGTATCTTGCCACTTTATTTGATTGTTTACTTAATTCATTGATTCTATGATTGTTTTAATCTTACAAATTGTGTTGATTATGATACAGCGACGGGTTATGGAGAGGAAGCCCACAGCCCACGATACTGGGTATGCTCGCCGGCATAGCAGACGTGACACGTGGGCCCTCTTCAGAGCGAGGGACGTATTACGGACGCGCAGTTTGAGATGGCCATGAGACCATACGGTCGACAGGTACTTGAAAACTCTAAACGAATGATTTTGGTTTATTGAATTACATATATATATACTTATATACTATATATTACTTGAACAGGCACAAGCTGCTGCTGCATCTACTGATGATCTTGCCACTGATGATCCACCCGCCGCCACTGCTCCTGCTGGACGTGAGCACTACTCATCAGACATGTATACCGATGTGAGCTCATCCGATCATGGAGAGAGCAGCGGGTCATCATCTGGGTCTGAGTAGTACTCAGACTTATGGTATCACATTCCATATTGAGGATGTGGTTGTATATATATTTTTGTAAAAACTGAAGCCATGGGCTACTTCGACATATGGACTCCCTTGTATATATGTGTATACATAAAATTTTGATAGTAATATTGAATCGTGAATTGATAGTATTGCATTCATGTCTGTCTTGAATCGTGTATTGACAATGTATGCATTCATGTCGTTCTTGAATCGTGTAATGACAATGCACTAAATCTTCCTCGTGGATGGTGCAATGTACCCAAAAAAAAATCCAGAGAGTGCCATTGGGTGCTGGAATGCTGGAACAGCATTCAGGTACCAAATAGCACTCTGGATTTTTTTTTTGGCTCTCTGTTCGCGTGTATAGACGCGTCAACTCTGTAAAAATCGCGTGTATATACGCGGATACTCTGTGAAATGTGCGTGTATAAGCGCAGCTAAACTGACAAAACGCGTGTATACGCCCTCGTATCAGTGCGTCTAAGCGCAGCTAAACTAACAAAACACATGTATACGCCCTCGTATGAGCGGTCTGACTGCTTCTATACACATGCTTTTACATGCATGTCTCTGGCCGCGATGATACACGCGCTGATACACGGGTTCGTTACTTTTTTTCCACAAGTCATTTTCTGCGGCTAGGAGCGCGTGTATGAGCCCGATCCCTTGTAGTGATTCTTGTGATGAGTAAAGGCAAAAATGAGTGTAAGCGAGATAATGATGTAATCAAGACTCCTCTTAAATCTAGAAGGGTTGATATAAAGCCTTATGACGGGGTTGGGAGTGAGGAATCAGACACTCATGGACTGTAGAGATTACATCCTTCAAGGTATGGTGGTTGGATACATGCACCCCAATGAGTGGACAACATGGTTCCCATTAACTTTGAGCAGAAAAGCTAAAAATTGGTTCTATGACATGGTGAAGTACGAAGCAGATAGGATCACTACCTCGAAGGGTTTAGTGTTGAGATATCGAGCTCATCTACTGAGGCGGTGGACACTGATGACCCGCCTGGGGGATAGGCCCCACACTTACACCACTGGCATGGTTGGTGAGATCTTGAGTGATATGCGGCCAGTTGGTATGACAAGCTGTGTGACAGCCATTCTAGAGACTGGCATAGTTATAGCGCCAGCTCATTTAGTTCAACTTGGGTTCACACTATAGAGAACCCTTGTATGTATTGGTTGAGTACCTTTCATATTATGTGTACTCTTATCTTTGTATATGGTGTGTTGAGTGTTGAGTGAAGAAGAAGAAGATTTTTAGCCTCTCACCTTGTGTGTTCTCTATTAGGGTTTCGTGAGTGTGTGTGTGCTTGAGCTGCAAGCAAGAGAATCATAGGAAGCGGTACGAGGGTAAGAGCTTCAACTACTCTTCCCTATTTGTGTTGGTGACTACACCCTTGTCGGGATCTCTACAACAAGAGGCACCGGCAAACGATTTGATTGAGGAGTTTTCTTCGCGGGAGTAAAGCTTTAGGGCAACTATTCTGTCCTATCGGACTTTGTTTTCAAGGCCGAAAACGCGTTTTGGGCGCGTCTGGACCTCCGTTTTCAGAAAGCAGGCAGAATAATGATGCATGTGGAAATTGGCAAAGGCAGTATAATGATGCACGTGGATGCCTTTATTGTGGTAAGCCTGGACATGTGCAGGCAGAATGTTATAAGAAGCAGGTTGACATGCAAAATGGAAAATTGCAGCAGAACAACTATGCATCCTCCAGTAGAAACAATGAGGATAATGAAAGGTTGTTTGTTATGCAGCATGTCGTGAATGCCATGTCTGAAAATATTGAAGCAGCACATAAAGATGATGTATGGTATGTTGATTCAGGTGCTTCGAACCACATGCAAGTCATGGGGAGTGGTTCAAGGAGATGAAAAACCTGGAAAGACCAGGTTTTGTGGAAACAGGGGATGACACTGCTCATCCAATTGCCCATGTTGGAGATGTGCCATTGTCTATGATGCAGGATGGCAAAGTGAAGTACCTTGCAGATGTACTTCTTAATTCAAGATGATTCTCTAGGGAGTCACAAGAGCGAGAATAGGATATCAGAAAAGGATAAAGAGCCAAAGAAGAAGATGATTTATGTTTGGAGAATTAGAAAAGAAGACAGGGTAGTAAAAATACGTGATAGAAGAAGAAGATGGGGTAGTAAAAACACGTGATATCAGAAAAGGCTAGAGAGCCAAAGAAGAAGATGATTTATGTTTGGAGAATCGTAAAAGAAGATGGGATAGTAAAGGCCTTTAATGCCCAATGTGAGACATTATCATGTCTGATTGAAAAAGAGCCAAGCCGAGAGAGGGTTATCAGCTGCACAGAACTAGAGGATGGCCGAGGAGAAGGCCATGTATGATGAGCAAGCCATGCAACTATTGGAAGAGTTTCTCTATAAAAGAGAGAGAGAGAGAGAGAATTATCTACTAGAGAAGGAAGTGAAAGTGATCAGAATGAGGTTTCTTAGAGAGGCACACTCATATAACGAAGGGCTCTTTCTCCCTTGCTCACGCCTTGCGCAACAACACCTGAGTGCAACATGTAGCAAGCCAACCTTGTGCAGCAGCAACATAAGCCTTGCGCAGCAGCATAAACCAAAGCGCAACCACGACCTTGAGCTTCACCACATAAGCACGAAGAGAACTGGCGCCTCCTCCTCCGCAGCATCACCATAATCAGCACCTTGGGCAACAATAGCCGTCCGTAGCATCAAACACCTAGTGCCACAATAGAAAAGAAAGAAGCACCGTGATCAACACCGTGTGCTTGACCACCTTGCACCAAAGAAGAAGCGCCTTAGCAAACAAAAACCTTGCACATAACGAAATCGAAGAGAAGAAGACGCCATAGCAATCACCGCCTAAGCACAGTAAGGTATATGGCGCCAAACACATGAGAAACAAGCCGCCTCTGCATATAGAGAAGAAGACAACAAGTCGCTTAAGCCTGCATACAACATAGAAGAATCGTCTAGCACAGTAACAACCACCTTGTAACTGGAAAGGAAGACAAGAGATGGCATCACCACCTTGCTCGCCAAGAAATCAGCAGGATTGCCAATATAAGATATTTTTATTTATATTTTTGTGATATCAAATTCATTCTCTTGTGATATATAAGAACACTCTACTTTTTTTTTTTTTGTGAAAACACTATCAATTATAAATATATTCAGTTGTTCTTCGGTTATGTCTCATGATGTTGATGTTATAGTCCTTTGTTTCACTTGGCTTATTCATGATATATCAGAATAACATGTTCCTATCTTACCTAGTTTTGATGAGCATTGAGATTGCATTGCATGCTCCTGACAGAGAAAATTAGTCACTGCATACTCCAGCCATAGGTCCTTTTTTTGTTGGGCTTAGCTTCTAGAGTTGAGGAGGGTTGCCAGTTTTGAGCAACTTTCTTTGTTAGGTATTCTTGGGCTTGGGTTTAGCTTTAGAGATTAGGCTCCATAATGACCCATCTGATTTGCACGCCTGGTGGACCCTTTCCTTTGCATTGTGGTCTAGTGATACGAACCTATAATTTTTACATGGAGCTCATAATACATTCCTATTTTTGTTTTAGGTTGCTAGCTTTTCTTTTGGACTTGTGTTCTAGTTGGATCGCTAGCACCAAAAATCATAAGAGGTCTAGAGAGTTTGCAACCCAAATTGTTGAAAGATTGATAAAGAACACAAACATTTCTTAGAGGATGATGAGGCTATTTTCCTAAGAATATGGGATGAGTTTCTTGATAACCTTGTTGATAACCAAGCTTTAGAGATGAAGAGATTCTTGTGAGTAAAGGCAAAAAAAAGTGTAAGGGAGATAATGATGCAATCAAGACTCATCTTAAACCTAGAAGGATTGATATAATGCATTATGATGGGATTGGGAGTGAGGAAGTAGACACTCATGTTAGAGATTTCATCCTTCAATGTATGGTAGCTGGATACACGCACCTAAATGAGTGGAAAGCATGCTTCCTATTAACTTTGAGCAAAAAAGCTAAAAATTGGTTCTGTGACATGGAGAAGCATGAAGCAAATAGGATCACTACCTGGGAGGGTTCAGTAGGAGCCTTTCTTGAGCATTTTTCACCTACCGTGAGCCCATTAAATGCCCTTATTGCCTTGGGTGGTTTCTTTCAAGGAGAAAAAAAGCTATGTGGGTAGATTTGCGAAGTTTAAAAGAAAGCATTGTGATCACCATAGTTTTGATGAAAGAATTAAAATGGAGAGTTTATGAAAGGGTTTGTTAGGCTCATTGCAAATCCATGTGAGGTTAGCAAGGCCACTATCACTTGAAGATACATTCACCAAAACATATGAGGTAGAAAAGAGCATTTCGGATACAAATTTAGTACTATGACTTAGAGCTATGCAAGAGCCAAACATAAATGAGATTCAATATAAGCTTGGAAGTCCTAAAAATATGCCAAATTTTAGTCTTGGTGAGAGAAACCAAAATGAGCAAGCTATTGGAAGAGAGGGAGAGAGAGACAGAGAATGGAGCAGAACCAAGAGCCTACAGGCTCATCTTCTGCTTCTCATTATTCATCACACTGACTAGTAGAAAAGAGACTTACACTAACCAATATCTAGCTGTGGTTAGGTCAAGTCAAGTCTACCGACTTATTTAGTACAACACACATGTCTAGCTGTACCTAGCTGGTGTCGATCATGATCACACAACATAAAGACGACACACGCGGGGTAGAGCTAGAGCTTGACTTCCAACACTCCCCCTCAAGCTCAAACCATCTGCAACACTCCAAGTAGCTGCCTAAAATAGATGAACTTATCTTTACCAAGTGATTTGGTAAAGATGTCCAGTCTTCACATGCATCAAGTCAATCTGCTCTGCTAGTACCATTTCTCTGATGAAATGGTAATGAACTTCAATGTGTTTCGATCTTGCATGGTAGACGGGATTGCTTGCAAGCATAACACTGCTCAGATTATCACAATGTAGCTTCACTTTGCTGTCTAAAGTCATTCAGTAACTTCTGTAACCAAACAGCTTCATAGGCCGCTAAGGCCGCACCACGGTACTCAGCTTCTGTACTAGACAATGCAACTGTAGGTTGTTTCTTACTCTGCCAACTGATCATGCTGCTGCCCAATCCAAATGCATAGCCACTGGTTGACCTTCTGTCAGGCACAACCAGCCCAGTCAACGTCAGTATACCCTGTCAAGTCAAGGGGTTTCCCATATGCATAAAACAGCCCATAATCTATCGTAGCCTTTACATATCTCATGATTCTGCTGATTGCATCCAAATGCGGCTTGCGAGGCTTCTGCATGAACTGACTGATCAGCCCCACAGCATAACTCAAGTCAGGTCGCGTAATAGTTAGGTAGATCAAGCTGCCCACCATCTGACGATACATGGTTACATTCTCTATTTCAGCCCCAACATCAATCTGCAGCTTGACATTTTGCTCTAGGGGTGTATCCATAGCCCTGCATTCAGCCATACCATACTTCTGTAACATGTCATGAGCATACTGCTTCTGTAGCAACCATATGCCTTGAGGTGTCGACACTACCTCAATTCCCAGAAAATATTTCAACTCACCAAGATCTTTGACTTTGAATTCAACGTGCAAACATGATTTAATTTCAGCAATCTCGCTTTCATCATCTCCAGTAATGATTAAGTCATCGACATAGACAACCAGAAATACATAGCCATGATCTATCTTCTTCACAAACAAACTGTGATCTGCATCACGCAACTTAAACCCATGTTGCTGTAAATAGCTGCTAATTCGAGCATTCCATGCTCTGGGTGCCTGTTTCAGCCCATATAATGCCTTTTTCAGCCTGCATACATGTGCTGGAAAATCCGGATGCACATAGCCTTCAGGCTGCTCTATATAAATCTCTTCCTGCAACTCACCATTCACAAAGGCATTTTTCACATCCATCTGCTAACTTCCAGCCTTAGCTGCTGCCAATGCAATGACAGTTCTGACCGTAGCCATTTTAGCTATAGGGCTGAAAGTCTCCTCATAGTCAAGACCATACTGCTGCGCATACCCTTTTGCAACCAGCCTGGCCTTGTAGCGCTCTAATGACCCATCTGATTTGCACTTAACCTTGTATCCCCATTTGCAGCCAATGGGGACTTTGCCATCAAGCAACTGCACTAAATCCCATGTTCCATTTTCAGCCAAAGCTGAATATGCCTCATCCATGGTAGCACACCACTTCTCATCTGCAACAACTGCCTCATCAAACTTAGTGGGTTCTTTAAAACCTGTCACTTTCATCATGTAAGCATAATGACGGGCTGAATATCCAGTATAAGTGTACCTGTCTCAACGGGTCTCCTGACCCTCTCAGATCTCCTCAACTATGGCTCACTCTGAGCTTGCCTCTCATGAGGCGGCACATAACGATTCTGCCTAGCACTTGGCGTCATGACAGACGGAATCCCCAACTCACTGTCCAAGCTATCACTGCTGGACGACTCATAACCTGCAGAGCATTAAGTGGTCCTATTACATCTTCAAACATTTTTTCTTTTCCCTTATCCAATCTCCCCCTCACTGACATGTCCGTGTCAGTCGACATAGGAGTGGGATTCCACAATCTGCCAGACCAAGGACTCGCTGTAGATGATACATCACCTGTCTGACCACTCATGGTTGTACTAACTTCAGGGGTATTTTCAACATTACTTGTGCTGGCTGATCCATTAGTAGGCATAGCAATTGGATTCCCATACCAGGAAGCTAATTCATCAAAGACAACATCTTTGCTTATCAGTGTCTCATGTGTAGACGGCACATAGCATTTATAGGCTTTTCTTTCCTGTGCATAACCCAAAAACACGCTCTTTACTGCCTTAGGATCCAATTTCTTTCTCTTTTCATCTGGTATATGCTCATACATAATGCAACCAAAAACTTTTAAGTGCCTAATGTCAGGTTTATGAGACCATACAACCTCTCATAAGGTGTAACATCATGAATCCCTGCTGTAGGGGTTCGATTCAGCACATAGACAGCAGTCATCACTACTTCAGCCCAGTAAGCATTAGGCAGACATTTTTCATTCAGCATAGCTCTAGCTGACTCCATCAGTACCCTGTTTTTCCTCTCTCCAACACCGTTCTGCTGCGGTGTATAGCTGCAAGTGAGCTACCTTCTTATCCCATACTTTGCAAGATATCTGTCAAACTCCTTAGAGACATATTCTCCACCTCCATCTGACCTAAGACGAGATACGTAGCAGCCCAACTCATTTTCAACATGCTGTTTGAAGTCTCTGAAGGCATCAAACACGTCATCTTTATGCTTCAGTATGTACAGCCAAGTGTACCTGCTGAAATCATCAATGAAAGATACATAGTATCAAGCTCCTCCAAACGAAGCATTATGCGACGGACCCCAAACATCAGAGTGCACCAACTGTAAGGGTCTCGAGCTATTCTTTACATGCTTCATGAAGGGAAATCTCGCTTGCTTTCCAAACTGACATGCAGAACATACATGACCAAAGTCATTATACTTCAATTTGGGCAATCCAAGTACAACTTCCTTCTGCTGCATAGATTTCAGCTTTTGTACATTGACATGGCCAATCCTCTTGTGCCAAATCTCAACATCCCAAATAGCACCCTCATCATGTGCAAACATGGCTGCCTTAAGTTCAGGAATGGATGCATCCAAGGTGAACATCCTGCCATCCCTTCTGCCTCTAGCAATTAATTTGCAGCCATTACCGTATTCTTCAATAAAGCATGCATCTTTATTGAATCTCACCTGCAGATTTTGTTCTGCCATCTGTCCCACATACAAAAGATTCTTGGTTATTGATGCAGTACATCATGTAGGCTTTTCTTCTTGCCATTAGGCATCATCAATGGAACAACTCCTGTGTGCTGAATATCGTGCTGGGTGTCATCCCCAATACACACATAACCATGTGAACCTGCAACCAACTCATCGAACCACTCTCCGTGGGGTGTCATGTGATTAGAAGCCCCAGAGTTAATGTACCATCTCTCATCTCTATTCTGTCTAGGTGCATTCTTGGACAAATGCTGCATGGCAAACAATCTGTCAACCTGCTCATCATGAGCACCGCTAGAAGATGCATAGTGCCCATGCTGTTTGCCCTTTGCCTTCATATCTCTCTGCTTCTTGTAATAACAATCCTTTTCAATGTGCCCATATTTGCCGCAGTAATGACAATCCTTATCCCTATTGGATTGATCATTTGACTGCCATGATCCACCACCACCTCTGCCACCACACGGGGTGATCTCCCCCTGCCTCTAAAGCTACCAAATCCACGCTGGCCATGTGTATCTGTGCCATGCCAATTACTCTAAACTATTGCTATCCATAGGTGTTTCGAGTATCACCACGACCTCGAAGCGAACCACGGCCTCTGTCGCCTCTGCCACACTGGCTAGAGTACAAAATAGTGTCTCTACTCTGAGATGCACTAGAACCTGTATTCAATCCAAGCTTTACCTCCTCATGCAACAGCAAAGCAACTAGCTCATCCCAGTCAAGGGGTTCAGCTCTAACAGAAATAGATGTATCGAATGCTTTGTATTCCTTGCCAAGTCCATTCAGTGTGACAGCAATCATATCATCTTCAGATACCTGTGATCCAATGGTGGCAAGCTGGTCTGCTATGGTCTTAACCTCTGTCGTATAAACCTGGATGCTTCTGCCACTTCTAGACATGTTGTCGAACTCCTATTTCAACTGAATCTTCCTTGCATGTGTTACATTTCTATAGTTCTTTCATGAGTATATCCCAAGCATCCTTTGGGGACTCACATCCAATGATCTGTATTGCCATAGCATCAGATATACATAAAGAAAACCAGTGTAGCACTTTGCATGCTCTCTCTGTCCACTGCTTATAAGCTCTTTTCAAGTCAAGTCTACCGACTTATTTAGTACAACACACATGTCCAGCTGTACTGGTGTCGATCAAGGTGATGCTCTAGGGATTCACAAGAGGGAGAATAGGATATCAAAAAAAGCTAGAGGGTCACTGAGAAGAAGGTGATTTAATTTTTGAGAAGAAAAGAAGGTGGGGTAGTAAAAACACTTGATAGAAGCCCAATAGATAAGGCACCAGTCTAACTAAAAATCTAGCTTCACACTAGCAGGCCAATTTCCTTAGAGGACACCACTGTTGCATTTTTTTAGAGCCTCGAGAGCATGTTATTGTGTGAGCATTGCATGCATGTATGTGTTTTGTGTCTGCATGTTTCCATTTACTATTGTTATGTGCATCTCGCATAATATTTATCTCACACCGATGATGATTTCATGGCTTTTTTGACAGGTTTGTGGAGCAACAATGCAATAAGAGCACAAGATTGAGGCCTTCAATGCTCAATGTAAGAAATTACCATGTGTTAGCAGATTGAAAAAGAGCCAAGCCGAGAGAGGGCTACTAGCTACACACTACCAGAGGATGTCCGAGGAGAAGGCCGTCTATGATGAGCATGCCATGCAACTATTGAAAGAGATTCTTTATAAAAAAGAGAGATAATTATCTTCTAGAGAAGGAAGTGAAAGTGATCAAAATGAGGCTTCTTAGAGAGGTGCACTCATAAAGAAGGGACACCATCTAAAATAAAACGGCTCATGAGAGGGGTGCATCTTTTGATGGGATTTGGGGGGATACAACACAAAAAGAGGGAGGTGGAATTGAGCCCATGAAGGGAGAAAGAGACAAAAATCAGTGGACATGAAGAAGATAGCCATTAGTACATGGAGGGGGCAAAAAAAATCTCCAAAAGCGTCGATATGAAATCGTCGATATCTGTGTTGAAATACATGTGTATACTCAGGTAAAAATCTCCAAAAGCGTCGATACGAAATCGTCAATATCTGTGTCGGAATACATGTGTATATATGCATCAAAATACGTGTCATTAGAAACGTCGAAAGTAGAACTTATTTTACGACTTCATTTTTGACGCTTATTTGCGAAACTCTTTTCGACGCTAACAAAGACCGTTATTCTGACCAATAACGTCTATTTTGACAAATGCAGGTTTGTTTTTTGAACAATGGTACACCCAAGTGCAGTCCTACACTTGAATGTACCAATATACCAGTTTTAAAGAGTACTTCCTTGTTTTGTACTCAAAGGTCATAAAACTTAAATTTTTATTTAGTAGAAGAAGTTACATAGCTTATGGAGCCGATGAAAATATGTACACAAAATATACTTATACATAGAGCCGACAAAAATGTATTTAGAAGCTCGACTCTTGTACATAGTGCCTTGGATGCAAGGTTGAACCTAATCATCATCGTTGGATGCAAGGTTGAACCTAATCCTCATCGTTGCCCTCATGGTTTGGCACTAGTCCCTGCAAAAGAGTATTCATAAGGAAAAAAAATCAAAAATGACAAGTGAGGAAAAAACTATTTTTGATGGGTAGAAAATGTAGAGGTTTATCGTATTCACCACATCCATCCATCCAGTTCACGTTGATGCCCTCTGCTCAAGTTGCTCAAGGACGGTATACGTCCCATGCATTTGGACGTACCTTTCCTTTGGCGTGGCCTGTGTGGTGGTGGGGTGTGATGGCTGTGCAGAAGTGTCAGAGCCTCCCCCAAAGTAGGCTTGAGCCATAGCCCTTTGCATGCTCATTTACAAGATGAAATGATAAAATTGGCTCAAACACATTACCTGTGGTGTAGACACGATGGAGAGATTAGGGCTATATGAGGGTGTCTCACATGATGTACGATTAATGGTCTACACACATACCATCACAACATGCCCATGCTTTTAGGTTTTTCTAACAAAACATGCAAACGCATATGCCATGACATTTTAACATCAAAATCAAGAAGATACTTTTAAGAAAAGCATGTCCATGCACTACAACACATTGGGAGCACAACAACGTTTTTGCAATGTTTTCGAAAGGAAAATATCGAGGGTTTTTACAATGCTGAGCAACACTTTTTGCAACAAAATTTCATTGCTCAAGCAGTAAAAACTCGCTGTTCAGCATAAAAAAATCGTTGCTTAGCAGCATCTATAGCAACAAAAAACGCTGCTATACTGTAAAAATATCTCACTTTTTTTGCTGCCGCGTGGTTTTATCTTTTGAATATAATAAACTTGTACTCTGAGTTTTTTTATAGATTTATGCCTTATCTATCACTTCCACCTCTCCTACCCTATTCTCCTCAAGCTCAAGCAAGGTATGTCTACTCTTTTCCTTTATCTCCTATGCAAACAAGCTTTCCATGAAAGCTTTCTTGTGAGTATTTCCTTTCTCTTTCCTCTCTTTTAAGTTTTTTTTCTTCTTTTTCCCTAATTAAGAGCTCTCCACTAAAGCTTCATATGGTAAGAGATCTTGATCTTTCTTAATACTTTTTTTTCTTAACTTGGTTTAATTTTGTAGGTTTTCAACACATAAAAGCCTCACAAGAGATCTCTTTCTTGTATGTTTCTTCTTTCATGATTTTACATGTTTATAGGGTTTGTAAGTTTTAGGGCTTTTAAGATTAGGGTTTGTTATTAATACTTTTTTTTCTTAATTTGGTTTGATTTTGTAGGTTTTCAACATATACAAGCCTCACAAGGTAAGAGATCTCTTTCTTGTATGTTTCTTCTCTTATGCTTTTACATGTTATAGGGCTTGTTATTTTTTCCATGCTCTATGGATAGCCTTTAGAGAGCTACGCTTCTCTCAAGATATGGCCATATGCCTTATCCTCATGCATGAGACTTATGCATTAGCCATATGCATAAGCTTTACGCTGCTAGCTACCTAGTCATGCCCGATAGATTCCAATGCATGCCGATAACTACCTAGGCATGCCAGTAGCTTCCATGCATGCCGGTAGCTACCTAGGCATGCTAGTAGCTTCCTTCCAATGCATGCCGGTAGCAACCTAGGCATGTCGGCGGTAGCTTCTTATGCATGCTAGTAGCAACCTAGGCATGCCGATAGCTACCTAGGTATGTCGGTAGCTACCAATGCATGCCGGTAGCCTTATGCATAAGGCCATATGCATTGGAGTATGCATAAGAGTTTTAAATATTTATGTTTTTTCTTGGATGCATGGCAAATAACTTGCGGCGCGAATTTACATGTGAAGGAGGAGTCGATATCCTACCAATATTTGTAAGTATATAACTGTACTTATCTTTTAATTAAAGAAGGTTATCTTAAATAATAATATAATTATAATATTCATTTGTTTGTATGTCTATAGCTTGAAGCACTGGACTGCACTCCTACGTAAGATGAATATGATTTTGCATTACAATAGGGTTTGGAAGCTCTATTTGAAAGGGTGCAAGACGAAGGATATATTGTTATTACTGGCAAGCATGGTAAGTAAGTACATTCCTAAACACCTAACCTCTTTTCTTTTAAAATTGATTTTTACTTGTGTTAGTTTTATTGTATTTTAGGATCATGTTACTAGAAACGGTGGTGCAAATGTCCAAGAAAGAAGCAATGGAAATGTGAGAAGAGAAGGGGGTTGGACCTGCAAAAGGAACAATAATAATCGTAATGCATGAGATGTAGACCTCCTCAATGTAGCCCCTAGCTCCATAGATTTTCATCACGCTTTATCTTGTATATGAGTTTTTGGAATCATACACTTATGTAATTCTGCCAAGTATTGTAATCGAATTATGACATTCCTAAAACCATAAATTATAATTGTCCTTTTTTTTTGGTATTTGTCAAGTTTTACATTACACTTATCCATACGGTGAGTAGGACATGAAGTTGTGTTAGTTTTATTGTGTCTACATTAGAAAAAAAAGACTAGGGAATCTTGTGTCTACATTAGAAAAAAAAGAGCTAGTGAGGACTCCTCAGTCTGCCCCAGCTTTTTTTTACTATGCAGTACATTCGCTGCTTAGAAGCACAAATGGTAGCGATATTTTGTTGCTGCTGCACAATGCTATATTGCTGCCTAACATCGATATACCGCTGCGGAGCAGCAAAATATCGCTGTGCCCAGTGTTGTTGAGAGCAGCGAACCCGTTTTAAAAACGTTGCTATTGTCGCTCTAAACCCTCATTTTGTGTTGTGATGCTTATGCCATGACATGGGCAACATCAAAAGCAAGAAGATACTTAAAAAAAACCAAACACAATGAGATTAGGGCACTTAATGGAGAGATTGTTTACTATTTGGAGTCTTGAGGAAGGGCTTGAGTGGGAGAGACCAAGAGAGAGCTGAAAATGAATGAAAACCTACAAACAAAACACAACATTAGCTACTTTAGAAAGCCCACACCACACCACACATATAATCAAAAGTAAAGTAAATAATAAATCAAAAACAAGAGAAAAGGAGAAGGGCTACCTAGAATCTCAAATGTGCAACATGAGGCCAATTAGAAGCTGCAAAATTAAAAAAAACACAGCATGTTAGCCCACACACATACAAAAAATATGAAGCAAGAAAAGGATGGGGGAAGGGCTTAGGTTTATGGTTTAGGGATGGGGGAGGTGTGACGTGAGATGTGAGAAGAGAAAACTTGCATAAATTTGGGGGAGAGAATAGAACCTGCAAAACAAACAAAAAACACATGTTAGCACCAACAAACACATTAAAAAAAATCTGAAGCAAGAAAGGGATGGGGGAAGGTTTTAGGTTTAGGGTTTAGGGATGGGGGAGGTGAGAGGAGGGAACTTGTAGAAATTTGGGGAGACAAGTGAACCTACACAAGTTTTCGAAAAAGCTTATAGTGAGGTGCCGTGGTTCTGTTAAAAATTTCCTAGAGTCGAAATAGACGTCAAAATATGCACCGATCTGTCTAAACAAAAATAGAAGATAGAAAGTGTTTTCGATATTTATTTTGACGGTTATTTCGACGCCCGATTTAGCTCACTTTTTTATGAAAATTCTCATTCAAATTTTGAATTTTTGGGTGGCCCAACACCTTTTGGATGCATTTTTTGATGCTTACTTCGATCTTATTCCAACAATTATTTCGACACCTATTTATCTGTGTCTTTGCGGCATTTATATCGACGCAAAGGCAGCAAATGATGCGAGTCAACTGCTAAAGTAGAGTGCAACAAAGTATGGATCTGGAGGAAAGGCAGGCTAGCTCGCACAATTTGTAAGTTTTCTCTTTGCCATTTTTCACTAAGCTTAGTTTATTTGTTGTCATGAATTTCATACCACATGCATGTTGTAATGAGGCTGTAATTTATTATAGGAAAGGCTAACAGGTTACCCCCAATGTCTCGAGAGAATAGGTACCACAAGCATCATAATGAAGCCAAGGCTTGGGAATGGCTCAAGCATGAGGGAGTGGTCACTGATGCAGATATCCAACTAGTTTGGCAGGGCCACGTGGTGAGACCCAACTTGTTTTGCTTTTGGCTAACTTTTTTTGCATTATATCACTATTTAACCCAAGAAGAGAATGCTGAAAGTGACGGTGATGATGAAGGTGGTGGTGCACATGTGGTGAAGATGTGGGCGAAGATGAAGACAAAGATGATGCATTAATCTAATTAGTTTTTGATGTATTAATCTTTATTCATTTTTGGACATGAACACCTTATGTAATTTGCAACTATGTATGCAATTTGTAATATAATACATGACCTTATTGTATTGCAATTATTTTATGTGTTTTAAGTATTTAAGTGTTAAAAAATGTGATTAAGTAGTGTTTAAATAATGTGATTTAAAAAAAATCAAGGACATAATAGGTGAGATATGTGGGAACAATCCGTGGCTATAGTTGCATGTGGCTATACACGCCCCGCTACATACATGATTATATGTGCGGGTATATGCACAATTATATGTGCGATTATATGCTTGGTATATGGAGACGGTTGTAGCCGCATGATCATAGTTGCGTGCATAGCCACATGAATATCATTTTCCATAAATAGATTCTTTTAAATTTGTGTAGCTCTTGACATGGCCGTGCTTTTCATTTGTTGTAGTGATCATTTGGCCACTCCTCTAGTGCAAGTTTGTTGTTTTCTCTCTCTTTCCCATGGAGGATGGTGAATATCACATCAAGTGCAGGGCTATTTGTGACAACGTGTACAAAGACCTAATGTATTTTCACTCTAAGGTGTACCTAAGAGAGCCTACCAACACGGTGATTCCTCGAGATTTTGTAAAGGATTTTGGTATAGTTTCTCCAAATACTAGGAAGAAAGAAGAGGTGGGCCATGATGCCACAAGAGGCCAAGTGATGCTACACCTTCCTTCATAGAGAACAAGGAGGCTCCCACATTTGTGCACTCTGAACCCCAAAAAAGGAGGCATTTCCTAAACTCTAGCACACTTGAAGTTGAAAACCTTATGGAGCATGTAGAGAAGAATTTACAAAAAGCTAGAGTTGAGCTTGATGTCACAAGAGCTTTGGAAAAAGCAAAGATAGAGGAGAGGAGAAATTAGAAAATGAGCGAAGCTACTAAAGTTTTGAGAGGACAATTGTCTGCAGAGCAGGTGGAGGACGAATTGAGCCACTTGCCTCAAACTGAAGGGGAGGTGAATATGTGCCAAATCAAGCTTTAGACTATATGCAAAAACAACATTATTACTGCTAGACTATGATCCTAATCCATTGGAGGGACATAAAGATGGAGAAAGTTCTACTAGTTTTTAGGTGGGTGCTTGCTTGACTCCTTGGCAGGTTCACCTCTAAGAAATTTTATGTATCACGTGTGTTCAAGGGGTATTTAAAAAACCCCTTACACTTACATACTTTTACAAATAAAATGACCCCTTTTTCTTCATAAACTTATAATTTTTTCAAAATCAGTTAAAAAAACCCCTTCTATAAATGTAATTCTGTGACTTTTTTGAATTAATATACCCCTCCTAATGAACTCACCTGCTACACTTACATATTTTTATGTGAATCCCCCAAGTTTGAATCCTAGTGTGTTGTTGATAAAAATGTAGCATCAGATACCTAATGGTTAATTGCACCAAAATATAATGATTAGCACTGATTAAGCACTGATTAGAAAATTAATCCTCTGTTTTGTGTGCAAAAAACAGAGTATGCGAGGAGTCCAGATCTGAGGCCTTAGAGTTCAAATGAGCTCAAATCCTTTCAAGGCCATCAATAGCAATTAGTCTAGTAGAGGATTAAGCCAAGAAACATAAGATTTGACCAAACATTGAATGCTTAATCTTTGTTTTACCAAAGTCACCTGCAGATTTGATGAAGAGCTTGGGTCTCACTGTAGACTTGATCAAATCAAATTCTGTCTTCACCAGCTTGTAGAGCACCCTTGAAAACCCCTAGGGCCAAGAGGAATTGGACCCATTGCAACTAGAGAAGAAGAGATATCATTTTTCCTCAGAAAAAATGGCGCCTGAAAAACATGAGCTTTTCTTGACGGTTTGCTGCGCTGATTCGCTTGGCTAGAGCACAAGTGAGATAGATATGTATGGCTACAAGGTCTTGAGCTAATGTTGCTCCTGGAGGGAGATCAAGCCCCTCCACTGGCTGGGGGTACAATGAGCTAGTTGAAAAGAGGTAAAAATACTAATTATCTACTAATCCTAACTAGCCATGTGATTAGTAAGATAATGGGCTCACAAATTGATGGATTCTAGGCTAGGCTCTGATACCATGTTAAAATTATAGCAATGTGATGAGCTATGGTGGATTAAATGCTAGAATCAACATCATTAACAAAGAGATTAGATGATAATTAAGATGTGATTAGTGAGCAATTAATTGATAGCTTAATGTAGGCATGGATAATAAAAAACTAGCAAGTTCTCATAAGGCCAATGCCTCAATTTATAGAGTTTACATCTAAGCATCTAATCCCACTGATTTCTCCTTGATTCACTCCACCTCTTTTGCTTGATTCTCTCCAGCTCTTTTGCTTGATTCTCTCCACCTCTTCCTAGAATATCTCCACACCTCCTAAATCTCCTCATGCTACCCTTTATTCTCTCCCAGTAAATACTTCTCACCTTTTCATAGGTTCTCTCACATTTACAGATTCTCTTTTACAGCCTCTTGCCAAGGGCTTGCTCCCACACCACACACGCCCTATTCACTTGTGTATTTCAACAAGGATAAGGTTGCAAAATTAGAAAGCAGAATCTTTGCTGAAAAGAAAAAGCTCCTTGATGAGGGAATAGACATTGGTCTAAGAAAAGTTGAAGCGGGAGTTTACGAACAACAGAAAGAGATTGCTTCTATTTTGGACCCCACTTACTGTGAGAACTGGATACAATTGTTGGCTACCAGATTCCTCCGATGAATCTGAGCCCCATCATCTTGACCTACTTCATCACCACAAACCACAACCCAAAGGTAAAACAACAATTTGAGTAAATGTGTTGGGACACTACTTTGAAAGTGATGACACAAATGTAGCCCTGCCCATTTCCTATAAATGGACATGCGGCCAGAGGCATTTTGGATGGAGGTGTTGGCATAAGCATACTCAAAATAATGTGATGGGAAAACTGGGACCAACCACGCCTTGATCCCACCACATTACTGATAAATCTTGCAGATGGGAAATCTACATGACCCTTGGGCCTAGCGTATGAGCTCAAGATTAGGGTCTATGACATGACCTTAAAACTCACATTTGTAGTCGACTTTTGTAATGGCGCCTATGATAGTATCCTGGGTAGACCCTTCATGCAATAAACATGAATGATCCATGACTAGGACACAAATCATGTCTACCTCCATAAAGGGAAACAAACGTTCAAAGTAAATTTACATACCTGGCACTCACATCCAATGGTCAGAGGTCCCTTTGTCGACAATTATATGACCACCGCGCCAGGAGCGATGATCTCTTTGTTTGCGATGCTTGTCACATCAAACCCTTGATGACATGCGGGTACCATACATAGTGAAGCTGACCAACGATTGGATGAAAATCCTTACTACACTCGATACCCTCCCAGATCGCAAACTTGGCACACAATTTGTGCTCCCATCCGACTATTACCTTCATGAAACCTACAAGGCCCTTGCCTCGCTTAACACCCTAAGTGTAAGCATAGCTCCGCAACATGAAACAACCATCCTTCAGGTATCGCTATATTTTTCCTTTGGCATAAATATGCAAAGAAAATGTGCCTTGCAGTTGCCCACAACTAGCTACAATCTTTTGCTGTCGCCCACAACTAGCTACAATCGTTTGCCATGGGAAACATGGGTCTCCCTAGGCAAACCATCTCTTAACAGTGCCCATGCCAAAATTCAACTGTCTAGTGGTCAATGTACACAAAGCCTTGGGTCTTTTATACAAATAGTACATACTATCTCTAACCCATTGGCTTGTAAGTTTTATGTGGTTCCCATAGGTGAGACACACAAAGCAGTCATCCTTGGAGGAATCTAGGTCTAGAACACTATAAGTACAATCAACTTAGCTAAAAAGACAACACGACTACCCTCAAGCTTCCTTGAGGCAATGATTATCTAGGACGGGGAGTGTATTGAATCTGATCCTCTGCCCACACCAACTGCTTCCACAAAGGGTACTCTCACACCCCCCACAATAACTAGTAAGTCTTCCACCGCTCTTGAACTTCCACCAGAACTAACACCACTAAGAATATGGATTAGACTCCCGATTTGCGAATGGCCTACAATGATAGTAAGCCCACATATACGCTATGGTCCACACCAATCTCATATTCTTGGAGGCATGGAAAACTCTTGGAAAACCCACACTTACATAAGAAAACACTTACATTCAAATTTCACATGAAATGCGTTTAATGAGTGTTGGGTATTTCATTCCTAAAATATTTATAGGAAATAACCAGTTGGAGTGCAAATTTCATGTCATAGATGCAGGAGAACTCCAAGGCCAGATCATCATTAGCAAAGAGTGGATTGATGCCACTCATTGCCAAATCAATTGGCACGATGAAATGGCCACCATGGAAGTCAATGGCAAAAAGGTCATAGTCTTCGTACATCCCCAAGTCTAGGATATTATACACACACCCTCACCCTTGACTGCCCTTCCCTCTCATGTCCCATCCTCATCACCGACAGTCTCCCCTGTTCCCCCACCCCATGCCTCACCAAAGATGGTCGAAAAGACATTGTCGACACCATATAACTTTGACAATCAAGCTTCACTGTTGACAATTCCCCTCAGCTCTACATCCTTGACCACCCACACCGCACATACCCCGACCTCTTACCTTTATCATGACAATCAATGGTGGGTGCCCAAGAATCTTCTTGTAGCTCAAGGATTCTATGATGGTCACATAGAACTCTAGATACTCAAATGGCCATCTCTAAAACCCAAGCCACGCAAGAAGCCAAATAAGCCAACAAAAACCAACCCCAAGCCAAAGCTTCAATGGTGGCTAGTCTTCGATTGCTTGTTATGAGCACAAGGCTACTATGAAGGAAACACTTGCCTGTGGCTACCCACCAAGAATGCCGCCTGTTATGAGAACAAGGCTACTATAAAGGTAGCACTTGCATCATGTGGCTACCTAAGAATTCCCTCAAGGCTTCCATGAAGATAACACACACATGTGGCTCCCCAACCCACAATCAGAATCCTATCCTCAACGTTCAAAAACCTACTCCTACCTCAAAGCCTTGTCGACCAAAAATCAAGAAGCCTCATCCACGGGCCCTTCATCACACTTGGCAAAAATGGGTGCCCAAGTACCTCTTAGATGTCAAAGTTTTCAATTATGGGGCAACTCCATCATTTGGATCCCACGGCATACCCCTCAATAGTTGGTCCAAACCACACCAACCAAGCCAGTGCTTTTCCAATCGACGCAGATGGTTTGGTTACCAATGGGCAAGAAAGGCCCCTCTTCATTAACTAAATCCTAAGGACTTGCCCACACCCAACCCAGGGGCACTCAAAAGCTCAATTTACCCAGTCCTTTCAACCAAAGGAGCCTCATCCAACGATGCTCCACCTCGCCCCTCGACTCCGTCCTTAACCAAGGGACAATAGTACAAATGTCAGAGCTTATCCAACCACTCAAAGATAAACTTAAGGGTAAGCTCACAAATCTAGCCAAATGGGATAATCAGTACAAAACCCTGCTTAGGGGTGCTGACCAATAAGTACATGTACGTCCTCACCCACATGAGGACCAAGAAAGAAGAGAGTCTCTAGGTGATTAGGAATATCTAGGTGATTAGGACAACGAGCACACCTTTTTCCCTTGCCCATGTGTAGCACCTGCAATTCTCACTGAGCTCTGTCCTATGCGCACGCATGCCACAAAGCCTCATCATCTAGGTACGTCTCTAGATGGGGGTACCATGGTGGGTTCAAGCTTGGTCAATGGTACGACCCATCGCCTGGATCATCTTAATCACCCTCGCTTTGCCCCAATAACTGTGCTTTATGCCTAATCCATCCTACCCATAACTTCTTCTTCAGCTCAATACCTATGCATCCTCGCCACATCAAGTACCACTCCTATCAACACAAGACCCTAGTTCCCTAAGCAACAATGCTTGAAGAAGAAAAAGCACGAAAAGAAAAAGAAAGAACACCACACCCACAAGAGCCAAGACACCCATTACGGTGTCTTGATGAAGATGCCAGAGCTTCATGTACATCACCATCAACATACAACATCTTGAAGCGCAAGTTACCTCCTTTTCCCTTCGAAATTTCCCCTTGCCGTTTGCTTAGTATAACACCATTGTTCTACTAACCTCTCCTTAATACTGTGACATGAAAAATTGATATCTTTCATTTTCAATTTTGTGCATATTTTGATGGTTTCTCAATGGTAATAAGGTGGAAGCTTGTCCAAGAAGATTGCGGCGCCCACAATGGAATAACGACGTGGTGATGCGGTGGCTTGGCGGCTACCCTGATAATAGCATTCTATCTTCAAATATAATGGTTTTACTTGATTTAGGGTGCACACATTGTAAATGCCACAAGTATGCTTGATAAATACTTTGGTATGGTAGATAGGATAGTGATGCGAAAAATAAAAGTGGGCCTTCATGCTCACATGGATTTTAATTGTATTATTAATATAGTATTCACCATAAGGCTACAAGTTGGGGAGTGTGGAAGGCATGTGGAGGAGTGTGTGTAGGTGCATAATTGGGAAAGATTCTTCTAGAATGCCTACATGGAAGAGGAGAATTCTGCCATGTGTAAGTGGAATCTCCACCTACATGCCACTTAGACTTGGCTATTATCTCATCACACTTTCAAAGTTAAAAAGTCTTCAATTTAATAATCAATAGAAGACTTAGCCTAGAAGGACAATTGATGGTGACATCTACTCTTATGTCACTGAAGGGTTGAAGATTTTTATGTTATAATTTGTAACAATGGAAGAGAGGGTGATTCTCCACCTATAAAAGGAGCCCTCCTCTCCCTTTCAAATCAATGAATGAAGCCTCCTCAATTGAGCATTTTGTGTCATTGCCATTCTCTTATCTTCAAACCCTTATTCAAACACTCTCTTTACATGTGAATGTCTCTTTTAGCATTAGTTTCTCATGCTTAACCCAATTTTGGACCTCTTTGATGATTCATGATAAGTGGGATAAGGAGTTATTATCTTGGCGGGCCTTTGACTTCTCAAGGTAGCCCTTGCCTTATTGCCAATGCCCTCCTTAGGTGCCAATGGTTGAGCATGTGGAAAGACTTTGGGGACCATAGGTAAATCTTTACAATTGTCTACTGAGCAATGTTAACCCTTACCCTCTAGCTTGAATCATGAAGGAGATGAGAGGCAAGAGGCTATGTGAAAATTGAGGTTTCGTGCAAAGAGAGGGAAGTGGAGTTTTTGTGATCCAATACCCAAATTTCAATCGTCATCACTCGGGTATTGGTTTCTAAAATTGATCATATGGCTAGGAAGCTCTTTATATTCTCTTTCCACTCATATAACTAATTTCTTAATCCTTTACTTCATTGATGATCAGAATTTCTTCCAAAGTTGCTAACTTTAACGCGAATTTTGTGGCAGTTTTATAGTCTTGTAGTAGTAAAATGCTCATAACTTTTCGTTCGGTTGCCCGTTTTCAAAAGTTTTTATATAGGCACAAAGCTCTCTTCAAGCTCTACGTACCCATGTAATCCTCTTTTGCACAATTTATATGGATTTAAAACTACAATTTTCTGTGTATCTCTATTTTTATAGACTTTTGGCCATTATTTCTTCTTGATAATGATGATTAATTCCTCTTAATCTCTTATCAAAAGGCCAATCCCATGTGTCTTATCCTCTTGTAAGTGATTGCTATATTCTTTTCCTTTAATATGTTCCGTCCAAATTGGCCAATTCGAACGGATGGACCTTACCAACATTCCCTGATGTTTCCATTCACATAATCCTGAGTCGGAAGATTTTCTTCCAACAAAGAATTGCCCTCTTGTTTGGAGCTACAAGACTGGCAGAAATTCTTGCTTCTCCTAAGCCTTTCATCTTTCCTTCCATGAATTATGATCTCACCTTTGATGTGTTTATCTTTATCTTAACCTAGGGAGAGAAAGGGAGGTGAGGAGGCTGTGAGGTTTCATACAAGTGTGTTTTGATTCTAAGAAGTGACCGAAGTCCAAACCCCAACTTTGTGTCACATCTTTTGGTGGAGACGACGGGCAGTTTTCACTTAGAATTATTCTACTTTAACCTCAAAGTCCCGCATGATTAAAGGAAAGTTATTTTGAAATAAGTAAATTTCCTTTATTGCTACTCATTTTTTGGTGCACGATGTTCAACATTTTGGTGTTCCAAGGATCAGAATGAGAAGACCCGGGAAGTTATCTCCGAGAGTTTAACCAAGCATGCCGCTTGACAGGTTGGTCTATGAAGGAGAGGGCAAAAATACTTCCAAATTTCTTGGAGGGTGTGGCCTTAACTTGGCATGAGGCCTTGCCAGAGGAGTCCAAGAATGATTGGGAAAGGTTGACCAAAGCAATGAAGGAGAGATTTGGGACAGTGGAGTCACCAAATGCTTTACTATTGCAATTGGATGATATTTTCCAAAAGGAAGGAGAGTGAGTTTCTGCCTTTTCAGTGGGGTATGAAGCCTTGTTCAACAAGCTGCTTTACATGTTGTTGCTTCTTCTTTTTCACCTTCTATGGGAGATTCAAAGAGTTCTTTAGCAATGGAGCACCTTAAGATGAGAAAGTTTATCATGGATTTGGATCCCTGCTTGCATGGAAAAGTTCTTAGAAAAGATCCCACTAATTTCAAAGAGGCTCTTCGTATTGCTTTGAAGAAGGAGGCCACTCTTCATATTGAGTCCAGATTCCAATCTTCTCCGAGTGTGCCAACCCCACCACGAGTAGAGATAGCCTCAACATCTCAGGTACAAGCTCCATCCTTGGATCATAACATTGCACAACTTATGGCAGAATTTGCTTATTTGAAGTTACACTTAGTCAACACAAGGCCACCTAGGATTCCACGAGTTGAGGATAAACCTAGGGATAGAAGTAGTGTCACATGCTATGAATGTCAAGAGAAGGGGCACTATCGCACTGAGTGTCCAGAATTGAGGAAAAGAGAGGATAAAAGTTTAGGTTTTTTAGAGGAAACATGCTCAGAAGAAGAAGAGGAAACATTGATGCCATTAATGGCAAAAGGGGTCATAAAACTAGAAGCCAAGAGAAGAAGAAGAACAAGAAGATAAATCTGAAGAAGAGGAGAAAAATAAGAAGAAGAAGAAGTTGTCTAGGAGAAAAATTGGACAATCTGACTTTCCTCTTGGACAAGGATCTCTTAGTTATGACCTCTTAACAGATCTTAGGGAGAAAACGGCACAAATCACATTTGGGAAGCTTTTGGCACTCTCTCCAAAGCTCAGAAAGGAATGGGGTAAGCTGGCTAGCACAAGGGAATCTAAGAAAAAGAAGAAGAGGGATAATGGGACTTCTATGACTCAAAAGGTGGATATTGATGTAGGAGATGATATGCTTGTGATGATTGATGCCATCATTGAGAGGCAAACAATTTCTAATGCATACATTGATGGTGGAGGTGTGTCAATCAATGTCATGAGTGAAAAAACAATGAAAGATGTCGATTTAAAGTTGTCTTCTACTAACGCTCCCTATCGCATCAAACTTGCTGATAATACTAGGGTGAAAACCTTAGAAATTGTCAGGAATTTGGGAGTGGATGTATGTGGTATTTCTGTGCCTACAACTTTCCAGGTCATTCCTACAAATCCCGATGCTAGGGCTTACCCATTGATATTGGGTAGGCCATGGCTTCGCCAAGTGAAGGCAAAAGTGGGAGACAGGTGATCTTATTTTACAAGGTGAGAATAAGAAGGTCCACTACAACATCAAGAGTCATCGCAAGAAAGTGGTAAGAGGTGCACCTTCAACTTCTGAAAGTTCAGAGTCAGAGTCATCCGATGAAGAGGAGACAAGTGGTAGCTCCGAGGATTCCATCTCAGAAGGGGAGGTAGAGGGAGTTGCATTTGGTCTTTCCCTAGGAAGGGATCGAGGGGATGCTGAAGACAATGGAGCCTTGGAAGGGGAAGCTTCTTCAACCATGTTCATCAAGAAAGGAGATGTGGACCTCACTAGTCTTCACCAATAGAATGAGCTTCTTCTTGATGAGTCCATATAGCAGGTACTGAAAGGGAGAATTACTTAAAAATGTTGGATGAATTTCCTAACCTTTTTGCAAACAGCTACTCACAAGTACGCCAAGTTACCCTAGTAGAGCACAAGATTGATCTCAAGCCCCAAAGTAAGCTAGTGGTACAACGGCTAAGGGGTTTGGGAGTAGTGCAAGTGGAGGTGCTTAAGAATGAGGTAACTAATTTGCTTGAAGCTAGATTTATTTTTCCAGTAGAGAATTTAGAGTGGATTTTCCCAGTTGTAGTCATCCCAAAAAGGGTGGAAAATGGCGTGTGTGTGTGTGGACTTTCGCCCTCTGAATGCATGCGCAAAGAGAGATTATTATCCTCTACCCTTTCAGGATGAGATTTTGGATCAAGTTGCAGGTCATGAGTTGTATCCAGCGTGTGATGGATACTCTGGATACTTTCAAATCCGGATTTGTGAAGAAGATCAAAGGAAAACCTCATTTATCACCCCTTGGGGAGTGTATGCCTATAGGTTGATGCCATTTGGCTTGACCAATGCACTAGCAACTTTTCAACGCTTCATGAGTAAGGTATTTGCACCTTACTTTTGGGAAAGTTTATAAGGGTCTTTTTGGATGATTTTTGCATTTATTCAAGCCGCATGGATCACTTGGAAAAGTTGAGGTTAGCCTTGCAAAGTATTGATGATGCAAAAGGGTGTCTTAATCCTGGAAAATGCCGCTTGGCATCATGAAGGAAGGTGGTTCTCTTGGGACATGTTATCTTAAAAGAAGGCATAGAGATGGATCCTGAGAAGGTGCAGGAAATTGTGGCCCTCCCACCACCTACCAATGTAAGGGAGGTAAGGAGGATTTTGGGTAAAACAAAGTATTACCAACACTTTATTGATATGTTCTCTGAGAAGATGTATCCTATAAATCTGTTGACAAAGAAGAATGTTTCTTTCCAATGGGGGCCTGATCAAATTCAATCTTTTTGTTTGCTCAAGGAATGCATGAGTTAAAGTCCAATTGTGCAGCCTCCTAGGTGGGGGAAGGACTTTTTTGTGAACACAAGTGTCTCATCACATTCAGTGGGTGCTATACTCTTGCAAAAGGGAAAGCAAGGGCATATGCAACCAGTGTATTATGCAAGGCGACAACTCGATGTCGAGGAGAGGTATGGTGAAATGGAGAAAGGTGGTTTGTCTCTTGTTTCTGTAGTAAAGAAGTTCAGGTCATACTTGTTACCTCACCCTTTTTTCTTCCTCACATCTCAACCTTCTTTACAATTCTTGGTTCGCAAACCCAATCCTGATTGCAAAGTGGATTTGCGAGCTTCAAGAATTCTCTTTCACTTTTATTACAGAAAACACCACTAGGGCCTCTCTTGCAGATTTGCTTACAAACAAGGAAGGAAGAGGAAGAAGGAACATGAACAAAGAAAGAAGTATATGAAGATTTGGAGACACCACCAACTGCTTTCACTATGCATTTTGATGGAGCCTTTAGCCCTTCTAGGCAATGTGGGGCTGGAGGGATAGTTTTATTTGATTCAGAAGGAAAAGAGGTATGGGCCAAGGGTAGGGAATTTCCAAAGGCTATATCAAATAATGTGGCTGAGTACAATGCATTAATTTGGGGATTAGAAGATTGCGTAAAAGATGGAATTAAAGAGGAAGAGGTTAAAGGGGATTCGCAATTGGTCATCCGACAAATGAAAGGAGAATATAAGGCAAGGAGTCCTAATCTCCAAGTATTGTATAAAAGGACAATGGAGTTAAAAGAAGCTTTTGAGTTTTGTAAATTTGTGCATGTTAACAGGAAGGATAATCAAAAGGCTAATGAATTGGCTACTAAAACCTTGGCTTCTTTCAAAGTAGCTACTCTTGCATATTACAGATTGGTCTGAGCTCCAAGATGTTCAACACTATTTAGATACAGGATACTTCCCTCCTAGATTGAATCCTCAACAGAAGCAAAGGCTTACAAGGAAAGCTCATCGTTACACAATTCTAAGGGATGTTCTTTACAAGCAAGGTAAGGATAAGATTGTTAGGAGGGTAGTGAGTCTAGAAGAATCTAAAAGGATTATGGAATTATGTCATGAATGTTCAGGTCACTTTGCCTCAGCAGCCAGCACAACTCGGAGGATCCTTAACACAGGGTATTATTGGCCTTGACTCAGCAAAGATGTCTATGAGTGGTGCAGAAGCTGTGAAGTATGCCAGGCATATGGGCATAAGCAATTGGTTCTCGGACCCTTAAACCCTATCCCAGCATATGGTCCATTTGAAAGGTGGGGATTAGATTTTGTGGGCCCACTTCCTTGTTCCTCACATGGGAAGTATTACATATTAGTGGCCACACATTATGCAACAAGGTGGGTAGAAGCAAAGGCCATGGTCAATAATAAAGCAGTGGTGGCTGTGGGATCCTTTCTCAGGGAATACATATATATGTGCCCGATTCGGGTGTCCATTAGAAATCCTTACGGATGGGGGGAGGTCTTTCAGGAATGACTTGATTGAAGCTTTGGTGCAGAAGTTAAAAATAAAGCATGCTATGTCAACTCCCTATTATCCCCAATGTAATGGTTTAGTAGAAAAAACTAATGGACTGCTTTGTGGATCTTTGTCTAAGCTAGTGGATACTATGAAGAGAAAGTGGGATGTGCATTTGCCAGAGGTCCTATGGGCCTATAGGACAACTCACAAACTCTCTCTTGGTTTCACACCTTTTTAGTTAGTTTATGGAATGGAGGCTATTTTGCCAATAGAATTGGAAATCACAAGCCTTCGCACATCTTTTGCATGCTTGAATAATGAGAAGAAGAAACACATGCCCAATGCCTAGTACAATTGGAGACCTTGGATGAGAGGCGACTTCAAGCACTTCAAAATTTGGAGGCTGCACAACAATGGCGCAAGGCAAGGCATGAAACTCTCACGAAGAAGAAGAAGAAGCCAGAACTCAAGCAAGGAAGCTTAGTCAATGAGGTATGATGGTCGTGTGGAGAAACGGATAGAGAAGAAGCTTCTTCGATGTTGGGAAGGCCCCTTTAGGATAAAGCAAAATTTCAAAAATAGCACCTATCTTCTAGGGGATGCAAGTGGCCAGGAGGTTCTCGGACGTGCCAATGAGTACCGGCTAAAGATATTTTACCCTTGAGCACCATGGCCAACAGACCCCCAAGATAAGCATGGAGGATTTGTTGGGGGAGAAAAGATGTGACATGAAACATTGATATCTTTCATTTTCAATTTTGTGCATATTTTGATGGTTTCTCAATGGTAATAAGGTGGAAGCTTGTCCAAGAAGATTGCGGCGCCCACAATGGAATAACGACGTGGTGATGCGACGGCTTGGCGGCTACCCTGATAACAGCATTCTATCTTCAAATATAATGGTTTTACTTGATTTAGGGTGCACACATTGTAAATGCCACAAGTATGCTTGATAAATACTTTGGTATGGTAGATAGGGTAGTGATGTGGAAAATAAAAGTGGGCCTTCATGCTCACATGGATTTTAATTGTATTATTAATGTAGTATTCACTATAAGGCTACAAGTTGGGGAGTGTGGAAGGCATGTGGAGGCGTGTGTGTAGGTGCATAATTGGGAAAGATTCTTTTGGAATGCTTACATGGAAGAGGAGAATTCCGCCATGTGTAAGTGGGATTTCCACCTACATGTCACTAAAGGAGAGATTTGGAACACTGGAGTCACCAAATGCTTTACTATTGCAATTGGATCAGATTTTCCAAAAGGAAGGAGAGTCAGTTTCTGCCTTTTCAGTGAGGTATGAAGCCTTGTTTATCAAATATCAACAAGCTGCTTTACAGGCTGTCGCTTCTTCTTTTTCACCTTCTATGGGAGATTCAAAGAGTTCTTTAGCAATGAAGCACCTTAAGATGAGTAAGTTTATCATGGCTTTGGATCCTCGCTTGCATGGAGAAGTTCTTAGCAAAGATCCCACTAATTTCAAAGAGGCTCTTCGTATTGCTTTGAAGAAGGAGGCCACTCTTCATATTGAGTCCAGATTCCAATCTTCTCCGAGTGTGCCAACCCCACCACGAATAGAGATAGCCTCAACATCTCGGGTACAAGCTCCATCCTTGGATCATAACATTGCACAACTTATGGCAGAATTTGCTTATTTGAAGTTACACTTAGTCAACACAAGGCCACCTACGAGTTGAGGATAAACCTAGGGATAGAAGTAGTGTCACATGCTATGAATGTCAAGAGAAGGGGCACTATCGCACTGAGTGTCCATAATTGAGGAAAAGAGAGGATAAAAGTTTAGGTTTTTTAGAGGAAACATGCTCAAAAGAAGAAGAGGAAACATTGATGCCATTAATGGCAAAAAGGGGGTCATAAAACTAGAAGCCAGAAAGAAGAAGAACAAGAAGATAAATCTGAAGAAAAGGAGAGAAATAATAATAAGAAGAAGTTGTCTAGGAGAAAAATTGGACAATCTGACTTTCCTCTTGGACAAGGATCTCTTAGTTATGACCTCTTAACAGATCTTAGGGAGAAAACGGCACAAATCACATTTGGGCAGCTTTTGGGCACTCTCTCCAAAGCTCAGAAAGGAATGGGGTAAGCTCGCTAGCACAAGGGAATCTAAGAAAAAGAAGAAGAGGGATAATGGGACTCCTATGGCTCAAAAGGTGGAAATGGATGTTGGAGATGATGTGCCTATGATTGATGTTATCATTGAGAGGCAAACAATTTTTAATGCATACATTGATGGAGGTGCGTCAATCAATGTCATGAGTGAAAAAACAATGAAAGATGCCGATTTAAAGTTTTCTACTAACTCTCCCTATCGCATCAAACTTGCTGACTATGCTAGGGTGAAAACCTTAGGAATTGTTAGAAATTTGGGAGTGGATGTATGTGGTATTTCTGTGTCTACAACTTTCCAGTTCATTCCTACAAAGCCTAATGCTAGAGCTTACCCATTGATATTGGGTAGGCCATGGCTTTGCCAAGTGAAGGCAATTCAAAAGTGGGAGACAGGTGATCTTATTCTACAAGGTGAGAATAAGAAGGTCCACTACAACATCAAGAGTCATCGCAAGAAAGTGGTAAGAGGTGAACCTTCAACTTCCGAAAGTTCAGAGTCAGAGTCATCCGATGAAGAGGAGACAAGTGGTAGCTCCGAGGATTCCATCTCAGAAGGGAAGGTGGAGGGAGTTGCATTTGGTCTCCCTGGGAAGGAATCGAGGGGATGATGAAGACAATGGAGCCTTGGAAGGGGAAGCTTCTTCAACCATGTTCATCAAGAAAGGAGATGTGGACCTCACTAGTCTTCACCAATAGAATGAGCTTCTTCTTGAGATGAGTCCATAGCAGGTACTGAAAGGGAGAATTACTTAAAAATGTTGGATGGATTTCCTAATCTTTTTGCACACAACTACTCACAAGTACTCCAAGTTACCCTAGTAGAGCACAAGATTGATCTCAAGCCCCAAAGCAAGCGAGTGGTACAACGGCTAAGGCGTTTGGGAGTAGTGCAAGCGGAGGTGCTTAAGAATGAGGTAACTAATTTGCTTGAAGCTGGATTTATTTTTCTAGTAGAGAATTTAGAGTGGATTTCCCTAGTTGTAGTCATCCCAAAAAGGGTGGAAAATGGCATGTGTGTGTGGACTTTTGCCCCTCTGAATGTATGCATAAAGAGGGATTATTATCCTCTACCCTTTCAGGATGAGATTTTGGATCAAGTTGCAGGTCATGAGTTGTATCCAATGTGTGATGGATACTCTGGATACTTTCAAATCCGGATTTGTGAAGAAGATCAAAGGAAAACCTCATTTATCACCCCTTGGGGAGTGTATGCCTATAGGGTGATGCCATTTGGCTTGACCAATGCACCAGCAACTTTTCAACGCTTCATGAGTAAGGTATTTGCACCTTACTTGGGAAAGTTTATAAGGGCCTTTTTGGATGATTTTTGCATTTATTCAAGCCGCATGGATCACTTGGAAAAGTTGAGGTTGGCCTTGCAAAGTATTGATGATGCAAAAGGGTGTCTTAATCCTGGAAAATGCCACTTGGCATGAAGGAAGGTGGTTCTCTTGGGACATGTTATCTCAGAAGAAGGCATAGAGATGGATCCTGAGAAGGTGCAGGAAATTGTGGCCCTCCCTCCACCTACTAATGTAAGGGAGGTAAGGAGGATTTTGGGTAAAACAAAGTATTACCAAAGCTTTGTTGACATGTTCTCTGAGAAGATGTATCCTATAAATCTGTTGACAAAGAAGAATGTTTCTTTCTGACGGGGGCCCGATCAAATTCAATCTTTTTGTTTGCTCAAGGAATGCACGAGTCAAAGTCCAATTGTGCAGCCTCCTAGGTGGGGGGAGGACTTTTATGTGAACCCAAGTGTCTCATCACATTCAGTGGGTGCTATACTCTTGCAAAAGGGAGAGCAAGGGCAGCAACCAGTGTATTATGCAAGCCAACAACTCACTGATGCCGAGGAGAGGTATGCTGAAATGGAGAAAGATGGTTTGTCTCTTGTTTTTGCAGTAAAGAAGTTCAGGTCATACTTGTTACCTCGCCTTTTTTTCTTCCTCACATCTCAACCTTCTTTACAATTCTTGGTCTGCAAACCCAATCCTGTAGGAGGGAAGTTTGCAAAGTGGATTTGCAAGCTTCAAGAATTCTCTTTCACTTTTACTATAGAAAACACCACTAGGGCCTCTCTTTACAATTCTTGGTCCGCAAACCCAATCCTGCAGGAGGGAAGTTTGCAAAGTGGATTTGCGAGCTTCAAGAATTCTCTTTCACTTTTATTACAGAAAACACCACTGAAAATAAGGCAAGGAGTCCTAATCTCCAAGAATTGTATAAAAGGGCAATGGAGTTAAAAGCAGCTTTTGAGTTTTGTAAATTTGTGCATGTTAACAGGAAGGATAATCAAAAGGCTGATGAATTGGCTACTAAAACCTTGGCTTCTCTCAAAGTAGCTACTCTTGCATTAATGGATACAGGTTGGCCTGAGCTCCAAGATGTTCAACACTATTAGATACAGGATACTTCCCTCCTGGATTGAATCCTAGCAAAGGCTTACAAGGAAAGCTCATCCTTACACAATTCTAGGGGGGATGTTCTTTAGAAGCAAGGCAAGGATAAGATTCCTAGGAGGGTAGTGAGCTTAGAAGAATCTAAAAGGATTATGGAATTATGTCATGAATGTTCACGTCACTTTGCCTCAGCAGCTTAACTTGGAGGATCCTTAACACAGGGTATTATTGGCCTCGACTCAGCAAAGATGTCTATGAGTGGTGCAAAAGCTCTGAAGTATGCCAGGAATATGGGCATAAGCAATTGGTTCTCGGACCCTTAAATCCTATCCCAGCATATGGTCCATTTGAAAGGTGGAAATTAGATTTTGTGGGCCCACTTCTGTAAGGTCTCTCCCAAGCCATGTATGTATGTGTCTCTTTTAATATAGATTTCAATAAGAAAAGAGAGTGTAATTAGAGAAGAGTGAGACAACAAGGCTAGAAACATTAGGAAAGTGTTAGAATAAAAATATTAGCTCCAAAAATCCTAAAAGAAATAAGAACATAAGAATAGTTCTATTAAGAGATAAGTATTCCCAAAAAAAGAATTTTGAATTTAGGTGATAAGAGGTCATATTTAGAGTACTTTTACACATTTAGAGTCCATACATACTAAAAATGTGGAAAAACAACACGTTTCTAAAGATGGCGCGTTTGTGGCTATATACAGACGTTTTTGCCTATTCTGTCCTTTAAGGCTTGTAGACCAGATGCCTTCCCGTTCTTTTGACTGGCTATATGACCATATTCTGAGTTTTTGTCAGAGAGTTATGGTTGAAACAATTTTTTGTTTCTGTCAGGGTCTCTACACAGAGAAAACTGTGAGAAGGCAGTAAGTAGCCTCAAGGTAATCCTAGAGTTTGAGATGTATATATCCATTTATTCTTATCTAATATCTTAGAAAAGAAGCTTAGATTGCTATGGGTCTTTCGGAGGAAGAGACCAAAACTCCATAGCTTTTCTTTTAGAGAAAGAATAGTATGTCGTAGTCCTGTAAGAGAAGGCTATTTTGCCATTTAGAAAGAGAGAAGAGTCACAGTACGAGTAAGAAGAGATAAAGCTTGGGGATGATTGGATAATTTCAATCGGAAGAGAAGGTATTAGAAGACTCTATTCTCATATGTCAAGTTCTAAAGCTCTTGTTAACGAGCAAAGGCAACGATAAATGTCAAATTTATAAGGTATATACATATTTTGTTTTTCAATTATATATCATTCTTAGGGGTTGAGGTATGGCCCTGGCTTCTCTATTAATTGTTAATATGATCTATTTGATTGATTTACTATTTAAAGTTTGTATTCTTTTAAACAACAGCATATGCCTTAATAAAGAATGTCTTATCGCAATCTCAAGTTGAAATGCTAAAATCTTTGTGAAAAGGATTGTTTTCTTAAAGAAGGTGACATGGATCCTAGTCCTATGGTTTAGTGAGTAAATGGATTGTTATCTTGGTTAAATTAAGGTACAGGTACAACTCTCCCTGCCTTGACGCTGCCCCGTTCTTGTGCTTGTATAGCCGGATGGTGGAGATGTTAGTAAGGCCCGGAGTTGGCCCATGGTATCCTTCATACCATTGGGAGAATAAGGTTCACCGATTGAGACGAGTGATTGTGATGCTGCCTAGTTCTGAGGACCCAGGCTAGTGCGGTGAATTAGCCCACCCTAGTGCGCAGACATCCCTCTGAGGGGCGGGAGGATCGAGCGATGGAGCCTGAGAGGGCGACAGGCCGGGCAATAGGCCGGCTTGAGTCCTCGCCAGCGGCGGCCGACGATGAGGTGTATGGTCCCGTAGGGTTTTGCCCAGCATGTAGAGGCTGGAAAGCCGAATTCTAGATCATCGGTGGTATAAAGGAAAAGAATAAGAGAGCCGGTTTGGCTTGTATAAAATTGATTCATGTATAAACTTTTCTTTTAAATCTTGTCTTGGCATTATTATACTGTGAAAAAAGGCTGTTTAATAAACCTTGTGAAAAGGGCCTTAATTAAGGAACATGTTTATTTATGTCAAACAGTGTGGTAGGATTAATTAGAAAACAAATTGACGCGTGAGTAGGGTGGAAAGTGGGAGGATGGAATGCCCCGACGACACCATCCTACGGCAGACGGGTGGACCCGATTAGTCGGGTAGCTTTCCAACATATTAAGTGAAAGCCCTACGTTAGATAAATAGGTTCTCGGGTAATTCTATTCTAGAAGACTAGGCCAGCGGGGCTGTGCCTTGCATGGATGAGGAAAAAAAGCGTTGCCTCTAGAAATCAAGTCTTGTAGTTGCCCAATTTATGATCAATTACCCTATGGGTGATTTGATTTTTAGAAGACCACACTCCCCCTGCGGGATAGAACTAGGTCTTACCTATGAATCGTATCCTTGAATCTCTGCATGGTCAAGGTGTCGATGAGTAGGAAATTTTCTCCAAGATAAGACTTAGTGGACTATCTTAAGTGTTTCCCCTATTTTTGGAAGGGGGGAACCTTACAACTTCCTCGTCCCTCACATGGGAAGTATTACATATTGGTGGCCATATATTATGCAACAAGGTGTGCAGAAGCAAAGGCCATGGTCAATAATAAAGCAGTGGCTGTGGGATCCTTTCTTAGGGAATACATATGTGCCCGATTTGGGTGTCCATTAGAAATCCTTACGGATGGGGGGAGGTCTTTCAGGAATGACTTGATTGAAGCTGTAAGGTTCCCCCCTTCCACAAATAGGGGAAACGCTTAAGATAGTCCACTAAGTCTTAACTTGGAGAAAATTTCCTACTCATCGACACCTTGACCATACAGAGATTCAAGGATACGATTCATAGGTAAGACCTAGTTCTATCCCGCAGGGGGAGCGTGGTCTTCTAAACATCAAATCACCGATAGGGCAATTGATCATAAATTGGGCAACTACTAGTCTTGATTCCTAGAGACAACGCTTTTTTCCTCATCCATGCAAGGCACAGCCGTTGGCCTAGTCTTCTAGAATAGAATTACTCGAGAACCTATTTATCTAACGTAGGGCTTTCACTTAATATGTTGGAAAGCTACCCGACTAATCGGGTCCACCCGTCCGTAGGATGGTGCCGTCGGGGCATTCCATCCTCCCACTTTCCACCCTACTCACGCGTCAATTTGTTTTCTAATTAATCCTACCACACTGTTTGACATAAACAAACATGTTCCTTAATTAAGGCCCTTTCACAAGGTTTATTAAAACAGCCTTTGCCTTTTTCCACAATACAATAATGCCAAAGATAAGATTTATAAAAACAAAGTTTAAACATGAATCAATTTCATATAAGCCAAACTGGCTCTCTTATTCTTTTCCTTTATACCGCCGATGATCTAGAATTCGGCCTTCCAGCCTCCACATGCTGGGCAAAACCCTACGGGACCATACACATTATCGTCGACCGCTGTGGCGAGGACTCAAGCCGGCCTGTCGCCCTCTCAGGCTCCATCGCTCGATCCTCCCGCCCCTCAGAGGGATGTCTGCGCACTAGGGTGGGCTAATTCACCGCACTAGCCTGGGCCCTCAGAACTAGGCAGCATCATAATCACTCGCCTCAATCGGCAAACCTCATTATCCCAATGGTATGAGGGATACCATGGGCCAACTCCGAGCCTTACTAACGTCTCCGCCGTCCGGCTATACAAGCACAAGAACGGGGCAGCGTCAAGGCAGGGAGAAGTTGTACCTGTACCTTAATTTAACCAAGATAACAATCCATTTATTCACTAAATCATAGGACTACGATCCATGTTACTTTCTTAAGAAAACAATCCTTTTCTCACACAGATTTTAGCATTTCAACTTGAGATTGCGATAAGACATTCTTTATTAAGACATATACTGTTGTTTAAAAGAATACAAACTTTAAATGATAAATCAATCAAATAGATCACTATTAACAATTAATAGAGAAGCCGGGGCCATACCTCAACCCCTAAGAATGATATGTAAATAAAAAACAAAATATGTATATACCTTATAGAAATTTGTCGTTTATCTCGTTGTCCTTGCTTGTTAACAAGAGCTTTAAAACTTGATATATGAGAATAGAGTCTTCTAATACCTTGTCCTTTGATTGAAATCATCCAATAATCTCCAAGCTTTATCTCCTCTTACTCATATTGTGATTCTTCTCTCTTTCTAAGATCTATGGCAAAATAACCTTCTCTAACAGGACTACGATCTACTATTCTTTCTCTACAAGAAAAGCTATGGAGTTTTGGTCTCTTCCTCCGAAAGACTATAGCAATCTAAGCTTCTTTTCTGAGATATTAGACAAGAATGAAGGGATATATACATCTCAAACTCTAGGATTACCTTGAGGCTACTTGCTGCCTTCTCACAGTTTTTTCTATGTAGAGACCCTGACAGAAACAGCAAACTGTTTCGGCCATAACTCTCTGATAAAAACTCAGAATATGGTCATATAACCAGTCAAAAGAACGGGAAGGCATCTGGTCTACAAGCCAAAGCGGGCAGAATAGACAAAAACGTTTGTATATAGCCGCAAACGCACCATCTTTAGAAACGCGTTGTTTTTCCACATTTTTAGTATGCATGGACTCTAAATGTGTAAAAGTACTCTAAATATGACCTCTTATCACCTAAAATCGAAATTCTATTTTTGGGGACACTTATCTCTTAATAGAACTATTCTTATGTTCTTATTTCTTTTAGGATTTTTGGAGCTAATATTTTTATTCTAACACTTTTCTAATGTTTCTAGCCTTATTGTCTCACTCTTTCTAATTACACTCTCTTCCCTTATTGAATTCTATATTAAAAGAGACACATACATACATGGCTTGGGAGGGACGTTACAATCTCCCCCACTTAAAAGATTCGAGATGTCCTCATCTCGCGAGCTGGGGTAGTATCTAAGTAAATCCTCCTGTCTCTTTAAAAGTGGTGTCCCCACCACTAGGTAAAAATCTTCTTTTATCTAAATATTGTTCTTAAAGATTCGTTTATTTCATTTGCTTGGCTCGTTTTGTTGTGCCTCCAAAAGGTCTTTATTATTCTAATTTCATGTATCCATATACCTCTCATATGGAATGAACCTTCGAATTCCTTATTCTATATCTCCATGTAATATGGTACTTAACAAATTATCATGAAAAAACGTAAGGAAATCAATCTTTTACGCAATCTAACCTATGATAGCAATTTCATAATCTTAGTATCATCTTGTAGAATACCTCTATTCATCATGCACATTACTTCACATAAATCTTGCACCAATCCTCTTCTATTTACTCATAGAAATACTTGTTGAATTCGGTTTAACCCTGCTATCCCTATTTCTTGACCTAATTTTTGCTCTAGCTCATGATTCCTTGTAGCCAGGGGGGTGGGCTTGACGTTTCTCTTCAATTAGGAGACCTCTTCTTGATTAACATGGAAGGACTCATGTCCTTCTCGATACTTTCTATATAAAAAAAACTTTATCACAGTCTCTGGCTATAATTATGGCTTCTAAAATAGAGGATGGTTTCACATTCTTGATGAGGTTATTCAAAGATAGATTAAGCTTCCAAATGAATCGATGGAGAAGAGTTACCTCATCCATCTTTGGAGCAAATCGAAGAAGTTTAAGAAAAGTTTGGTGGTATTCTTTTAGGGTCTTCCTTTCTTGGGTTAGCTCAGAAAATTCATTCATTTTATCCTCTCAAAATCCTGGAGAACAAAACCTTTCACGAAGGTGTAATTTCATGGCGTCTAATTCTAGCTCCAGTGGTTAGATTGACAACAGTGCTTCCAACTAATTTGGCATTTCTTATGATTTTTAGATGAGCAAGGGTGAACTTACTTCTTTCATTGTATCCATTAAAAGTTCAAAACTATCAAATACTTATCATAGCACCACATTTGAAGGCAGTCAGGATTAAAATACATCTGAGATCTTCATTTTTTTGAGAATTACACATCTGGTACCTTGGGATTGACACATCCAAAGATTATCAGGATTGACATATCTGAGATGATTAGTTTTCTAAAAATTACACATCTAGTATCTTGAGATTAACACATCTAAGAGCATGATCCTCTGGGAATTACACATCCGAGACCCATGTTTGTCTAAGATGGGTTTAAAATCTTGGATGATTATCCTAGTGTAAAGCATCCAATGGATGACATTCACACGTCAACTATTCAAATCTTGATAGAGTTACAATCTTAATAATTTATAATATGCAAGTTAATGAGATATATCCTGAAAATTTTTCTAAACAAGTTTCGGTCTATCCTTCTAGTCATTCAGTCTCTCACTAGTTTCTTAATTTGATCACCCTATGTTTTTCCTCACAAAAGGTCTTCTCCCCAATCTCATTTCTCAAATTTATTGTACAAATATCTTGCGTGTGCACCCCCAAGATACAAGCACAATTTCATAAGATGATTGTCTCAACATGTGAGGATATTCAAATCACTTCTATGGCCAGTAGAGATGATTGATTCGTCCTCATATGATAACCAATCACTTGTTTTAATCCCTTGATAGTTAACCTTTGAAAAACAAATCCTAGGAACTAAGATCAGCTCTGATACCACTTGTAAGGTTCCCCCCTTCCACAAATAGGGGAAACGCTTAAGATAGTCCACTAAGTCTTAACTTGGAGAAAATTTCCTACTCATCGACACCTTGACCATACAGAGATTCAAGGATACGATTCATAGGTAAGACCTAGTTCTATCCCGCAGGGGGAGCGTGGTCTTCTAAACATCAAATCACCGATAGGGCAATTGATCATAAATTGGGCAACTACCAGTCTTGATTCCTAGAGACAACGCTTTTTTCCTCATCCATGCAAGGCACAGCCGTTGGCCTAGTCTTCTAGAATAGAATTACTCGAGAACCTATTTATCTAACGTAGGGCTTTCACTTAATATGTTGGAAAGCTACCCGACTAATCGGGTCCACCCGTCCGTAGGATGGTGCCGTCGGGGCATTCCATCCTCCCACTTTCCACCCTACTCACGCGTCAATTTGTTTTCTAATTAATCCTACCACACTGTTTGACATAAACAAACATGTTCCTTAATTAAGACCCTTTCACAAGGTTTATTAAAACAGCCTTTGCCTTTTTTCACAATACAATAATGCCAAAGATAAGATTTATAAAAACAAAGTTTAAACATGAATCAATTTCATATAAGCCAAACTGGCTCTCTTATTCTTTTCCTTTATACCGCCGATGATCTAGAATTCGGCCTTCCAGCCTCCACATGCTGGGCAAAACCCTACGGGACCATACACCTCATCGTCGGCCGCTGGCGAGGACTCAAGCCGGCCTGTCGCCCTCTCAGGCTCCATCGCTCGATCCTCCCGCCCCTCAGAGGGATGTCTGCGCACTAGGGTGGGCTAATTCACCGCACTAGCCTGGGCCCTCAGAACTAGGCAGCATCATAATCACTCGCCTCAATCGGCAAACCTCATTATCCCAATGGTATGAGGGATACCATGGGCCAACTCCGGGCCTTACTAACGTCTCCGCCGTCCGGCTATACAAGCACAAGAATGGGGCAGCGTCAAGGCAGGGAGAAGTTGTACCTGTACCTTAATTTAACCAAGATAACAATCCATTTATTCACTAAATCATAGGACTACGATCCATGTTACTTTCTTAAGAAAACAATCCTTTTCTCACACAGATTTTAGCATTTCAACTTGAGATTGCGATAAGACATTCTTTATTAAGACATATACTGTTGTTTAAAAGAATACAAACTTTAAATGATAAATCAATCAAATAGATCACTATTAACAATTAATAGAGAAGCCGGGGCCATACCTCAACCCCTAAGAATGATATGTAAATAAAAAACAAAATATGTATATACCTTATAGAAATTTGTCGTTTATCTCGTTGTCCTTGCTTGTTAACAAGAGCTTTAAAACTTGACATATGAGAATAGAGTCTTCTAATACCTTGTCCTTTGATTGAAATCATCCAATAATCTCCAAGCTTTATCTCCTCTTACTCATATTGTGATTCTTCTCTCTTTCTAAGATCTATGGCAAAATAACCTTCTCTAACAGGACTACGGTCTACTATTCTTTCTCTACAAGAAAAGCTATGGAGTTTTGGTCTCTTCCTCCGAAAGACTATAGCAATCTAAGCTTCTTTTCTGAGATATTAGATAAGAATGAAGGGATATATACATCTCAAACTCTAGGATTACCTTGAGGCTACTTGCTGCCTTCTCACAGTTTTTTCTATGTAGAGACCCTGACAGAAACAGCAAACTGTTTCGGCCATAACTCTCTGATAAAAACTCAGAATATGGTCATATAACCAGTCAAAAGAACGGGAAGGCATCTGGTCTACAAGCCAAAGTGGGCAGAATAGACAAAAACGTCTGTATATAGCCGCAAACGCACCATCTTTAGAAACGCGTTGTTTTTCCACATTTTTAATATGCATGGACTCTAAATGTGTAAAAGTACTCTAAATATGACCTCTTATCACCTAAAATCGAAATTCTATTTTTGGGGACACTTATCTCTTAATAGAACTATTCTTATGTTCTTATTTCTTTTAGGATTTTTGGAGCTAATATTTTTATTCTAACACTTTTCTAATGTTTCTAGCCTTATTGTCTCACTCTTTCTAATTACACTCTCTTCCCTTATTGAATTCTATATTAAAAGAGACACATACATACATGGCTTGGGAGGGACGTTACAGAAGCTTTGGTGCAGAAATTAAAAATAAAGCATGCTATGTCAACTCCCTATTATCCCCAATGTAATGGTTTAGTAGGAAAATCTAATGAACTGCTTTGTGGATCTTTGTATAAGCTAGTGGTGGATACTATGAAGAGAAAGTGGGATGTGCATTTGCCAGAGATCCTATGGGCCTATAGGACAACTCACAAACTCTCTCTTGGTTTCATACCTTTTCAGTTAGTTTATGGAATGGAGGCTATTTTGCCAATAGAATTGGAAATCACAAGCCTTTGCACATCTTTTGCATGCTTGAATAATGAAGAAGAAACACATGTCCAAGGCTTAGTACAACTGGAGACCTTGGAGGAGGATGAGAGGCGACTTTAAGCACTTCAAAATTTGGAGGCTACACAACAACGACGCAAGGCAAGGCATGAAACTCTCACGAAGAAGAAGAAAAAGCCAGAACTCAAGCAAGGAAGCTTAGTCCATTAGGAATTTTTTGGACCCAAAGAGGGCCTCTTGGATTAACTTTTGATTACGAATGGACCAATAGGAAGAGGGTTGGGTGCACATTTTTGACTTCTTTGACCCTAGGGGGCCTAGGCTTTGGTTTGCTAATGGGGCCTAATTACTACTCTTGTCCCCCTACCTCTTGGGCCCAAACTTAGAGGTCCCCCCACCTAGAATCGTGCAGATGAAAAACCCTAAAAATTGAAAATTTACAGTTTTTTCCCAAAAGCGTGTTTTCCCTCTCAAACTTCCCCCCAACATACTCTAGGTTTGGAAAGCTCATTTTGAACCTCTTTCTTACTCTTCTAAGCTCTCCATTGCTGGAGAAACTCCATACCTCTCAAGCTCTCCCTCCTTGTCAAGCTCCCTCTCCCTCTTTCTTCCTTTTCTAAGCTCTCCATTGCTACAGAAACTCCATCCCTCTCAAGCTCTCCCTCCTTCTCAAGCTCCCTCCCTCCCTCTCAATCTCCCTCTCTCTCTCTCTCTCTCTCAAGCTCCCTCCCTCTCCATTGCTGTAGACACTCTATCCCTCTTTAGTCTACTCTAAGTTCAGGAAGCCTATTCTTAAACTCTAACCCTCTTTTAAGCTTTCCATTGCTGCACTGAAAACCCTGAACTTTCTCTCCTCTCCACACTCTTCTGTTGTAAAACAAGCTTTTCTTTTCCCTTCTTCTCTTTTCTTACCACCATGGCCTCTTCCAGTAATGTGAGAAGACCTAGGGAGAAGGTGGAAGAGCTTGTGCTGCATAACATAAGAGATGAAAATGGAGTTTGGGCTCCAACAAGATTCAGGGTTGGGGCTTGGGTCTACATGCAGCCAAGCTCTAAGGGACCGCATCGAGTGCATCAACTAGGAAATATGCTACATCATTGGAAGGGGCGGCTACAAGGCTTCAAGCATACTAAGAAGGAAGGACTGGTTGCCAGAGTGCAACATGTGTATACCCTTGGAGACCTGTACATTCAAGGCTAACGACCAAGGTTTCCTTCAAATTGTCAGTGTAACATAAACACCGCTTTAACAACATGCTAATATTGGATTTTTGTTTCAAATTTTTTGATAATTCTCCATTTTCTTATGTCTCTCTGCAGATATTTTCCCCTCTAATTATGTTGAGGAACAACCACTCCAAAGCCTCACTGGAGTTTTCTATGCTATGCATGCATCCATTGGAGAGGCAATGTTTGTATCTCAAAGCCCAAGTGATCTTGTACAGAACAATATCTTTTTCTTTTCTCACTCATATTTTGTAGATAAAAAACCAGGTTTATTTGGCAAGCTAGAAAAGATCCCCAACCCCCCTCTTATAACAATCCTCCCCGAATAGCCCAAACCTGATGCTTGGACCATCTTATACTTAAAGTTTAAGATGGTAAGTGATATCAAGACATCACTCAAGTTTTCAAAGGCATCTAGGTCACTAGGGCTAAATTGGTTTTGTCCTTTACATGTTTTTGTGCACATGTTCAATTCCATGCCAATTCCATGAGCGAGTGGCAGCAAGCAAGCATTGGAGCCTAGCAGACCTGCATCAACACTTTAGCATCATGGGCTATGACAATGTGAAAGAGTCAAGTTTCAAGTTGATGAGAAGAAGAAAGGTATATCTGATTCCACTACATGTCTAGAGTTAACCCTTACACTTTCTGGTTATTGTGCCACTTTCTATATTTTTACAGATTGGAAAAGTGTAAGGAGGAGACAACCATGGTCTCAGAATCATGGCAAATGGGGGACCTTGAATTTTCAGCAGTGCATAGCCCTACCAACACATAGTAGGCATGTGGAAGAGCTTGAAGATGAACTGAGTATATGGGAAAATAGCCTCTGTTTTGATGCACGTGAGGGGCAAGAGTTTCAGGATCAAGGTGGTGAAGGCAATGACAAGCTTTCAAGTCAACAAGGAGATGGACTCGATCAACATGAAGTAAATATCACAAGAGGGGCAAAAAATGAAGACATTATAACAATTTTAGATTAGATGACATGCTTGTAATTTTGTAGCGAGCTCTTTTTTAACCAATCTTTATTTAATTAAAATCTTAATATTTTTACAAACTGTAATTTTTTTATCTAGCGGTCTAGTGTGAAAAGGCCAAACTTTAAATTTTAACTATAAATAGCCAAAGGTGCCTTCTTTCTCATTTTCACGCAATAGAAACCAAGCACGAGCTCACACTATCTCTTTGCATTCACATGGCTACCCACTTTGACAACTTCTGTGAGTTCCTCTCCACCACCCCGTGGGGCGGGCAAGAGCGAGCTCTTTGTCATGTTCTCTTGTGAAGTTGACTTTGAAAAGTCGCTCGCCCTGAAGACATTGAGCAAGAGGTAATAATCGACCTTTTACAACCTAGAAACATTTGTAATTATGTATAGAAAAATATTTTGATTTTTCCTTTGATTGCAGAGGGTGGTTGAAATTGACGCATTTGCCGGTGGGGCAGCAGAGACCAGGCCACGGTCCATGGACATGATGATGCGTTGGCATACTATCTTGGTCAACTTCCTGTGGATGGCATCGCCATTATCCCACAAGGACTACACCCCTCAATAATCTGTCTTCACTCTCTTCTTTTTGAAAGCCCTCTCTAAGGTGCTCTGTGTAGCCTCTATGGCACAGAGCACCAAATGTATAGTTCTGATTAAAAAATCCCTTGCCTTCGATGTTTTTGGTTCTGGATTTAGGGGTAAGCTTCTTGCCCTCGTATAGGTATATCCAAAGCATAGGCATAGAGGATCCTTAAGAAATAGCCCAATCACTCCTTGAGCACACTCTGTCCAATAACAAGAGAAGGAAGCTCAATATTGTAAGAAAGCTTTTGTACAGATGATGTATCACTTCTTATTATGAATACAATATAATTTTTACAAACTTATTTTCATCAAGTATATCATTGTTTTTTCTAGTTTGTACCATCAATGTTTTTGTGAATGCATCAAAAATGACCCTAGGAGCGTGGGGGAGTAGTGCTAGAACAATGTGAATTCTGAGCCTGCACCGCTGCTGTAGAGCCCAAATTCGCACTGTTTTGGCATAGCTTCCCTAGCCTTTCACAAGAAATTTTGATGCATTGGATGACAAATAATATATTTTTATACATGATTAAAGGTATTTTTATCTTATAAATTACTATTTCTCATAATCAATGTACTCAACTTGATTATAAATGCATCAAAAATGATTCTGAGTGGCTAGGGGAGCAGTGCCAGAAGAATGCGAATTTTGAGCCTGCATCGCTGCTGTAGAGCCCAAATTTGCAGTGTTCTGGCATAGCTTCCCCATCCCTCTAGGACGATTCTGATGCATTAGATGACAAATAATGTATTTTTATACATGATTAAAGATATTTTTATTTTATAAATTACTATTTTTATAATTAATGTACTCAACTTCATTGCATCAAAAATGATCCTGAGTGGCTGGGAAAGCAGTGCCAGAACAGTGCGAATTTTGAGCCTGCACCGCCGCTGCATAGCCTAAATTCGCACTGTTCTAGCATAGCTTCCCCAGTTCAGGAGCAATTCTGATGCATTGGATGACAAACAATAGTTTTACACATGATTAAAGCTGTTTTTATCTTATAAACTATTGTTTCTCACAACAATTAGTGTACTCAACTTTATTATAAATGCATCAAAAATGAGTGGTCTTGAGTGGTTGGGGGAGCAGTGCCAGAACAGTGCGAATTTTGAACCTGCACCGCCACTGCAGAGCCTAAATTCGCACTATTCTGGCATAGCGTCCCCAGTCCTCCAGGAGCAATTCTGATGCATTGGATGACAAACAATGTAATTTTACACATGATTAAAGCTATTTTTATCTTATAAACTATTGTTTCTCACAATTAGTATACTCAACTTCATTATAAATGCATCAGAAATGATCTTGAGTGGCTGGGGAAGTAGTGCCAGAACAGTGCGAATTTTGTGCCTGCACCGTCGCTGTGTAGAGCCTAAATTCGCACTGTTTTGGCATAGCTTCCCCAATCCTCCAGGAGCAAATCTGATGCATTGGATGATAAACACTATATTTTTACACATGATTAAAGGTGTTTTTATCTTATAAACTACTATTTCTCACAATTAGTGTGCTCAACTTCATTATAAATGCATCAGAAATGATTGTGAGTGGCTGGGGGAGCAGTGCCAGAACAGTGCGAATTTTGAGCTTGCACCGCCACCACTGCAGAGGCTAAATTCACACTATTCTGGCATAGCTTCCCCAGTCCTCCAGGAGCAATTTTGATGCATTGGATGATAAATACTATATTTTTACACATGATTAAAGGTGTTTTTATCTTATAAACTACTATTTCTCACAATTAGTGTGCTCAACTTCATTAAATGCATCAGAAATGATCCTAAGTGGCTGGGGGAGCAGTGCGAATTCGGAGCCTGCACCGCCCGCTGTAGAGCCTAAATTCGCACTGTTCTGGCATAGCTTCCCTAGTCCTCCAAGAGCAATTCTAATGCATTGGATGATAAACACTATATTTTTATACATGATTAAAGGTGTTTTTATCTTATAAACTACTGTTTCTCACAATTAGTGTGCTCAACTTCATTATAAATGCATCAAAAATGATCTTGAGTGGCTGGGGGAGAAGTGCCAGAAGAGTGCGAATTTTGAGCCTACATCGCCGTTGTTGGCAGAGGCCAAATTCACACTGTTCTGGCACAGCTTCCTCAGTCCTCCATCCTCAGTCCTCCAGGAGCATTTCTGATGCCTTAGGTGTGACAAATTGGCACATGATAGACACTCCATGTTAAACAAACATGATGACACCAAGACATTATAAGAGAAACTTAAAATTTTAATTATCATAAGGTTACAAATGAAAGCCAGATAGGCTTGTTACAAAGGGGGGTTTGAAACAAAAGAGTTGATTCAAAAAAAAGGTTAGCATCTAAGATCTCTAGATCGTGTCTCGCTCGCCTCGAATGCGCAGAGCTTGTTGCATGTCCTTCGCAGATATGGTATCCTCTTTGCATGTATTGCAAGGAGGTTGCTGTCTTCAAAAAGCCCAACAAGGTAAGCCTCAGAGGCTTCTTGCAATGCTTCAAGGGCAATCCCCTGTACACGGAACTCTGTTCTATATCATTGGAGAATCTCCTTCACTGTGCAAGCGAAAGGGGCTCTTCTTATCCAGTAACTCAGTGTTCCTCTGATAAAACTTGATTTTTTGTAGAGCCCTATGCCCTTGGCGCATCCTTCTCCTTGGAGCTCTCTGTGTTGTGTTAGTGCTTTGGCGAGGTTGGGACTTCCTTGGCTTGAAGAGCTTGACCTTTCTACGCTTGCGTGCACTTGTAGGAACCTCCTCTTGGTCTCTCTCATAGTGTGAATCCTCCTCCTCCTGTTGTGGTACCTATGTATCAAGTTCCTCTCGGGTAGGTAGGGGACCGTGTCCTAGTAGTAGGGTCTTGCCACCTATGGTGCTGCGCAATGTAGGAATGTTTTCACCAACCCAGTCGAACTGCTCATCATCGGCCTCTCTGTCGACGATCTCTAGGGTGGCTACATTGTGGGGTCTTCTTCACACGCTTGCTCCCACTAGAAGGGCCTGTATGTGTGTGCACTGGTGTTGCTGTGGGAGGATGGTTGGACTCTGGTGATCCCATTGGGTGTGTCCTAGAATCCAAGGGGTCACTCTCTTCCGTGGTATCGCCAGTATGTGGTCGTTGGGTGCCTTGCACTGTGTTTTGTGAAGGTATGGTAACACGTGCGGTGTTCTTGGTGCGTGCCATATCCATGTACGACTATGCTAACGTGGTGATGTGCTGGTGTCCTTACGTGGGTGTCTACGTAGATCTTGAGTTCAAGCTCTCTAAAAAAGTGAAATGAAAATGAAGTGAGAGAAGGAACTATTAATAGTTTTTTTTAAGGGCAAAAAAAACCTGACTAAATTTATTTTCTTAGCCTTATTACATCTAGATTTATGCTGGTGCGTGCAGCACAACTCCACGCCTCCCTTGTCTCCTCATTCGTGCACGCCAAGCACCATGCCTATGGGGAGTAGCCGAGCATGACTTTTTGCGGCCTTGCGTGCCTCTTGCACAAGCTTAGATTGTTGGGCCCGCTCCCTAACCAATACCCTTCCAAAGGTTGTGCGATAAAACCAATTGAACATCTCTTGTAGATAGTTTGTACGTGTTCCTCCTGCAGAAGCTCCACCTCCATGTCTTGTATTTTTGAAATAAACCCCTCTTGCTTTATAATGTGATTTCTCCATCCCTTGGGTACTCCACATGGAGAATATGGGTTTGCCAAGCTCCACTTGTAGTCAATCTTGTGCAGTATCCTAACAAGCCAAGCTCTCCTTCACCAACAAATTGCATAAAAGATGATAAATTGCGAAAAGGAGGGTTTGCTCTTAATGGAGGGTCAACTGGATAGAGATGCCCATCAACCCAAAGATCTACATTTTTTTACTTAGCTATCCTATGAGCTTGGACAGATTGTGCATTAGTAGGATGGGTTTTTTTAGAGCTGCCATACTCTTCAGGAATACAAATGTGTAAATCAACCTTTCATTTTCTAGCTTTGCAAGGGGCTACACACACAGCTTGCAAAGGCTCCATAGCTAAGCAGAGGAAGAAGCCAAAGCAGAGAGATCCTCATAGGAAGAGAGAGAGAGAGAGAGAGAGAGAGAGGAGAGAGAGAGAGAGAGAGAGAGAGTGAGAGAGAGAGAGAGAGAGAGAGAGAGGACGAGAGAGAGTGTTAAAACTTTGCTGTTGCTCTGTAGGTTTAACACAAATCCATTTTTCTAAGTAGAAAATGATATTTTTGATATACAAATATACTAACATGGAGTTTTTCATCAATAAATTAAATTTATGAGAAAAATTAAAAAATAATAATTTTTGGGGTCCCCACAATTTCGGGATCTCATGGATGTAGTGGTTCATGAGACAGTTAGTTATGTTTATGGGATTGTGGGGACCTGATAGTTAGTTATGGATGTACTGGCTCTTGACAGGCTTTTGACGTGACCTTGAATTACAAGCTTTTTGGAGGGAAAAAATTATTTTCATCATACATATTGGTTGGGTGGTGTTTTTTCCACCTCAAAATGTGAAAAAAATAAAAATATTTTTTTTAGAACTTTTTGGGACCCACCTAAATATGAGAATGTTTTGCTGATGTGTGGAAGGGAGATATGGTGGGAGTTAATGAGAAAGAAGATTTCAAACTAACAAGAAAGATTCAATTTGTAGAGAGTGAAGATAAAAAATTCAAAAAGTAAGAGAGAAAGTATGAGAAAAGTCAAAAAGTAAGAGAGAGAGTATGAGAATATTCCCTTTAAAAAGTGAAACTAGGGGGGTATGGCTGATGTGGCAAGGTAAAAAATAGGGGTCATCATAGCCCTTGTCTCCCTTAAGCCTAGCTTTTTAAGCTCTAATCCCTTAAAATTAGGAATCCTTAGGAGGCCCTTTTTGGGTCCAAAAAATTCCTAATGCATGAGGTATGATGTGGTCGTGTAAAGAAACGCCTAGATAAGAAGCTTCTTCGACGCTGGGAAGGCCCCTTAGGATAAAGCAAAAGTTCAAAAATAGCACCTACTATCGTCTAGAGGATGCAAGTGGCCAGGAGGTTCCTGGACGTGCCAATGAGTACTGGCTAAAGATATTTTACCCTTGAGCACCATGGCCATTAGACCCCCAAGATAAGCATGGAGGACCTGTTGGGGGGGAAAGATATGACATGAAAAATTGATATCTTTCATTTTCAATTTTGTGCATATTTTGATGGTTTCTCAATGGAAATAAGGTGGAAGCTTGTCCAAGAAGATTATGGCGCAAACAATGGAATAACGGCGTGGTGATGCGGCTGCTTGGAGGCTACCCTGATAACAGCATTCTATCTTCAAATATAATGGTTTTACTTGATTTAGGGTGCACACATTGTAAATGCCACAAGTATGCTTGATAAATACTTTGGTACGGTAGATAGGTAGTGATGTGGAAAATAAAAGTGGGCCTTTATGCTCACATGGATTTTAATTTTATTATTAATATAGTATTCACCATAAGGCTACAAGTTGGGGAGTGTGGAAGGCATGTGGAGAAGTGTGTGTATAGGTGCATAATTGGGAAAGATTCTTTTAGAATGCCTACATGGAAGAGGAGAATTCTGCCATGTGTAAGTGGGATCTCCACCTTCATGCCACTTAGACTTGGCTATTATCTCATCACACTTTCAAAGTAAAAAAGTCTTCAATTTAATAATCAATAGAAGACTTAGCCTAAGAGGACAATTGATGGTGACATCTACCCTTATTTCACTGAAGGGTTGAAGATTTTTATGTTGTAATTTGTAACAATGGAAGAGAGGGTGATTCTCCACCTATAAAAGGAGCCCTCCTCTCCCTTTCAAATCAATGAATGAAGCCTCCTCAATTGAGCATTTTGTGTCATTGCCATTCTCTTATCTTCAAACCCTTATTCAAACACTCTCTTTACATGTGAATGTCTCATTTAGCATTAGCTCCTCATGCTTAACCCAATTTTGGACCTCTTTGATGATTCATGATAAGTGGGATAAGGAGTTATTATCTTGGCGGGCCTGTGACTTCTCAAGGTAGCCCTTGCCTTATTGCCGCCCTCCTTTGGAGGTACCAATGGTTTTAGCGATAATGAGCATGTGGAAAGACTTTGGGGACCATAGGTAAATCGTTACGATTGTCCCGCTGAACAATGTTAACCCTTACCCTCTAGCTTGAATCATGAAGGAGATGAGAGGCAAGAGGCTATGTGAAAATTGAGGTTTCATGCAAAGAGAGGGAAGTGCAGTTTTTGTGGTCCAATACCCAAATTTCAACCGGTAATTACTCATCACTCGGGTATTGGTTTCTAAAATTGATCATATGGCTAGGAAGCTCTTTATATTCTCTTTCCACTCATATAACTAATTTCTTAATCCTTTACTTCATTGATGATCAGAATTTCTCCCAAAATTACTAACTTTTAGGCAGTTTTATAGTCTTGTAGTAAAATGCTCATAAAACTTTTCGCTCGGTTGCCTGTTTTCAAAAGTTTTTATATAGGCGCGAAGCTCTCTTTAAGCTCTACATACCTAAATAATCCTCTTTTGCATAGTTTATATGGATTTAAAACTGCAATTCTCTGTGTATCTCTGTTTTTATAGACTTTTGGCCATAATTTATTTCTTCTTAATAATGATTAATTCCTCTTAATCTCTTATCAAAAGGCCAATCCCATGTGTCTTATCCTCTTGTAAGTGATTTCTATATTCTTTTACTTTAATATGTTTCATCCAAGTCGCCCAATTCAAACGGATGAACCTTACCAACATTCCCCGTATGTTTCCGTTCACATAATCCAGAGTCGAAAGATTTTCTTCCAAAATTGCTCTCTTGTTTGGAACTGCAAGACTGGCAGAAATTCTTGCTTCTCTTGAGCCTTTCATCTTTCCTTCCATGAATTATGATCTCACCTTTGATGTGTTTATCTTTATCTTAACCTAGAGAGAGAAAGGGAGGTGAGAAGGCTGTGACGTTTCATACAAGTGCGTTTTGATTCTAAGAAGTGACCGAAGTCCAAACCCCAACTTTGTGTCACAATACCACCACCTACCACTTGGATACTAGTCATTAAGTATTATGTGCTAGTCTACTCATTCAAGTACTCTGACTCTTCTAAAGAGGATGTCCCACAAAAGGTGACAATAAATACAAAAACACACCAAAAATAAAATAAAGAGTACTACTAGGGCCATACAAGCAAACAAACTCATAAGAGCCCATAAGACTACCTGGATACTTAATCGCTCTAGTACTCCACACTAACTTCTTTATATCTTACTAACTTCCCACCCCCTCTTATTTTCAGAGAGTCAGGAGAACCAAACAAGTGGGACACTTCCCAATGTGCCTTGACAACCTCTTACCAATCATGAGAACACACGATCGTGTTTAGGAAGGAGAGTATGTTATATATTGGTTAACACATTCCTATGACAACTATGTCTGCACACTTATGTAATGGGCACCCGAACTAAATCCCATAGTTTGATAAGGGAAACGCCCTAAAGATGCTCCCAAGTATTGAGCTTCAAAAAGGATAGACTCTTGATCAGTTGGCCAAACCATAGAGAAAAGCCTTGTAATTATGTTTTGGTCACCTTGAATCACTTACTCCTGGGGCGCGGCCTAGTGGGAAAAGGCTTGGAACTATAAAAGTTGATTTCTCTTGTTTGCAACTCATTCTCCCATTTGTGCAATAGAAGTGGAGTGTTCTCTCTCTCCCTCTCTCTTGCAACTCTAATCTAGCATGTGTGGTGTGCTTGGGGTTAGGGCTAGGGAGTGATTAGCGCTAATCACTTGTTCTCTCATGCTTCCATCTTGCTTCTTCTCTCCCTCTTCCTTGAGTGATTAGGCTATGATAGTGATCGTATTACGCGGTGGAGATCCCACACGATCTTCGCGAGAGAGGTTGCACCACTTGTTGGATTAGCAAACGGCCTCAATGTGACAATGAGTCCGGGAGGATGGCAGTGTGATGAGTGGCTACGGTGGAGCTCTTGAGCATTGCTCAAGCTTTATGGATGGGTAACTTTGCACGACACGTTAGGGTGAGCTTAACATCTTTGATCGTTGTTGGGAAATGAAATTTTTCTTTGAGCAGCAATGACAAAATGCCCCGACATCTCGAAGGCCTGAATGCTGCTCGAACGTTGCTAGAAAATGGTGCTATTCCCTTGACGTGTTGCAGTGATATGGCTTACTTTTATTTTATATTTTGATAGTATGGATATTTGCATCTTGGATTATATAAGAAACTTACTTTAATTTGTGAAAAAATGCTTGCTAAAGTTTTGGATTTTTTGGCAATCGATCATATTTTGAGTTCATACATGGTTTAAAATAGCTTTGGATTGTAGACTTACTATTTTTGGATGTATTGTGCATGCCTTATTATGTGAAAAAAAAGGCAAGTGTAATGAGTGGAGATGAGAGATATAAGAGACAAAGAATGAGAAATCCTGAGTGTGTAGTCAATCGTGATGAGGAATAGCAAGTAGTCAATGCTTTAATGCATTACCATGGATGTTTCATGATATTTGTGTCTAAGATAATCGAGGACTTACCTTTTTTTTTGGGAATTTGACACTATGGGATATTTGTGCCTTGGATTATCTAAGAAACAAACTTTTTATTTGGGTGGAAATTCTTGACAAAATTATAGTATATTTGGCTATTGATCATATCTCAAGTTCATGGGGTTAATATTTTTTCAAACATCTGCAAGAGTAATGAGTAGAATAAGAGATGTGAAGCGACATAGAATGAGAAGTCTTGAGTGTGTAATCAATTTGTTAACACGATGAGTGTCATAAGGACTAGCCTACAATTATTGCTTTGATGGATTCACATATGCTTCATCCATGCCAATATGGTACTACAATGAGTGAAAATTAAAAAGAATTAATTAGTTGGTGTGAGTTCGAGTGAAAACATTAGAACGAAAAGATATTTTAGACTTTGCCTAAATTTAGTAGTAATAAAAATTAAACATCATCTCATTATGCCTGCTTCTAGCGCCTGCACTTCCTTCATGGAGGCATCAAATTTTTTGCCTCTTTTGCACAAATGGCTCTCTCTTCCCCCTCCCCCACGGGATGTGGCAAAGGGTCTTGCGTGGCAATAAACAAAGGCATAGGAACTCAATACTAGAGAGGATAAACAAGTTATTATCTATTTTATATTGTGTGCCTAATTACAAGATTTCATTCTCTCCCTCCTCGAGTATAAAAATGAAAGAAAAAGGTCTTCTTGCTTTACACATGTTTTCATCTTCAACCTGGATTTGTCTCCTTGCTTTATGTTTTCATCTCTGACAGCCAGACACACTGTGATAGTTGGGGTAAATTTTATTCCATAGGAATTTTCCTTATAAATTTCTAATAATACCTATGGTTGTGTCTTCTCATTTTGAGTAGTAAATTGGAGGAAAACAAATTTACAAGGAAAAGCAATGATTAGTGTATAAATAAGTAATTTTAAAATTATGCATAAAATATGCTCGACTTATTCTCTTTTAGCCTTGCAAATTTCATTGAGTGAATGATTTTGAAAATATTTTAAGGTCACTTAAAAGACTTGTAATGAATATTGAAAATTGTTACATTAGGAAAAATAAGGAATAAAAAAGGGGCCTTGTAAGGGCTCTCTCTCTTCCATGAATCAAGGAAAAGTGCAAAAAGAAGTATACAATATTACCTCTCTCTCTCTCTCTCTTCTTTTAGGATCTAAAGATCATGTTTTGGCTATATTATAATAGATTCACCTATTTTTTTATTCTGACAATATCTTTGTCTAAGATTGGGACCAGAATTTGAAGATAACAAAAAGTATTTTTTAATTTGAACTCAAAACGTGTAGCTTGTTGATGTGACTCTCTTAATTAACCTCCTAGCTTCATCAAATTTGACGGATTTAAGCTCTTTTTACATTTGAATTAAAAAATTTCATATATCTACATGTAGACTTCAGATTTTTGAGTTATTTTTTATCCATGCCTAGATTAGGGCCTAAAAAGCGTGTTTGTACTTTTTCTTAATTTCTATTTAGTTTAAAAATCTTTTTTTCACTTCGAGACTTAGTTTGTATATATTTAGTTGACCATTATATTTTCAATATTCTTTTTATATAAGGGTTATGAAGATTTCCCAATTGTTTTCGAGTTTCCCTCCTTTGCAAAGGAGAAATTTGAATCTTTGTGTAAGGCTTTCAAACTGTGTAGCTTACCTCTATTTTTTTGAATGTCTCTTTCTTTCCCTCCATTTCCACATTCATACCATTGATCTTCTCAATTAGACAAGTTTTATCAAGATTGATGATGAAGGGTGTGTTGATTTTTTGGTGCAATTTGGTTAAAAACAAAAACTCAGCTTTCCCTTTATTAATCTTTATGTTTAGAGTTATCCATTGTGCTGCAACTTCAGAGGAGAAGAAAGCTATGGAGGTTTGGTCTTTTTATATTTTGATATCTTCTTATGGTTTTCTAATATAGTTTTCATTTCAATTAAATTTCTTAAAATGTGTTATATAGTTAAGCTTGATGTTTAAGAATTAATGTCATATTTTTTTATTAAGATTCTATGGTTAAATTTTTGTATTATAAGTTTTATGGTTAATTGTTTGTTTATTTTCAATATAGGATGCATAAAGGAACATGAAAAGAGATATACACTTCCAATTAGATGCTAAGTATGCACCGTTCCACAAGAGAACAGAAGTAAATACATTTCAACAAATAGTGATGCAACATCAGAGAGATGCAGGTAAAAGACATGTTGATCTTTGGGTTGAGGGATCAATATATCCACTTGATCCTCTTACTCAACAACCTCCTCAATTTTTAGGATTAACATCTTTCATTAAGTATGCATGGGAGGGTCATGCTGGTTTGTTAGGATACACAAAAAGACTGTATATAGTGTTTATACATGCACTCAACAACTACTAAAGAATAGGGAAGTAAGGATTATGCAGCTCTCAAATGCGTTAATTGAGAAGAAAACTGTGTGATAAATTGTAGGATGTAGTGCATGTTGTTCAAATAGAAAATTCTTAGTTGTCTATTAATGTGCAAAGTTTAGAGCAAAGGAATAGGAAGATGCAAACTACGTTAGAGAGAAGACTATATTTGGGCCAGCCACGTGAACATGTGAGACAACTAAAATCAATAGATAAATTCGTCATTGGAGGTGGTTAATGGAAGCGTCAAATCAGAGCATGCAAGAACATTGGACAAATGTTTACCAATCTAGATGATGAAGTAGATATGTCAATTTCAAAAGTACTCTCACAAAAGGCATGGTAAAGTCTGCACTCCAATCTTCCAAATTTAAATCAGTTTCTAAGGACATAGCAATAAATTGTTTGCAAGAGGTGAGAAAGTCTTTCACACCCAATGATTCTCAAGGTATTTATGATAAAGTGGAGATCAGCTCCTCACAATCATATGCTATGATTTACAAGAAATTGGATAAAGGGTTTAAGTCTGTGTTAAAGAGAAAAAGAGTTTTACCTCTTCCAAATCCCTATCATATACTACAGGCATGAAATTTGTTGAATGATAAAATCTTGGAGCTCTTTGGTGGAGTCTATACATCTCTGTTATATACATACTTGTAAATTAAGCTCAAAGGCATGCTCACAGAAAAGTGCAAGGATAAGCTCAAAGAAACCCTCAAAGGCAAGCTTATTAAAGGAAATTGAATCAACGGAGGTAGTCTCAAAGGAGGTAATATTCAAGCTACATGAAAAGAATAACTTTGTGTTGGATGCATACAAAGTACAATGTGCAATGGTTAGATTCTCTAATATGACAGTTGAAGAATGTGGTGGTGTGCTAAAATTTATTAAGCTTGATGAAAGTGAAATTGTAAAGGGTGAGAAGCTAGAACGAGTAAGCTTGACTCTCATGAACAGAGCTTTGAATCGTAATATCTTGTCTGATCATTCAGATTACTTTAGTATGAAGAGCAAAAATGAAATATGGTGTCTTGCTACATTTAAGGTACCCAAAGAATATCATGAGATGTTGAAGGTTTTCTTTAATTTAACAGCGATACTAGAGGTTGTCAGACATTAATGATGTTGATGAGTACTTAGTAGAATGGCATCTTTTAAAAACTTTGAAGTGCATGTATAAAAACTTTGAAGTGCATGTTTTGTGTGTCAAATGGTTCCACTGCAAAGTTTCCTTGTTTGTATTGTCTGCAATCAAGAAAAAAAGACAATAATGGAAATAAACATTGGAGTGAAGAGACATGCATAGATGACATCCCAAATTGTGACCAACTTGTTTGTTGTCGATGACGAAATAATGGTACCAATAGATCCAAAGTGGGATCCTATTCTTAACATTCCCTTAACTAGAGTCCATTTTTGCACTTTGCATGCCACAGTGAGAATTATTGAGAGATTGGTATTTCAGTATGTGTGTTTTGCTTACAAAATGCAACTTGCTTCAACTGCTCAAGCTACATGTAGTAAATTAGAAGAAGCTTTATTAGAGATTGGATTACATGGAGGCCAAGTAAAAATAAAGAAGGATGAGAAAAAGTTTGGCGCAAATGGAAATTTACCATGTAAACCATGTTTTGGTGGAGCAAAGGTAAGAAAATTTATTTTTGCACTAAAGAATGAAAGTGGCGAAGTGTTAGTGAGACAACGGGAACTAGAGAAGTATGATGGATGGAAGAAGTTGCATATGGTTTTTTAAATCAGAGTAATCGAGGAATGTCATGGTTAGCAAAGGTTAATGTGTGGATTGCACTCAACAAATTGGCACCTTTGATGCAAAAGATGACCTTTACATCAGATGATGTAGAAGAATTTACATCAACCATTACTACATTTTATGACTCAGTGATAGAAGCTTTAATGCAAAAGATGACCTTCACATCAGATGATGTAAAAGAATTTACATCAACCATTACTACATTTTATGACTCAGTGATAGAAGCTTGGACTTCAAGTAGCATCACTCTAAATCTAGTATTTTAAATGTATACATTTTATTTTTCAGTGTTTTGAGTATGCATATGTTGATTGGGAATGCATCATATCTTGAAGGCTCATGGTCCATACTTTGCTAATGAGGGAAGTTTGGCAATGTGGTCTACACAAAGCATGGAGCGATCACATTGGCAAGCTTGATTGCTGATTTCAAAAGGCAACGGCTCATGGAGGTGGAATACATGATGCTAATCCCATGTGACAATTGCTCGAATGGTGGTATAAGAGATACGGTATGAGGAGAAGATGTTAAAGTCCATACCTATTGAGCCAGAAGTGGTCTATAGATGTGTAATAAAAAAAGCATGCTATGACAACTCAACAACGAGAGAACATCATGCAAATTGGTTGAGGTCTCAGAAAAGGATTAGTAGTCAATGGAAATGTAGAGAACAGTCTAATGATGGTAGTCGTTTTAGTAAATGCAGAACTTTGTTGGTGCAACGATAGAATTAAAAATAATAATGCTAATGTCAGTAGTCCTACTAAATTGTGAGAATAATACTTTATTTTTGATATTTATGTGTGTGTGTGTGTGTGTATGCATACATATATGTATTTAGACACACACACACACACACACACACATAAATTGTGAGAATAATACTTTATTTTTGATATTTATGTGTGTGTGTATGCATACATATATGTGTTTAGAAACACACACACACACACACACACATACGTATATATATTGTCCTTAGTATCTCTTACCAAACTTGAGATTATAAAGTCTAAAAGATAAAGTCATCGCACCACCTTAACTCCACTTCACTCTCAAAAAGTAGTATGGCACGCATGAAGAAGTCTGCTCATCATAAAACCCTAGTTAAGGTATGACCACATCAACCGCCTCCTTATCATGAAACTGATAATGAGCGTACACTATCCATAATGCTGCTGCTATAATATATTTATGCAAAAATCACACTTCCATAGCCAAAACTTTGTTTGGCCTTGGTAACATGCATCAAAATATGCCGATAGACCAACTTTGTTAGAATGCTACAAAATCTGATGTGTGCATAGATCTGGTCTTGAGGGACACCTCAAACAAATTTGGGATTGATCTGAGGCCTGTAAGACCCTCAGCCGAAGGCTAACATCTAGGTGCTTGGATTTGCAAATCTAGGCCCCCGAACGCTAGCCTTCGGACTGGGGACTTTACAGGCCTTAGATAAGCCCCAAATTTGTTTGGGGTGCAAATCCAGGCTCCCAGATGTGACTTTTTTGGTTGGGGGCCTTATAGGCCTCAAATAAGCCCCAAATTTGTTTGGGATGTCCCTTCAGCCCATATCTATGCACACATCCAATTTCAAGGAATTCAAAAAGCTTTAAAACTTTCAGTAAATTCAAAAATTTGGTAAAATCACTTGATTTTCTAAAAATGACTATATTAACAAAAGTTTTCCTCATTTTTGTTCATTCCTTGTTTATCTTCTTTTTCATTTATGGCTCGCACAAAGCAAACCCTACGCAAGGTGTGGCCCGCAAAAGAGAGCAGGCCTATGCCACTGCTACAAGACTCCAGAATAGAAGCCACAACCTCCTCTCACCAGGCCCAACCTAATCCTTTGTACCTCACCCAAGCCCTACAATAGTCGGAGGATGAGGTGCAACCCTAGCCGCCCAAGCCTCCATCCCAACCCGCAGTCTCAGCCAGCCATAGCCGTAATTCGCAGTCTCAGCCAACCAACAGCAATTCATAGTCTCACAGCTCGCAACCTCGGCCCCAGTCCCAGCGCCAGCCTCAACCTCAACCCCAACCTTGACCACGACCAGGATGCCATAAACAGAGATGGAGGCCCTATACTATGGCCTTGCGAGAAATCAGGCACTATCAAAAGATAGTGCACAACTTAATTTCTAAGGCAATATTCACGAGAGTCATACGAGTTCAATTCATGATGACTTAAGATTGAGAGGAAACCATAGATTTTGGGCTTGGCAAGCACATTGCCAGCTACCATATCAATGGACATCACAAGCAATGGATGCTAGTGGATGCGGAGGCTTACCTAGTTGATTTGTATGGTGATACCTTGATAGCAGCTATACATAGAAAGACATAATCAACGAAAAGGACATGTGGCTAGTTTGTCGCTTGTGCAGATGGAGGGATACTCATGGAGATGATAGCTGTTTGTAAATATACTAGTCTTTTGTAATCATATACTTATGTAACCATCGATATGTAATTTGATGACTTTGATAAATATCAAAACCTTTTCTCTACTCCTTGTATTGTGCTTCCGTTCATTTTCTGTCTTATGGTAAATTTATTGAAATTTTTAATTGTGTGTATTTGATTTTTATTGTGTTAACCACAAACTATCTACCATATAAAGTTTAATTTTTAAACACTTAGATATAGAATCAAATAGTTAAAATTTGATGAAATCAAATGAGCAAATGATGAAAAGATAAAAAATAAACCCGACATTTATTACTGTAAAGGATACAAGAAATCCATGATCGTATTACAAAATAGAGGTTATGTTCTCTGCCTCTTGCTACTTGGCTCACCAGAAGATGAAGGAGGAGATTTGATAGCTAGGAGCAAAACTACCTCCCCCCAGCTCCCTTTGGATTGCTCAGGGATCATGTATATCCCTGAAATGTAGCCAACTTCCACAAGGACTTGTAGTGCACCCCTGCTGATTTGAGTACAAAAAAATTTACTTGGCGCGTCTCGCAGGAGCACGAATTTCTCTAAGCTAGACGTTGTAGGGATAGTTTTGAAAGCAACAACTTTAATTAATGCTTTCAACTTTAAAAAGTTGTTTGAGCCAGCTGGGGAGCATGTCTTGTGGAAGATAGTGATGTCATCCACCATACGGTCAATATATTATTTCAAGGCTGAGTCGTCTTGGACTCTTCCTTGCCTTTTGGATCTACCGGCTTGCCTTGATGAGAACTCATCAATGTACAAGACATACTGTAAACCAAAAGTGAAAAATTATGTCAGTGCATGCATATGCTAGAATAATGTTCACATTGCCAAACCAAGTATGCCAAACCAAGTAAAAAAAAAGTTTTCTTATTCACTCCAAAATTGACCTGAATGTGAAAAGATGCAGGGGAGAAGGGAGCTTGAGCTCTTGTAAGCACACACACACACACACACACACTCTCAAAAACCCTAGAAGAGAACACACAAGGTGAGAGGCTGAAAATTGATCTTCTACTTCTTCAATATAAAAGAGGTCTACAAAGAAGATTAAGTTACTAACACACATACTAGAGTATATACAAGCGGTCCATAATGTGAAGACGCTAAAGTGGAGTGGGTAGGTGGGTGGTTGCAAGATCAGGGTGCCTAGTTTTGTCCACTCAGGCACCCTGTAAACAGTAAAAAAACAGGCATTTGCCTTTAGTGGCTAATCTCTCCTAGTAAATGAAGGAATTTTGTTTCAAGTTCTTTTGTTGGAACATCATATTCAAAGTTGGAAATATAGTTGCATAATTTGATTAAGCATTAGATAGTCAAAAGTCCTCATTTTCTTAGGTACAAAGTCAATGTATACACCCTGTCCCAAATTTGAACTGATTCCATAAAATGCTAATATCTTTTACATATAAACTCATATGAGATTCCCACTTTGTACCTTAGATCTTCACATAATATGGAGATTAACTTGATTTTTCGAGAAAAGTTTAAGATATTTGTCTATTTTCTTTAAATATTTTAAGGTCTTTAAAGTGTTATAATATACGCCACTTTTTGTACCCACAATAGCTCTACCACTTAAAGTCCTCAATCTTGTAGATCAAAAGAGTGGGAAGATACTGAGACATTAGTAGAATGTGGTGGTTAGTAAAAATTACAAATCCAATGGTTGGATTTTTAATGATCTCTTTTTCTTCAAAATTCTTCCAGACTATTAGAAGGTCTGTAAATATTAATAATCTAATTAGTAAAATTATATTTTTGATGTGAATCATCTAAAACCTATAGGGTCTAGTGTACTTGTAATGGTGCATCTATGGAAAAATAAATTGGAACACTCTAAGTATGAAAAGATCATTTGTTTATCATTTCATCATATGTTTTTATTAATTTTGATTAATTAGACTAATTTATATTAATTTAAAATATATTGGGTTAATTTAAGGGCAAGCGTATTTTCTATTATTTGCTTGATCTCATTTTAAGTACCTTGCCCCCCAAAATTTGCTCTCCACCTAAGCAGTGTCCGAGTCCAGCATAAACTGGATAAAACTTAGAGACACCCTGATCTTGCAACAACCCAGGTATGGACTAGTCAATGTAGTCTAGCTGTAGAATCTCTGGCGAAGATATGTCGATACTAGCTACCAAACAACCCGCTAGTGATGTAAATGTCAAACGATGATGCAGGCGCATCGTGAGTGTTAGCTCATGTTGAGCTTGACATCTCAACACTCCCCCTCTCAAGCTCAACTCCAGCTTGTGAACTCCAAGCATATCTCGAAATCTGCGGAGCTTCTTAGTCTCAACGTCTTTGTGAAGATGTTAGCAACATGATCCTATGTGCTGACATACGCATCCTACCACTCCATAGTCTATCAATAGAAGCGCTGCATGAGGACTCTCCTGATCCACTCAATGACTGTGATTACTGACTTACACTTTGTGCAACCACATTTCCACTTACATCAATCCCAACATCATCTTTTTCAGCAGTATATACTAGCTACTCATCTCATCAAATACAACATCCATGCTTACCTTCGATTCAAGTGTAGCAGGATTATAACATCTATATCACTTTTGCTCAAGGGAATACCCAATAAACACACATTTTTCTGCCTTGGGATCCAGCTTAGTACGCAACTCCTTAGGCACATGCATACATCCAAAAAATTTCAAGTGAGACAAATCAAGTTTTTTGTCAGTAAACTTCTCCTCTCGCATTACATCATGTATGGTTGTAGTAGGAGTCATATTCATGATATTAAGTATTGTAGCTACGGCCTCATCCCAATAGCTATGCGGCATATTCTTCTCTACCATCCATGCTTGTGCTATCTCTGCAATGTGCCTGTTTTTTAGCTCAGCAGCTCCATTTTTTTGCGGAGTGTAGCTACATGTAAACTATCTCTAAATGCCATTCTTCCGCAAGAATTTAGAGAACTCATTGGAGAAGTATTCTCCCCCTCCATGTGACCTTAGATACTTCACATTCTTTCCTGTCAACTTTTCAGCCATCACTGGCAGGGTTAAACCGCACCTGCAAACCCTACTCAATCATCTAGCCAACAGAAACTAGATTCTTTGTAATGTTTGGAACATGAAGTACATATGCAAGGTACTTCACCTTAGGTCATCCTACATAAATAATGGTACATATCCAACATGGGCAATCGGATGAGTAGTGTCATCCCCTATTTCAACAAAACCTGGTCTTTCAAGACTCTTCATTTCCTTGAACCACTCAGCATGACTTATCATGTGGTTCAAAGCACTTGAATCAATATACCATACATCATACTTACAATGCTGATACATCATTTCAAGACACAGCATTAACTACATGTTGCATAACAAACAACCCCTCATTATCCTCATTATTTCTTCTAGAGGATGCATAATTATTGTGCTGCACTCTTCCATTTTGCATGTCATTCTGCTTCTTATAGCAATTTGCATGCACATGTCTAGGCTTACCACAGTAAAAACAACCTCATGTATCATTATGCTACCTTTGTCAATTACCATGACCTCTTTGACTCCCCCTACCTCTAAACTAGCCTCTTCCACTTGTGTGTTGTTGTTATGATTCATGGGACTGTTGTTGTGTTACCTGTTCGGCCACCACCTTGGCCACGTCCATGACCTCTACCTTGTCCTCTACTTGAACTTGTGTAGAAGGCATGCTGCTCTAAACTGTTTTTGTTTTGTGAAGATTGTTGATATTCACCCAAATTCTTCTCTTCAACGATCAGCCATTAACACCAAATCTATAAAGTTGGGAATGTTTTCCCGAGTCTGAATAGATGTCTTAAATGCCTTATATTGTGGCCCAAGACCACGTAGACATACTTCCACCTTATCATCATCATCAAATAGAAACACCAATAGATGCAAGGGATTCCACAATGCCATTGATCTTCAAGGCATAATCATTCATAGACATATTTTTCTTCTCCACAATATGAGGCTCATTCTTCAATTGGATCTTTTGTGCCTTGGTGTTAGTTTCATACAGCTTCACCAAGGTGTCCCACACCTCCTTGGGTGACTTAGCATCCAGTATATGACCAATCATAGTGTCTTGTGTGCTAATATAAAGATAATACATGAATTTTCTTGCTCCTTGATTCCAATCCTTATATTCTTTTACATTTGTAGCAGTTAGAGTAATATCCAGTATCTCTCGTGCCTCCTTATGTTCACCTTCAATGTAGTCCAATAGCCTTTTTCCAGAGCAAAAAATTTATCGATCTAAACCTCCAAGCATGGAAGTTTTTCTTATCAAGCTTCTCTGCAACAATTTGATTAATTTCATCATTTAACATCTTGTCTACAACAAAAACTCACCAAAAACAACACTCTTGTTTAACCTGAACAAACTACTGTATTCTTTGCAAACGGTACTATGCTACACCCAAACTGTCACAACCAGTGACCTCAACTTGCATACATACACCCAATAACAACTTAAGACCTCTTTGAAGTACACATAATGTCTGCACAACCAATCGCCCTTCTTGTAGTATCAAAAATAGAATTTTGTAGAGAACCAAAACTTACCTGTAGTGCCCCCATGAACGCATGGCTAACTGAAAAACTAAGGTCCAGACGTGCCCAAAATGAATTTTCCACCTGAAAATTGATGTTCAAAGGACAAAATAGTTTCTCTTACTCTCCGCTCCCATGAAAAAATCTCCTCAATCAGATTTCATTTGCTGGTGCCTCCCGAAGAGCTCCCGACACAAGGGTTTAGTATCCAACACAAAGGGGGAAGAGTAGAAGAAGCTCTTACGCTCGTACCGCACCTTGTGCTTCTCTTGCTTTCTACTCAGATCTTAGCATGAACCAGGCTCTGATGCCATGAAAAGATGCAAGGGAGAAGGGAACTTGAGCTCTTGCAAGCACACACTCTCACAAGAACACACAAGGTGAGAGGCTTAAAATCGATCTTTTTCTTCTTCAACAAAAGAGGTCTACAAGGGAGATAAAGTGACTAAACACACATACCAGAGTATTTACAAGCAATCCATAATGTGAACACACTAAAGTGGAGTAGGTAGGTGTGGACTAGTGTAGTCCAGTTGTAGAATCTCTGGCGAAGATATGTCGATGCCAGCTACCACAAACAACCCGTCAGTGATGTAAATGTTGAACAGTCATCACGCAGGCGCCTCGTGAGAGTGTCATCTCATGTTGAGCTTAGCTTGACATCTTAAGAGCATTCTCCTTGGAGCTTGTAGAGGCCCCATATAAAATTTTGGGCTAATCAGAACCCCAGAGGTGTTCCAGCTATCTCGGGACACCTCTGGGGCTCTAATCAGCCTAAAATTTCATTTGGGGCCTCTACAGGCCCTAGGGAGCATGTAGGTCAATTTTGGAGTGAAACAAAAAAATAATCTTAAATTTTTCCTTGAATTTACCTACTCAGCTTCATCTTATTCTTTCTCCAACGGTGCCTCGAGGTCATTGCGTGGAATAGGCCTCCCTTGTTCACTTCCACCTACTAGTATCTCGTGCTATTCTTGAGGTCCAAACATCTCCTCTTGCAGCCTTTCAAAATCTGCATCCGAAATATCATATTCAGGAGATCGGCAACTTCAATTGATTCTTGGACTTGGATGATGGCTGATAGATCATCCAAGCTACCACCATTGTAGCGATCGACTTCATTGACAATAGGTGGAGCATCTTGTATGCTGAAGTCAATAAAATCTTCTCCAGCATCTCGAACCAGTGTGCAATACAGCACATCTTTCCTTATGTCTAGGAGCTCCAAGACATCTTGCATTAGCAGGTACTCTTCACCCTCTATGATGATGGGTGTCATGGATTCAAGGGGTGGGCCTTTAAATACTATATTTTCAGGCTCTTGGATGCCTATGTGTGATATTTCTAAACTTTTATCAGCCTCTACTTGAGGATCAAGAGTCGTCTCTCTTGGCTCTTGATCAAGGTATGCCAAGCATGGGATGTCAATAACAAGGATAGCATTTTCAGGCTCTTGGATGCCTATGTGTGATATTTCTAAACTTTTATCAGCCTCTACTTGAGGATCAAGAGTCGTCTCTCTTGGCTCTTGATCAAGGTATGTCAAGCATGGGATGACAACAACAAGGATAGCATTTTCAGGCTCTACCTGAATATAGGCTGTTGAGAGAATGTAAATTGTAAAAGCAATATCCTATTCAATGAGACTGATTGGAATATGCTCTTCCAATCAATCTGGGAGGAGATAGGAATGGAGGTTGTGAGGAGGTCTAGGGAGACATGTGCTAAGGCTCTCTTAATTACTTTCTTGTGGCTATCTCCACTCTTCATGATGGAGGAGAAGAGGAATTCCACAGGGATCCACCTTTAAAAAAAAGTTGGGAATGCAAAAGGTAATTTCATTACATCCCAAGAAAAACTTTGCCAAGAGAGAGTTGTTAGGCCTCTAGGCTAGACACAACAAGCTCTCAAACTCTATGTGCTTACAAAATTTAGCATAAATTGAGTCTACAAGGTGAGTGTAGCGAGCGTGACTAATCCACTCATCAAAGGCTGCCTGAGGATCAGCCCATGATGATATCAAAATATGCAAGAAAAAGTGAGAAATTACACGTGAGGAAGACTACATAGTGAAAGCAAGTGAAAGTATAATGAAAGAAATGAACTTATACTTATACTCACTTATATTTATATTAAAAACTTACATCAATATTTAGATTAATAATTAAACTTACATTTATATTAATACCTATGTATAAAGTGATTCACATCAATCATAGATTTGCTTTTTACGTCAAGTGCAGATTTAATTTACACTCAAACAAAGCCAAATTATGACATTAATTTAACTTAAAAATTGCTCAAATGAAGAAAATTATGAAAAAAGCCAAAAAATTATGTCATTAATTTGAGATGGGGAATGCTACAACTACTCCACAATCTCAAGAATATGAAGGGCAATACATTACTTTTTATGTCTACTCCTAACCTTTCTACCATCTAGCTTGAAATAGAAGTTTATAGGAGGATCATTTAACATCAATGATATCTCTTGTCTTAGAAAGGCTAGAGGCCAATTACACTCCACGTTGGATGAAATTGTATCATGGCCTTCCCAAAGGACAACCACATTCACCGTAGTAGAGTGTGTGGGATCTCGTAAATCTTGATCTAAGCTTAGCCAATCACCTCTTAAGAGTCTCCATCTTCTATACTTGAAACACATACATAACGTTCGTCATGCAATGAAGTGCCTATTTATCAAAACAAACAACATTAATAAAACTATATTTTTAGCAATCACGTTCATTCCAGTTATATTCATTGCAATTCACCTGAAGGTGACATTTGACTTTGTGACTCTACACTCAAGTTTATCATCATGACAAGTTCTCTTTGTAGTCCATTGATCACCCAAGAAATGTGTCATCCATCAGTTGGACTTTTGCAAGCATAGGTGATTTTAGTTTTCTTCAGTTCTTCACAAGATGCAAAAAAATAGACAAAGCAATCTAAAGGAAAAAACTAGCTCAATGAACATATTTTGAGCCTGTGGATGGTTTCATTGGAGTGTGCACATCATTTGAGAGCTTTAGCCTGCAAGCTTGAATCTGGTCTAAGCTGGGATGTGGCCATTCAATCAGATTAGACAAGGAAGGAAGTGGTATATTCGGCAAAGAGCCAAAATTAGCTCCTCCCGTAGACAGAACGTACGAGTCATAAAAATAGATTTGTTTGGCAGCCAACCAACTTGCTTTCTTGTTTTCGTACATTAATGTGCCAATCTCAACATGGAGAACAATGATTTTTTCACTTAAACACTCCACAGACTGCTGCCACTCTTCCAAAGTGGAAGGATACAAAGCTGGAAAACATCATGTGCTTCAAAATCAAAAAATAAAAACAACTATATTGATTAAAAAAATACCTCATACTCCACTAATTGGTTTGTGAATTGGAATTTGGTTATCTGGATGCAAGTGGAGTTGTTTGTGCAAATATACGTGCTAAATAAGAACTTATGTTCTCATAGTTGCACCATCCATTCGTCTTCTAAACTCTAATATTCTACCTTTCCAATGTTTCGATAAATCACTTGTCTTAGCTTTACTTTAAAAGAGCCTCGAGTGCTAGGTTGCATTAAAACCTAAGTGAATTTACTGTATTGTTTAGGAATCCATTTTCCCTCCTTATCTTTGTGATTAAAAACCTCCACAATGCATATATTACTTATATTCTTTCTTCTTTGAGACATCTACAGTAAAGAAACAAATTTATAAAATAAACACCATATTGGAGAATTTGGAAAAATCCCAATTCCCATTTTGCAAGATTGTAAAAAAGGGACCATGGTGAACCTTTTTAAGCTTTTGTCAAAACCCCCTCATGTCACATATCATTTGAAAGAGCTTAAAGAGTAGATTGTAAATGCACATTCTCTGACAACTTTTGAGTTTGTATGCTTAAGACACACCAAATAATAGATTGAAAAGACAATTCCCAAAGTCTTTGGATTTTCCCAAATTCTCCAATATGGTAATAATAGAAAAATATTAATAAAATGATACCTCAATGTAAGCCATTGGATTAACCAACATGTCGAAACTAATATTTTTTCACTCATAAACTAAACTAGCAAGAGACTGAACTTGATTATTATCTTTTTGCCATAGTTCCAAAGCAGTCTCTAAACCAACAAAACTCAGAGGTTCAAAACCTTCACAGAGCAAAGAGACAAATTTCAGATATTATCAATATATTATACTATCAAGATTACTAATAAAATAGAAAATCAAAAAGTTTAAATAAAAAGAAAAAGAAAATTACTTATTACCTTTTCATTTCCCAAACTTAATAAACTGCAGACCAATACTGTAAGATTCCTCCCTCCGGCTTTTGAGGTGTGCAGGTGTAAAAACCTCCCCTTCTGATCTTATAATTATTTCCCTCTTTGAAATAAAAGAAAGATCTCGTTTTACCTTGTTTTGGCCTAGAGAGAGAAACTAGAGAGAGATAATTTAAAATTGAGATATTTTTGGATATAAAAATCCTCCTAGTGTCTAAAATGGTTTCCCCTGAAATAGATATTCAAAAAGAAATTTTCAATGTGCAATTGGAATAAATTGAAATCAGGTAAAAGGGACCTTAGCCTAAGGGTCCAGATTTTTTGAAATTTTTGAATTAAGGTTCCTATGGACCAATTAGATTAATCCAAATGTAGGGAGGAGATAAATTGAAGAATAAAAAGAAATCCCCCCAAAAATGAGTAAATACTCACATAAGATGAAGAGTTGACTAAGGACAAGGTTATTAGTTAAAAAAGAAGAGATATTTAGAAGAAATGATGCATTTTTGACACCTCAGTGTGGGGGAATCCCCCTCATGAAGGAGGCACCTATTTCACATGTGTGGTTGAGTTTTAAACTCACAAATAATGAGATATTTTCATCTCTCCTCTCTCTTGCTTCAACTAGATCCAAAAAGTAAGCTAAACTGACCTAAAAATGGTCAAAAATTGACCAAAATGATCTGGAAAATTCTAGAATGAGTTTGCTTGGTTAGAGGCTCACTTTTTCCTACAAATGAAGCCTCCCCTTTTGTAAATGGCTAATAGTGTTTTATGCACTGTTACTCTACTCCTCTCCCCAGAGCCAAAAACAGTCAATTTTTTGATAATTCATTAGTTTTTGACCATTTTCTCTTCAAAAGAATTGGTGGCCACTCTTGTTGCAAACAAGAGTAGATCCCTCAAACCATCAAGCCAAAGGAAAGCTCATAAAAATTCATGTAAGCTAGAAATCCTACTTTTTCTTTATTCCTTTTAATGGTTTTCTAATTTTTATTTTCTTTAAAATGAAAAATGATGATATGCCTTGTTGGAAAGGCTTTCCCCCTCTCTTCATTCTTGAATTCAGCCTTTCTTTATCCTAGATGTGTAATTAAATTGTTAGAATTAAACTTTTCATATTGTTTCTCTTTAAAAAGTGGAATGTGATTAGTTTAGAATGCTTTAAACCATTTGGGATAATTTCTAAGTAACTTGAGAATGAAAAAAATTGAAAAATGGTCAGCCATACAAAGGAGGTTATGGCAAAAGTATCTTAAATTTTGTGAAATGAGTTTTATTTTTTATTATTCAAAAAGAGTAATCCCCACCGCTTGTATTCTAAAAGTGTTATTTTTATTTTATGCATAGAAAAATGCATATTAGAAATATTTTTATAATAAAAGTGTTATTTTTATTAGAATTAATTTCTATGCATAGAAAGATGCATATTGGAAATATTTTGATTATAAAAGTGTTACTTTCATCAAAATTGATTTTTATGCATAAATAGATGCATAAAAGAATTTTTTTTATTATAAAAGTGTTACTTTCATCAAAATTTATTTTTATACGTCAATAAATACATAAAAATAATTTTTTATAATAAAAGTGTTACTTCCATCAAAATTGATTTTTATGCATAAAAGAATTTTTTTATTATAAACGTGTTACTTTCATTAAAATTGAATTTATGCATAAATAGATGCATAAAAGAATTTTTTTTATAAAAGCGTTACTTTCATCAAATTTTGATTTTATGCATAGAAAGATGCATAAAGAAATTTATTTTTATTTCAAAAGAGTTATTCTCATCAATTTTGATTTTATGTATAGAAAGATGCATAAAGAAATTTATTTTTATTTCAAAAGAGTTATTCTCATTAAAATTGAATTTATGCATGGAAAGATGCATAAAAGATTTATTTTTATTTTGAAAGTGTTATTCTCCTTAAAATTGAATTTATGCATAAATAGATGCATAAACGGATTTTTATAAAAGTGTTATTTCCCACACTCAAGTTGTTCTTATGCATAAATAGATACGTAAAGAATCTTTATATCAAAAATAAGAATTCTCTTACATTCTATAAATAGATGTGATGAGATAGGATGCGAATCAGATAGATGGGAATGAATGGATGGATGGATGTGATGAGAATGAGAGGTAAATAGATGTGATGAGATGGGACGCGAATTAGATAGATGGGAATGAATGGATGGATGGATGTGATGAGAATAGAAGTGATGAGAATGAGACGTAAATAGATGTGATGAGATGGGATGCGAATCAGATAGATGGGAATGAATGGATGGATGGATGTGATGAGAATAGAAGTGATGTGAATGAGAGGTAAATAGATGTGATGAGATAGGATGCGAATCAGATAGATGGGAATGAATGGATGGATGGATGTGATGAGAATAGAAGTGATGAGATAGGATGCGAATCAGATAGATGGGAATGAATGGATGGATGGATGTGATGAGATGGGATGCGAATCAGATAGATGGAAAAGAATGGATGGATAAATGTGATGAGAATGAAAGGTAAATAGATGTGATGATATGTGATGCGAATCAGATAAATGTGAATGAATAGATGAGATGTGATGTCATGTGAATCAGGATGTAAATGAATGATATAGGATGTGAATGAATGTGATATCATGTGAATCGGGATGTGAATGAACGATAAGGGACGTGAATACACCGATGAAGGAATGATTGGAAATAAGGATTCAACCAGAGATTTTGAGGATTGTGATCAGTGACACAATGGTTTCATTAAATGATTATTTTAAAGATAGCTGATGCTGAGAAAAAGGTAATTTTATATTAGGTGTGTAAGTGGTGTGACTAGTTTTAAATTTGCATGAATATCTAGCTAGGGGGCCTGGGAACTCTTTTCCCTGGTACCCGGGACAAAACCTAACCAAATTCTTATTTGGATCCCATCACTACAGTGGTTGGGCAGTTGGCTAACCCACGGGACTGGATGGGGTTAGGCTGGACTGATGGATCCTTAAATTGAGACTCAATTCTGTTATGGTACGATAAATGAAGTAAATCCTGGACAAAAATTGTTCTATGGAAAAGAATCAACGGCTGTTTCTCTCAATGAGGAAAAAAGCGTTGGTCTCTATGATCCAAGCGCAATCTTTTCCCTGATCTGATTTGGGACTTACGGGTTCAGTCAGATTAGTTCAGTTAGTTAAGGCTTTTGACTAAGTTAGAGAAAAGTTATCCTGGAGGAATCGCCCGTGCTTTCCGGGCAAGGGAAGTTTTTTCGAGATCGGTTTTGGAAGAACCGATGGATTAGTCTCTTGTCCGGATATCCGTGGGGGCGAGGCCCCGAGTGTGAGACCTTGCCCCGTGTAGGAAGTGCTACTTCTGCTGCTGCTAGAACTCCCTGAATTCGTTGTGCGGTGGGGATAGGGACCTTACAGCTGCTATCAGAGCGAATTGGCTAACGAGGATCAACCGAGAAGCCAAAAATGTCAAAATTTTATGAAGAAGCAATAAAAGGTTGTAATTGTGTGAAAAAATTCATACGAATTGATATTCAAACTAAAATTCGTAAATTGGTAATTGGGTCTTCAGATGGAAGTACCGCAATTGTATGGAATCCTTGACTTGCTTTAGGCCTAGACATGATGGTATTTACCTTATAGTTCCAAGGACCGTGACTACCCGTATATATCGAGATATTGAGGATATAACTGCAACTCTTTACTGGCAGTATATATGAGTAAATCTAAGACTTGAAATTATAAGCATTAATACTATCCGGATGATGAATTCGAATGTGTTTTAAATTCTGGTTGAGAATTGATGAGTTGATTTGGATTCTGATTGAAAAATGAAGATTCCTGAATTTTGGTTGAAATGTAATAAACTAAGCAAAACCACAATGAGGATGAAGGGGACGAGTCCCTCTGATGATGTTCGTAGCTGGAATGACGTTAATGACTTCAGCAAATCACTATGAGATTAGTGGATTGTGCTGGCAGATTGCTGCTGTTAACATTTGACCCAGTGAATCAAGTTAAGGGATGTCAAATTAAAAATCTGTATAATTGAAAATTTCCATGGACTCTTCAGATAGAAAATTCGATCTAATGGACCATTATTGTGATAAGAATTTGAATGACACGATCTGAGTGAATTTTTATCTGATGATGAGTTTTATATAAGGGATCTTTATCCCAGGATTCTAATGGGTTCACCAAACTATAAGAAACCCTAGAATCAGTTGGATCTTAAGGAAAAGAGTTCTCCTCTAATTTTGCGAGATGAGGACATCTCACGTTTTTTAAGTGGGATAGGATTTAAGATTCCTCGCTCCGGCTTTTGAGGTGTGCAGGTGTAAAAACCTCCCCTTCTGATCTTATAATTATTCCCCTCTCTGAAATAAAAGAAAGATCTTGTTTTACCCTATTTTGGCCTAGAGAGAGAAAATATCTAGAGGGAGGTAATTCAAAATTGAGATATTTTTTGATATAAAAATCCTCTAGTGTCTAAAATGCTTTTCCTTGAAACATATATTCAAAAAAAATTCCAATGTGCAATTGGAATAAATTGAAATCAGGTAAAAAGGACCTTAGCCTAAGGGTCCATATTTTCTAAAATTTTTGAGTTAAGGTTCCTATGGGGACCAATTAGATTAATCCAAATGTAGGGAGGAGATAAATTGAAGAATAAAAGAAAATCCCCCCTAAAATGAGTAAATACTCACATAAGATGAAGAGTTCACTAAGGACAAGGTTATTAATAAAAAAAGAAAGATATTTAGAAGAAATGATGCATTTTTTGACACCTCAATGTGGGGGAATTCCCCTCATGAAGGAGGCGCCTATTTCACATGTGTGGTTGAGTTTTAAAATCACAAATAATGAGATATTTTTATCTCTCCTCTCTCCTGCTTCAAGTAGATCCAAAAAGTAAGCTAAACTGACCTAAAAATGGTCAAAAATTGATCAAACTGATCTGGAAAATTTTAGAATCAGTTTGCTTGGTTAGAGGCTCACTTTTTCCTATAAATGAAGCCTCCCTCTTTGTAAATGGTTAAAAGTATTTTATGCACTGTTACTCTACTCCTCCCCACAGCCAAAAACAGTGAATTTATTGATAATTCATTAGTTTTTGACCACTTTCTCTTCAAAAGAATTGGTGGCCACTCTTGTTGCAAACAAGAGTAGATCCCTCAAACCATCAAGCCAAAGAAAAGCTCACAAAAATTCATGTAAGCTAGAAATCCTACTTTTTCTTTATTCCATTTAATGGTTTTCTAATTTTTGTTTTCTTTAAAATGCAAAATGATGCTATGCCTTGTTGGAAAGGCTTTCCCCCTCTCTTCATTCTTGAATTCAGCCTTTCTTTATCCTAAAATATTGTTTCTCTTTAAAAAAAGGAATTAGATTAGTTTAGAATGCTTTAAACCATTTGGGATAATTTCTAAGTAACTTGAGAATGAAATAAAATAAAAAATGGTTAGCCTTACAAAGGAGGTTATGGCAAAATTTTCTTAAATGGTCAGCCTTACAAAGGAGGTTATGGCAAAATTTTCTTAAATTTTCTGAATTAAGTTTTATCTTTTATTATTCAAAAAGAGTAATCCCCACCGCTTGTATTCTAAAAATGTTATTTTTATTCTATGCATAGAAAAATGCATACTAGAAATATTTTTATAATAAAAGTGTTATTTTTATTAGAATTAATTTCTATGCATAGAAAGATGCATATTGGAAATATTTTGATTATACAAGTGTTACTTTCATCAAAATTGATTTTTATGCATAAATAGATGCATGAAAGAATTTTTTTATTATAAAGTGTTACTTTCATCAAAATTGATTTTTATGCATAAATAGATGCATAAAAGAATATTTTTATTATTATAAAAGTGTTACTTTCATGAAAATTGAATTTATGCATAAACAGATGCATAAAAGATTTTTTTTATAAAAGCGTTACTTTCATCAAATTTTGATTTTATGCATAGAAAGATGCATAAAGAAATTTATTTTTATTTCAAAAGAGTTATTCTCATCAATTTTGATTTTATGCATAGAAAGATGCATAAAAGATTTATTTTTATTTTGAAAGTAATATTCTCCTTAAAATTGAATTTATGCATAAATAGATGCATAAACGGATTTTTATAAAAGTGTTATTTCCCATTGAACTTGTTCTTATGCATAAATAGATGCATAAAGAATCTTTATATCAAAAATAAGAATTCTCTTACATTCTATAAATAGATGTGATGAGATAGGATGCGAATCAGATAGATGGGAATGGATGGATGGATGGATGGATGGATGTGATAAGAATAGAAGTGATGAGAATGAGAGGTAAATAGATGTGATGAGATGGGATGCGAATCAGATAGATGGGAATGAATGGATGGATGGATGTGATGAGAATAGAAGTGAGAATGAGAGGTAAATAGATGTGATGAGATAGGATGCGAATTAGATAGATGGGAATGAATGGATGGATGGATGTGATGAGAATAGAAGTGATGAGAATGAGAAGAAAATAGATGTGATGAGATGGGATGCGAATCAGATAGATGGGAAAGAATGGATGGATGGATGTGATGAGAATAGAAGTGATGAGAATGAAGGTAAATAGATGTGATGATATGTGATGCGAATCAGATAAATGTGAATGAATAGATGAGATGTGATGTCATGTGAATCAGGATGTAAATGAATGATATATGATGTGAATGAATGTGATAACATGTGAATCGAGATGTGAATGAACGTTAAGGGACGTGAATGAATGTGTTAGCATGTGAATTGGGATGTGAATGAATGAGATGTGATATGAAATGGATGTGATAAGATGCGATGTAAACTGGATAGATGTTAATGTATGTGAAGTGATGACATGTATGGGTAGATGCAAGTAGATGTGATCTGATGAGGATAAATGAGGAAATAAGTGATGAGATAAAAAAAGATGTGATTAGATGAGAATGGGAATACTTATGAAATGAATGTGGATTGATGTGGATTGATGTGTGGGTAATGTGGATTGACGTATGGATTGATGAGGATGGATGTATGGAAGATGTGGATGGATGTGTGGATAATGTGGATTGATGTGGATGGATGAGTGGATAATGTGGATGTATGTATGGATGATATGGATTGATATGTGAGTAATGTGGATTGACGTGAATGCATGTATGGATGATATGGATGGATGTGTGGATAATGTGGATTGATGTGGATGGATGAGTGGATAATGTGGATTGATGTGGATGATGTGGATGGAAGTATGGATGATGTGGATTGATGTGTGGGTAATGTGGATTGACGTATGGATTGATGAGGATGGATGTATGAAAGATGTGGATGGATGTGTGGATAATGTGGATTGATGTGGATGGATGAGTGGATAATGTGGATGATGTGGATGGATGTATGGATGATATGGATTGATGTGTGAGTAATGTGGATTGACGTGAATGGATGTATGAATGATGTGAATGGATGTGTGGATAATGTGGATTGATGTGGATGGATGAGTGGATAATGTGGATTGATGTGGATGATGTGAATGGAAGTATGGATGATGTGAATGGAAGTATGGATGATGTGGATTGATGTGGATGATGTGAATGGAAGTATGGATGATGTGGATTGATGTGTGGGTAATGTGGATTGACGTATAGATTGATGAGGATGGATGTATGAAAGATGTGGATGGATGTGTGGATAATGTGGATTGATGTGGATGAATGAGTGGATAATGTGGATTGATGTGGATGATGTGGATGGATGTATGGATGATATGGATTGATGTGTGAGTAATGTGGATTGACGTGAATGGATGTATGGATGATGTGGATTGATGTGTGGATAATGTGGATAGATGTGGATGGATGTATGGATGATGTGGATTGATGTGTGGATTGATGTGGATGGATGTATGGAAGATGTGGATGGATGCGTGGAGAAGGTGGATTGATGTGGATGGATGTATGGATGATGTGGATGGATATATGGATGATGTGGATTGATATGTGGATGTGATTTGATGTGGGAATGATGTGATGTGATAGGGATCGATGAAGAAAAAAAATTGTGGGAAGATGAGAAAAGATGGGGACTAATGTGAAAGGATGTGGAGTGATGAGAAAAAATGGAAATATTATTGGAACTGTATTTGTATGTGAAATCTGTTTTTAAATGACTATTTTATGTCAAGAATGCTGGGGAAGCATTTTGACCGTCTTGTGAATGAGGTCGTGGAGACCTATCTGTTAAAGTTGTAACTGCTCTGACAGAGAGTCAACAGAGGACGTCTCGCGTAGGAAGGTAGGTCGAGGTCTTGACTAGCCTCGGTTTGATTTAAATGGTGAGCTTCCGGTACAGTGGATGAGGGACCAAGGAAGCAGCCTATGAGTGAAGCGCTAGGTGACCTGCGAAGGATCCTAGGGGGTGCTGACCATACGGTGCTTGAGCTCTGGGTCGCCGAAGATACCCACATGTACATCGGGGAAGATATTGGAACAAGGAGTAAGAGTTGTTTTCTGAATTCGGGCATGGATCTGGTTGGTTGACCTTGCTAGTCCTCAACGGATGAGTCCATGGCTCTTTTATATAGATCTATTGGTTGATCTTGCTGATCTTCAACGGAGATTCTATTTTGATATGTGAATATATTGTCGCTTACTATGAGCTAGGAACTATCGAAAAGGCCCCTGAGTGAACAGGTGGTGAGCGTTCTAGTTGCCAATGATGCCATAGGTACACCGATGAAGGAATGATTGGAAATAAGGATTCAACTGGAGATTTTGAGGACTGTGATTAGTGACACAATGGTTTCATTAAATGATTGTTTTAAAGATAGCTGATACTGAGAAAAAGGCAATTTCATATTGGGTGTGTAAGTGGTGTGATTAGTTTTAAGTTTTCATGAATATCCGGCTAGGGGGCCTGGGAACTCTTTTCCCTGGTACCTAGGACAAAACCTAACCAAATTCTTAATTGGATCCCATCCCTACAGTGGTTGGGCGCTAACCCACGGGGGCTGGATTGATGGATCTTTAAATTGAGACTGTTATGGTACGATAGATGAAGTAAATCCCAGATAAAAATTATTCTATGGAAAAGAATCAACGGTTGTGCCTCTCAATTAGGAAAAAAGCATTGGTCTCTATGATCCAAGTGCAATCTTTTCCCTGATCTGATTTGGGACTTACGGGTTCGGTCAGATCAGTTTAGTTAGTTAAGGCTTTTGACTACTTTAGAGAAAAGTTATCCTGGAGGAATCGCCCGTGCTTTCTGGGCAAGGGAAGTTTTTTCGAGATCGGTTTTGGAAGAACCGATGGATTAGTCTCTTGTCCGGATATCCGTGGGCGAGGCCCCGAGGAGTGTGAGACCCTGCCCCACGCAAGAAGTGCTACTTCCACTGCTAGAACCCCTTGAATTCGTTGCGCGGTGGGGATAGGGACCTTACAAATACCAAAGCTTCAAAAACTGCAAACCAACACCAAACATTTTGAATTAGTCTTCGTAGCACAAGAACAACATACGAGACATGATGCAAACTCTAAATTTTTGCCCAAAAAAAACAAGAGAAGAAGGACTAACTTTATGAATACCATCAGAAATTAGCCTTACCTCATTGAGCTTCTATTCAAAGGAGAAAACATTTTACCAGAATATGAACATACTAAAGAGAAGCCTATCTGTAAATTTTTTCCTAAAAGAACAGAGAAGAAAGACTACCTTCAAGAACACAATGGGAAATCAACAATATCTCAAAGAGATTATGTCCAAATGAGATAAAAGTTTACCATAAGATAGACATATTAGAGAGGTTTCTTACAATAAATTTTTATGAGAAACAAAGCAAGGAAGCGTGAAATATGATAAAATCAAATTCCACAGAAGAAAAGGAGGGAAAGTTAAACGGGGTAAAAATCAAAGTCTAAAAAGTGAAAGCGGGAAAGAAATTCGTGATTGAGAAGGAACATTCACTACTCTCACACTCTAATATTTTATTGTGAGGACCACAAGGTACATCCGACATTTCTTTAGTTTTTTAATATCTGGTCCCATTATTATATTCCACTAGCTTGATCTTGTAAGATTTAGTGGCAGAAGGTTTAAAAAGATCCATGTTACATGGATTTGGAATCCCAGCTCTCTCATTGGCTAGCCTATTCTTTTTTTTTAATATTTTCTTAGAGGGCCCTTTTGTGAGTCCATATTTTTCCTAATATATATTCAATGGGTGTTGCTTGATTTTCTAGCCTCACATAGCTCAATTTATTGATTGCCAAGAATGGGAAAGGCTATGCTTCCATTTAGTGGAAAAAAAAGGAGCACTGTAGATGAAGGAAAAGAAGGGGAAAGAAAAAAGCTACAAGACTTCATAAGATTTCCTCGGAGCTTTCCAACTTCAAAGTTTTTGAAATATGCTCTTTGAATATTCTAAAAAAAGTGAGGGACAAAGAGTGCAAATTAAAGAATAACCTCAAATCTTTACGGTGGCTATTTTTTTTGGGATCAAAAGAAACAAACTTTTGATCCCCCAAAAAAATAGCCACCGTAAAGATTTGAGGTTATTAGGAACTTTAATGTGGACGCTTTGGCAATCTAATATTTTTCTTTTTAAGAGAAAAAAAAATCATTGAAAAACTGAAAGCACCTAGAAACGGGAAGCAACAAAGCAAAAGCCGCGTGATACTAAATCAGGTCAAACGTAATTGATATCGAGGCGCATGGATGATGTCGAGGCGCTGGCTGAAGAAACTTTTGCTCCGCTGCGCCGGACAAAAGAAGGCGTGCTCGGATCCAATATGGACGTCGCTGCCGGAGGACGTTCTCCTACGTATCTTGGCGCTGCTGCCGTTGCAGAAGCTTCATCAGCTGCATGTGGTATGCAAAGCATGGAGAAGCGCTCTCCGATCCCCAGCCTTTCTCAACAGAAATATCAGTTGGCCCGGCCATGATGAAAGCTGCCTGGTGATGGCCGAAATAGGGCCACTTCCGAAACACGGCGCCGCTGCACGGTGGCTAGCCTACATGCCCTCAGTGGGCAAGTGGTTTCCACTGGCGAAAACAGCAGACACTTACACGGAACATATATCGATTGAATTTCCGCTCGCGAGTTATCAACAGCAGCAACAATATTTGCGCGTGAAGCAGCCGCGCCGGCCCGCCTATATAATGTCAGCAGCGTGCGCAGGAGGCTTTCTGTGCTGGGTGATCCTTCGCAGGGTGTACGTGCTAAACCCTCTCACAGGTGATATCAGGAGTTTACCTGCGACGCCTCCATCGATACATGGTCCCAGCTTGTGTGCCGGCCGTTACACTTACTACTACCCACTCATGTTTGCCAACGACGATTCCACTGCGTATCACGTGGTGCTGCAGCCTCTGTACGTAAATGCCTACCACGACGATCAAAACATCTACGACTACACTCAGAACCTCGCCGTCTACGAATCCACAAGCAACGCGTGGAAGTTTGCGGCGGACCCTATGCAAGAGGCAAGAGAGTTCCACGGAAACGTTGGAGATATACGCGGGGATTTCTTCAGTATAAATCGTCAGAATAACACACTCTTTGCGTACAACCTCGAATCCGATGAATGGATGAAAACCCAACTAGCGCCTCCTGCAGACGATGTCTCCTTGAGCATCTCCAAGTTCCACATCCTACGCTTCAAAGGACGTTTGCTCATCGTAGCAACGCTCTTATCAGGTTTTGGAGTGTGGGAATTGTTAAGGAAGTCATCATCACCACCACAATGGGTGTTGCTATCGCGAATTGCTGTCGGGCACACGACATTCCCTGGAAACTATGTGGTTGGTAGTAGTGGTCGTCTTATTTGGATCATGAGCATGTATTTCGTTTGGCAACCTTGTTTTGCAGCAATCCACTGCAACTCCAAAGACAAGAGGAGTGCAGCTGCATCTCGTGACAGGCGCCCACTCGTCCTCTACGACGTCGACCTTGGTTCTTGGCTTCAACTTCCACGCCCTCACAATTGCTCAGAGATGGTGGTCGGTTCATTCGCTCCTAATTACAGTGCTAGGGTTTGACTGTGCTAGGAAATTTTGGAAAGAGATGTTGGGTAAATTCCTGAACGTGCTTTAATTTCTTCGTACCAAATACCACCTTGAATTTCTTCGTACCAGATATAATTACTTTTTTTAATTAAAAATGGGAAACCCTTCCCTCCGAGGGATGCATCATGTCAGCATCCACATCATGCACATCTTCCTCTATGCTACATGCCTTTTGCCACACTCGCCCACCTCGTGCCCACTTCATCACACAAACTCCAAAACCTACAACACCTCTCTTTGATCTTATTGGCTTGCCAAAAATTTTATGATGATTTTAACTTAGGTTATGTGAACATGTGCTTTGAAGATTCACACTGTACACACCATAAGTGTAAGTACATTCTCAAATATGTGTGTGTGTGAGAGAGAGAGAGACATAAAGTTATATTAACGTCTTCAAACGTCCTAAAGGGTCTATGAGACCAAAATGATGTGACGTACATAGTGTCTATGAAATCTCGTCAATAATGAAATAAGAAAATACAAGAGTAAACTAAAATTGAAAACTGAAACCGAACATCTCAAGCTCTGAGATTATACAAGATAAAAAAATATAGATCCTACTATGCTAGGTATAGGGTACAATAAGTAGGAGAGCTTAATAATAAAAAACAATAATCAACCCTGTATGATGACGGGGCAAGGGCCCATCCAGAATGTCCATCATGGGTGATACAAGAAGGCTAGAGACGTTAATAGTCTGCTGCTATGAGGATGGATACTTGATGGCTCATGAGGCTCTCCTGAATTCGGGGTTGATGAGTTGGGGGAGGACGTCTAGCTGTCTTGAGTGTGCGTGCCCAATCTGATCTGACTCCCATGGGCCTCCTCTATAAGGGGGCACTATGGTATATGCTTCCATATCCTTTCCCTCCGCAATTTGAGAAGGATGTTTTTTAAAGGGATGCATCATGCCATCATCAACATCATGCTCTATGCTACATGCCTTTTTGCCACACTCGCCAACCTTGTGCCCACTTCATCACACAAACTCCAAAACCTACAACACCTCTCTTCTATATGCTTGAATCAATTAATCTTATTTGCACCATGTGGCTTACCAAAAATTTTATGATAATTTTAGCATGTATAACTTGGGTTATGTGAACATGTGCTTTGTAGATTCACACTCTACACACCATAAGTGTAAGTACATTCTCAGATATGTGTGTGTGTGCGAGAGAGAGAGAGAGAGAGAGAGAGAGAGAGAGAGAGAGAGAGAGAGAGAGAGAGAGAGAGAGTAAGTTATATCAACATCTTTAAAATTCCTAAAGGGTCTATGAGACCAAAATGATGTATACACTATGAAATCTCATCCTGGATGAAATAAGAAAAAGCAACAGTAAACTAAAATTGAAAGCTAAGATCTCAAGCTCTGAGATTATACAAGATGAAAATCTAGATTCTACTATGCCAAGTATAGGGTACAATAAGTGGGAGAGTTGAATAAAAACAATTAATCAACCTTGTATGATGCCAGGGAAGGGCCCATCCAGAATGTCCATCATGGCTTAATATACAAGATGCTAGAGATATCGATAGTCTGCTACTACGAGGATAGTTGCTTGATAGTGGCAGGCTAGGATCTCTTGAACTCGGGGCTAATAAGTTGGGGGTGGTTGGGGTGCGATAGGACGAGGGCGTCTAGCTCCCTAGAGTATGCATGCCCAATCTGATGTGAATCACATGGGCCTGCTCTATAAGGAGGCACAAGGAGGCACTACGGTATAGGCTCCCATATCCACTATGGTGCCTCCCTATCCCATTAGGAAATTTTTGGACCCAAAAAGGGCCTCCTAAGGATTCCTAATTTTAAGGGATTAGAGATTAAAAAGCTGGGCTTAAGGGAGACAAAGGCTATGATGATCCCTATTTTTTGCCTTGCCACATCAGCCATACCCCCCTAGTTTCACTTTTTAAAAGGAATATTCTCATACTCTCTCTCTAACTTTTTGACTTTTCTCATACTCTCTCTTACTTTTTGATTTTTTTATCTTCACTCTCTACAAATTGAATCTTTCTTGTCAGTTTGAAATCTCCTTTCTCATTAACTCCCACCACATCGCCCTTCCACATCAGCAAAACATTCTCGTATTTAGGTGGGCCCCAAAAAGTGAAAATTTTAATTTTTTATTTTTTTACATTTTGAGGTGGAAAAAACACCACCCAACCAATATGTATGAATTTTTTATCTTCACTCTCTACAAATTAAATCTTTCTTGTCAGTTTGAAATCTCCTTTCTCATTAACTCCCACCATATCTCCCTTCCACATTAGCAAGACATTCTCGTATATAGGTGGGCTCCAAAAATTGAATATTTTTTATTTTTTATTTTTTTACATTTTGAGGTGAAAAAACACCACCCAGCCAATATGTATGATGAAAATAATTTTTTTCCTCCAAAAAGCTTGTAATTCAAGGGTCATGTCAAGCCTGTCAGGAGCCAGTACATCCATAACTAACTGTCAGGTCCCCACAACCCCATAAACATAACTAACTGTCAGGAACCACTACATCCATGAGATCCCGAAATTGTGGGATCCCAAAAATTAATATTTTTTAACTTTTCTCATAAATGTAATTTATTGATGAAAAACTCCATGTTAATATATTTGTATATCAAAAATATCATTTTCTACTTAGAAAATTAGATTTGTGTTAAACTTCCAACAGCAAAGTTTTAACAGTCTCTCTCACTTACTCTCACTCTCTCTCTCTCTCTCTCTCTCTCTCTCTCTCCCCCTCCCCCTCTAAGGATCTATCTGCTTTAGCTTCTTCCTCTGCTTAGCTATGGAGCCTTTGCAAGCTATGTGTGTAGCCCCTTGTGAATCTAGAAAACGAAAGGTTGATTTACACATTCGTATTCCTGAAGAGTATGGCAGCTCTAAAAAAACCCATCCTACTGATGCACAATCTGTCCAAGCTCGTAGGATAGCTAAGCAAAAAAATGTAGATATTTGGGTTGATGGGCATCTCTATCCAATTGAACCTCCATTAAGAGCAAACCCTCCTTTTCGCAATTTATCATCTTTTATGCAATTTGTTGGTGAAGGAGAGCTTGGCTTGTTAGGATACTGCAGAAGATTGACTACAAGTGGAGCTTGGCAAACCCATATTCTCCAATCTCAATTGTTGCAAGCATCACAGTAAATCAAGAAATCAAGTTTTATCAGAGGAACACTGAGTTGCTACAAGAAGATCCCCCTTCGCTCGCACAGTGAAGGAGATTCTCCAACGATATAGAACAGAGTTCTATGTGCAAGGGATTGCCCTTGAAGCATTGCAAGAAGCCTCCGAGGCTTACCTTGTTGGGCTTTTTGAAGACACCAACCTCCTTGCAATATATGCAAAAAAGAGGATTACCATATCTGCCACCCAAGGACATGCAACTAGCTTGGTGCATTCGAGGCGAGCGAGACATGATCTTAAGAATTTTAGATGTTAACCTTCTTTTTGAAGTAACTCTTTTGTTTCAAACCCCCCTTTGTAACAAGCCTATCTGGCTTTCATTTGTAACCTTCTGATAATTAAAATTTTAAGTTTCTCTTACAATGTCTAGGTGTCATCATGTTTGTTTAACATGGAGTGTCTATCATGTTTGTTTAACATGGAGTGTTTATCATGTGCTAGTTTGTCACCCAAGGTATCAGAAATGCTCCTGGAGGACTGAGGAAGTTGTGCCAGAACAGTGCAAATTTGGCCTCTGCAATGGTGATGTAGGCTCAAAATTTACACTGTTCTGGCACTTCTCTCCTAGCCACTCAGGATTATTTTTGATGCATTTATAATGAAGTTGAGCACACTAATTGTGAGAAACAGTAGTTTATAAGATAAAACACCTTTAATCATGTGTAAAAATACAGTGTTTATCATCCAATGCATCAAAATTGCTCCTGGAGAACTAGGGAAGCTATGCCAGAACAAAGCGAATTTAGGCTCTGCAGGCTCAAAATTCGCACTGTTCTGGCACTGCTCCCCTAGCCACTCAACGATCCTTTCTGATGCATTTATAATGAAGTTGAGTACACTAATTGTGAGAAACAATAGTTTATAAGATAAAAATAGCTTTAATCATGTGTAAAATTACATTGTTTGTTATCCAATGCATCAGAATTGCTCTTGGAGGACTGGGAAAGCTATGCCAAAACAGTGCGAACTTAGACTCTGCAGTGGCGGTCTAGACTCAAAATTTGCACTGTTCTAGCACTGCTCCCCCCAGCCACTCAGGATCATTTCTAATGCATTTATAATGAGGTTGAGTATATTAATTATAAAAAATAGTAATTTACAAGATAAAAATACCTATAATCATGTGTAAAAATACATTATTTGTCATTCAATGCATCAGAATTGCTCCTGGAGGACTGGGGAAGCTATGCCAGAACAGTGCGAATTCGGCTTTACAGCAGCGATGCAGGCTCAAAATTTACAGTACTGTTCTAACACTGCTCCCCCAGCCACTCAGAATCATTTCTGATGCATTTATAATGAAGTTGAGTACATTGATTATGATAAACAGTAATTTACAAGATAAAAATACCTTTAATCATGTGTAAAAATATATTATTTGTCATCCAATGCATCAGAATTGCTTCTCAAGGGCTGAGGAAGCTGTGCCAAAACAGTGCGAATTTGGGCTCTATAGTAGCGGTGCAGGCTCAAAATTTGCACTGTTCTGGCACTGCTCCCCCAGGCTCCCAGGGTCATTTCTAATGCATTCACAAAAACATTGATGGTACAAACTAGAAAAAACAATGATATACTTGATGAAAATAAGTTTGCAAAAACTGTATTGTATTCATAATAAGAAGTGATACATCATCTTTACAAAAGCTTTCTTACAATATTGAGCTTCCTTCTCTTGTTATTGGGTAGAGTGTGCTCAAGGAGTGATTGGTTTTTTCTTGAGGATCCTCTATGCCTATGCTTTTGGCTATACCTATACAAGCAAGAAGCTTACCCCTAAATTCAGAACCAAAGACATCGAAGGCAAGGGATTTTTTAATCAGAACTATACATTTGGTGCTCTATGCCCCGCCATAGAGGCTACACATAGCACCTTAGAGAGGGCTTTCAAAAAGAAGAGAGTGAAGGAAGATTGAGGGCTGTAGTCCCTATGGATAATTTGGCGATGCCATCCACAGGAAGCTGACCAAGATAGTGTGCCAACGCAGCATCATGTCCATGGACCTTGGCCTGGTCTCTGCTGCTACCGTCGCCTCTCCCAGCAAATGCGTCAATTTCAACCACCCTCTGTAATCAAAGGAAAAATAAAAATATTTTCCTATACATAATTCCCATGGTTGTTCCCTCCTTACGCTTCCCAATCTATCACTACTACAAGACACTGCTGCCATACACGCGATAAGTTACGGGCGCGTGTATGGTCGCGCATGTATTTGAATAGTATCGCGCGCGTGTATATTAGCATCTAAATTCGCGTGTATTAAACTTTATGTAATATGTCTACCAGCGCATGTATAAGCGTGTGTATATACACGCAATTATACATGCATCAATACACGCATGAATACACGCTTTATTTAAAAAAAGTAAATTCCTTTACAAAATTAAAAACTATTTTCTTTAAACCATCTCATAGTACATTACAGTATATATCATTACACAATCCGACAACAATGAAATATATTCAAAAATAAATCATGAGATAATTAAAAGACAACATATATAATAGAAATGTCATCAATTTAGAACGATACAGTGATGGATTGGTTAGGGTTTGATCTCATCTTCAATAAGATCCATCCTTGCCAAACGATCAACATCAATATCCATTTGATCAATTTGTAAGGCTACAATTAAATTTATTCCACTATCGATATTCTGTCCATTGATAATGGTATCGATGTCCTAATCATCCTCATCAACATCACCATCATCCTCAATGGTAGGGTCATTCTCAAGATCATGAGAAATGGCATGCTCATCCTCATTATCATGATCATCTCTTATTTCTTGATCATCGATCACAACATCTTCATTGGCATGTTCGACATCATCTTCATTGCGGCTTGTTACATCCTCCATATCAGTGAATGTATTATACATCACTTTGGAACGTGGTGCAATAGGGATGACGTACCACCATTTAATGTCATGCACCATTGGCAGATAGCTAACCTACTCAAATACACATACAACTAATGCAAAACATTAGTTCTATGTACCTTTAATATGCATCCTCGTGCATACTCCCATTCTTCCGCTGTGATATGCAGCCCCTCGTCGCTCTCTGCTCTCTCCATATCCTCATGCAACCAATCAACATGGATATCATTCAGAAGTGTTGCTAGATGCTTAGGATACGCCTTACGAGAGCCATGTTGCCGCCGAAAGAGAGCTCTTTCTGCTTGCCTTTTTGTCTTTGCATCCTCATATCTTGTAACCCATCTGCTCATCACATCACTATTAAGGATGCAAGTGAAATTGAGATCATCAATCAATGTTCTGTCAATTACTTTACTTTGTCCTTTTCCTTGAGGCACAATAGAGGTCATCCTCAAGTCCTCTTCATTGCTCCATAGTCGTGGCAAAGAGCTGTCCACCTGACCAAGAAATTCTGAAATATATACAAGAGACTCTTGTATCAACCAACCCTCGGCCATGCTTCCTTTGGGCCTTGCACTTTGCCTCACAAAGTCTTTTAAGGTCTTCATGAAGCGCTCTAGGAAGAACATCCAACGTGCATGCACAGTGCCACATAAAGCAATTTCGTCCACTAAATGCACAATGAGATGTAGTTGACTTGTGAGAATGGTTCGCGGAAAAGTCTCCTCTACCAAACAAACCACCTCCACTGCCATAACACGCGCATCATCCAACGTGGCTAGATCAATTGCTTTGGAACTAACATATCTGCTATTGTCATCCCTTTCCCACTCATCTCTGACAATAGATCTCGAAGCTCTAGCATCATCTCGTTGACGCTTTGTGTGCTCTCACCGCGCTTAGGGCACCATGTTAGGGTGTGGTACTGCATCCTGCTTCAATTAGAGTAAATATATTACAACTCCATTAATTTAATTTGGATACCATGAGTCATTTGAATACTATCAATTTATATCTACTCACCTCTAAACCTGTTTGATTCCATTCTCCATACATGGAGATGTGATTTAAGGTAATTCGACGCGCTCGTGCAATGCATCCTTGACATCGATTACACATACACTTGATCCTTTGTCCCAACCACACATCGCGATTATGATGACGCATTGTCTCATCCTCACCAGAACTGCTTGAGGAGGTTGATGACATCCTATGTACAAAAGAGTAAACACAAAATCATAATCAGTTTTCAGTTAAACTATAAAAAATGCGTGTAATAACGCGGCTACATCCTAGAAATTGCGTGTATAAACGCGGCTATATCCTCTTCTTCGCGTGTATAAACACGGCTATATCCTGAAAATCGCGTGTATAAATGCGGCTACATCATAAAAATTGCGTGTATAAATGCGGCTGAGTTATTCTAAACGCAAAAATACACGCGCTTTTACACGCGACGACCTGTCCATATCTAAAAATAACCCGCCTTCTCCAATTTAACATTTTCAAACTCAAGATTTGCTCTCCCTTGTCGCCACCTCTTCCAACAGAGCACTAAACCTAAGTGCAAGGAGCAGACAAGGAGCACACACGAGTGAAGGAAACTAGCCCAAAAGAAGACTCACTTTTTCAGAGGTGAGTCAGTTTGTCCTTTGTCCTGTCTCTTTCCTTCCATTTGTTTATGCTATTGTCTCTTTCCTTTATACGTTTGTTTCCGTCCTTCTCCTTCTCTGGTTGTTGCCATCTGGTGAACGATTGTGAGAGTGGGCGACAATCTTTCACGGGCATATACACGCATTTTTTGACGGGTGTATACACGCGTTTTTGACGGATTTATACACGCGACTGTGTTTTTCACCCATGCTTGCTATCCAGGTTCTTCAGAGAGATGATCCCATCTGCATATGGCTTGCCTTCACAAAATCATATGTGCTAGCTTGCATTTGTGCGTTGATGCAATCATGTATATACTTTTATTTTTGCAGATTCTTTATGGATCCAGGTTCTTCATCCGATCCATTTGCGTACAGCAATTGGCTGATGGAGATGCTAAATCATTTTGGGCACCATCCTGGCCCAGTTGAGCTTACAGAGTACATGTATGCCCATCCCCCTCCTTCCATGCCTGGTATCTATACCCCGCCCGTGAGTATCCAGGTCACTCCACTGCCGTCTATGCCTACGAGTCCAACGAGACGGCATGCAGCTTCTCCTCTTCCATGCTTGGTATCTAAACCCCGTCGCCCGTGAGTATCCAGGTCACTCCACTGCCGTCTATGCCTACGAGTCCAACGAGACGGCATGCAGCTTCTCCTCTTCCATGCCCACCGAGGAGACATACCCCATCCCAGACACAGTCACGCACACCCTCCCAGCAGGCACCGTCACGTCAGGGCTCACAGCCACCATCACGTACTCCCTCAGAGCCACCGTCACGAAGACACCGTCACGTCAAGGCTCACAGCCACCATCACGTAGACAATCCCCCAGTCATGACTCCACCCGCAGTAGTAGGAAGAGTGGGAGTGGAGGATGTGGCGGGTGCTTTGGTGGGGGAGGTAGTAGGGCACGCGGTGAGAGAGGAGATAGAGGGAGAAGAGTTAGAGGAGACAATGAGGATGAGGAGGAGGTGAGAGAGGTGGAGGGAGTGATCTGCTATGATGTGACGGATAGGGACGGGGTAGTGATGGATGCGAGAGGGAAAGAGGTAATGGAGTACATGCGTGGGGTAGTTTCAAACTTGTATAGAAATTGTTTTATTAGATTTAAAGATCAAAATAGCCGATTGGTTGGGGAGGTGATAGATGCTGTACATAGTCGGTACCCCAATCCCCCACATTTCTCGGATGTATGGGGAAGGACGCGAATAAGGGAGATCTTAAGTAATAAAAGATCTCACCTTAAGAAACTCGCGTACGATGATGGGCTAAATGTAGCTGCGGGTGGCTATCCTGCCGAGAAACCTACCCCACTGCGCACAAACGCGAGTGGAAGGAGGCAAAGAAACGAGCAGAGGGTGGCGTGAAGAGCAGGTAGCATGTGGAGGCACGACGGATCCAGATGGAGACCATTGGATCTTCGCATTTTGGATCTGGCGGCGTCGAGTCATGGGAGGTAGAGTTCGTAAGTATCTTGTCAGTTTATTTGATTGTTTACTTAATTCATTGATTCTATGATTGTTTTAATCTTACAAATTGTGTTGATTATGATACAGCGACGGGTTACGGGGAGGAAGCCCACAGCTCACGATACTGGGTATGCTCACCGGCATAGCAGACGTGACACGTGGGCCATCTTCAGAGCCGAGGGACGTATTACGGACGCGCAGTTTGAGATGGCCATGAGACCATATGGTCGAAAGATACTTGAAAACTCTAAACGAATGATTTTGGTTTATTGAATTACATATATATATACTTATATACTATATATTACTTGAACAGGCACAAGCTGCTGATGATCCACCCGCCGCCACTGCTGAGGGTGGACGTGAGCACTACTCATCGGACATTCCGACCGATGTGAGCTCATCTGATCATGGAGGGAGCACCGAGTCATCATCTGGGTCTGAGTAGTACTCAGACTTATAGTATCACATTCCATATTGAGGATGTGTTTGTATATATATTTTTGTAACTGAAGCCATGGGCTACTTCGACATATGGACTCCCTTGTATATATGTGTACACATAAAATTTTGATAGTAATATTGAATCGTGAATCGATAGTATTGCATTCATGTCTATCTTGAATCGTGTATTGACAATGTATGCATTCATGTTGTTCTTGTCTTAAATCTTCCTCGTGGATGGTCCAATGCACCAAAAAAAAAAATCCAGAGAGTGTTATTGGGTGCTGGAATGCTGGAACAGCATTCAAGTACCAAATAGCACTTTCTGGATTTTTTTTTTGCTCTCTGTTCGCGTGTATAGACGTGTCAACTCTGTATAAAGTCGCGTGTATATATGCGGATACTCTGTAAAATGCGTGTGTATAGACACGTCAACTCTGGAAAAGTCGCGTGTATATACGCAGATAATCTGTGAAATACGCGTGTATAAGCGCAGCTAAAATGACAAAACGCATGTATACACCCTCCTATCAGTGCGTCTAAGTGCAGCTAAACTGACAGAACGCGTGTATACGCCCATGTATGAGCGCGTCTAACGATTCCTATACACGCGCTTTTACACGCATGTCTCTGGCCGCAATGATACACGAGCTGATACACGGGCCCGTCACTTTTTTTCCACAAGTCACTTTTAGCGGCTAGGAGTGCGGGTATGAGCCCGATCCCTTGTAGTGTTTAAAAATATAGAAAGTGGCACAATAACCAGAAAGTGTAAGGGTTAATTCTAGACATGTAGTGGAATCAGATATACCTTTCTTCTCATCAACTTGAAACTTGACTCTTCCACATTGTCAAAGCCCATTATGCTAAAGTGTTAACACAGGTCTGCTAGGCTCCAATGCTTGCTTGCTGCCACTCGCTCAATCCATCCATTTTGCATCATCACAGCTACCTCAATAGGCATAATTTCTTCTTCTGAGGCTTGAAGTGGGATCCATGTCCCGTGCTTTTGCATCTATCTTTGGTAATGCAGACGCATGTACAAAATAGAGTGTGCATTCAAGAACCTGAAAGACACTGTAGAATCTACTACATTGCACTTGTACACATCACCTTGATGTGACCCCTCATTAACCACCCAACCCTCTTCTAGTAATCCTTGAATGAGGTTAGACCGTACCTCCTAACAAATATACATTGTTTTTTTTGGTGCATTGGCATGGAATTGAACATGTGCACAAAAACATGTAAAGGACAAAACCAATTTAGCCCTACTAACCTAGACGCCTTTGAAAACTTGAGTGATGTCTTGATATCACTTACCATCTTAAACTTTAAGCATAAGATATTCAAGCATCTGGTTTGGGCCATTCGGGATTATTAAGAGGGGGGTTGGGGATCTCTTCTAGCTTGCCAAATAAACCTGGTTTTTTATCTACAAAATATGAGTGAGAAAACAAAAAGATATTGTTCTGTACAAGATCACTTGGGCTTTGAGATACAAAGATTGCCTCTCCAATGGATGCATGCATAGCATAGAAAACTCCAATGAGGCTTTGGAGTGGTTGTTCCTCAACATAATTAGAGGGGAAAATAATTGCAGAGAGACATAAGAAAATGGAGGATCATAAGAAAATTTGAAATAAAAAATCTAATATTAGCATGTTGTTAAAGCTGTGTTTATGTTACACTGACAATTTGAAGAAAACCTTGGTCGTTGGCCTTGAATGTATAGGTCTCCAAGGGTATACCCATGTTGCACTATGGAAACCAGTCCTTCCTTCTTAGTATGCTTGAAGCCTTGAATGTACAGGTCTCCAAGGTTATACACATGGAAACCAGTCCTTCCTGCTTAGTATTTTTGAAGCCTTTAGCCGCCCCTTCCAATGATGTAGCATATTCCCCAGTTGACGCACTCGATGTGGTCCCTTAGAGCTTGGCTGCATGTAGACCCAAGCCCCAACCCTGAATCTTGTTGGAGCCCAAACTCCATTCTCATCTCTTGTGTCCTGTAGCACAAGCTCTTCCACCTTCTCCCTAGGTCTTCTCACATTACTGGAAGAGGCCAAGTAGTAATTAGGCCCCATTAGCAAACCAAAGCCTAGGCCCCCTAGGGTCAAAGAAGTCAAAAATGTGCACCCAACCCTCTTCCTATTGGTCCATTCCTAATCAAAAGAGTTAATCCAAAAGGCCCTCTTTGGGTCCAAAAAATTCCTAATGCACCCCTCTAAATTGGAAAAAGTTGGTGATGATAAGCCGAGAGGAGTGTTGTTAGGGGCAAGGATCTATGAGTAGTGACTCTTTGTGTCGTGGTGGCTGAGCTCCAATATGAAGAGTCTAAGGCCCCTTTGATTTAGGTTCTCCATAATCTGAGGTAAGTTCCAAAGTTCTCTCTGAAATAGATAGTGAAATCTCCTTTTGATCTCATAGTACACTAGAAGGCACATAGTGATGCTCCAACTCAACCCATGATAGAGTCTACATGTCTTGTTCTCTCTAGGTATCCTATGAGCTTTTCTAGTCCTCTCTGAATAGATAGTGAAATCTCCTTCTCATCTCATAGTACATTGGGCACATAGTGTTTCTTCAACTCAGCTCGTGTCTGATAGAGTCTACATGTCTTGTCCTCTCTGGACCTATCCTCTCAGCTTTTCTAGTCACTTTGCTAGAAAAAAGGGGGCCATGGTTAACCTTATGTATCTTATGTAAAAACCACCACACGTGACGTATCATTGGAAACCCTTAAAAATAGATTCTAAATCTACCACCTTCAACAAATTTGGAGTTGATAAGCTCAAGTTATGTCTTCTCCATTAAGAGGTAGATTCCAATGATTGTGACAATCTACGTCTTAGTGGGGAAGACATAACTTGAGCATATTGTAACATGGATGTCACAATCATTGGAATCTACCTCTTAGTGTGGAAGACATAACCTAAGGTAACATGAATGCCACAATCGTTGGAATCTACTTCTTAGTGGGGAAGACATAACGTCAGCATATCAACTCCAAATTTATCATAGGTGGTAGATTTAGAATGGGTGTTAGCATGATAAGATGGCTACTTTAGGGCAATTTGGACAAAAGTGGTACATTTTCAAGCTTCTCGAATTCATTCCTGATGTATCTCAGGTGAGTCATACAAAGTAAATCACACATTGCCACACACTGCCACACCCACATAATATCTGGCTCGAGATATGTGGCAACTATGTAGGTTGATCAAGAATTGCCATGCCATATCTTGGGTGAGATACATGGCACCATGACTGGACAATCTAGTCAGCATCTCAGGGTATCTCAGGTGAGATATGTAGAGTTGCTGACTAGCACTACTACTCGATGCCTATGTTTCAATGGCTGTCTCGCGGCATTAGAATAAGCGTCTATAATCCTGTTTGTATTAGTGTTGGTAAAAACGTCCATATAGTCAGAAATACCGTCGCTAAAAACATTGCAAAGAAAGTCAAAATTTTATTTTTTTTATTTTTTACCCTGTTTGTATCAAATTACCAATATATATATTTCTTTTTCACTTTCAGTATATTAAAATACTTGCAAAAGTAAATGAAACCAATAAATACATTACCATCAAATCATCACATGTGAGAATATTTACATGTTTACAAAATCAAAGTTGATCATTATCAACTCTCTCATCTTCAAAAAGATCATTAGCTCCAAAAATATCTATTTCAAGGAAATCCCTCCATCTTCAAATTGTGTGGGAATAGACAATGCATCTATGTCGACCTATAAATCTTCTAGCTCTGCTCTGGTTCCTCATTTGTTGCTCGCTATTCATAAAGATCACCGTCTATTGTGTCTGAAACATTTCTTGTGTCTGATTTTTTGATCTCTATACCTTCGTCTAGCCCTTTCTCTTGCTGTACTTTGACATGTAGTGCAACTTGATCTTGATGGCCCACACCAATCTCTAATTCATCACTCTCTATTTCCATGTTTCCATATATTTGTTTACTACATGGTGCCACTTGGATTACAAACCACCATCTTAGATCTCTTAGTTCCTCCTTAAATATTATTTTCTCACAATGTTCTAGTAGTACAAATGTGTCTTTTTGGTGTGTCCATATCTTTGTGGAGTCCACTTGAACTGATCCGGATTTGTCTCTTTGTACGGTTGCATCCTGTTGTGACTACCTTGAACCACTTAACATCAAAGATAAACATAAGAAACTTTCTAAAGCCAACCTTGATGATATCTTGGATAGTTCCAAAGTAATCAAGCATGCTCACATCCGTATTTGAATCACTTGCACTAGTCCTGCTTTCCTGCATGAAATCTACTTTAACACTACAATCGAATGTTGTTCTCTTCTTATCAATCTGCTCCACTCAAAAAATGGCGTCCATGTGACCACAATGCTGCAAATGTTTGATACTAAAAGAAAATAACACATCGTTAGATTATGGAGAAGTTATAGACAATATTTGGAAAACATGTGAACATATCAAGGCTTAGAATGAATGAAATCACATACATGGTAGTCACAACCATATGCAAACTCCTCTTCCTCATCCGTAATAACTTCATCATGAAGTTTTGCTTCTTGTAAGGTTTTTTGGAGCCATCTACTTGATGGAAAGTCTGGAAGTATAGGAAGCGATGAAGGGTACAGTTGGCGACTAACTCCTTCGAAAAGCTTGACGATCTTAATTTCTTTCATTCTTGGCCTCTCCATACCGCTCGATCCACTTTTGCATACTCTTTGAAATTTGTTGATCTTATCTCGTAAGGCCACATCCATGCTTCTCTCAATCCCTTGTCCTTTTGGCTGTTCTCCAACTAACCTGTCATCCTCTTCCGTTGACCATAGTGTTAGGCATTTCAGGGTTTACGGTACTAAGAAACTCTGTGATGTACATGAGGGATTCTTTCACAAGCCATCCCATTGCCATAATTCCCTCTGGGTGAGATCTTTGACGAACAAACCCTTTTAGCGTCTTCATGAACCTCTCCAAAAAGAACATCCAACGTGAATGGATGACCCCTGCCATAGCCACCTCATCCAAAACATGAACTAGGAGATGCATTTGTATGGTTAACTTATCCACTAATGTAATTTTTGTTGAGATATCGAGCTCTAGTGAGGCGGTGGACACTGATGACCCGCCTGGGGGATAGGCCCCTCACTTACACCACTGGCATGGTTGGTGAGATCTTGGTTGATATGCGGCCAGTAGGATGACAGGCTGTGTGACAGCCATTCTAGAGACTGGCATAGTTATAGCGCCAGCTCATTTAGTCGGGTTCACACTATAGAGAACCCGTGTATGTATTGGTTGAGTACCTTTCATATTGTGTGTACTCTTATTCTTGTATATGGTGTGTTGAGTGTTGAGTAGAGAAGAAGAAGATTTTCAGCCTCTCACCTTGTGTGTTCTCTATTAGGGTTTTGTGAGTGTGTGTGTGTGCTTGCAAGAGCTCAAGCTCTCTTCCCCCCTGCATCTTTTCATGGTATCAGAGCCTGGTTCGTGCTAAGGGCTGAGCTGCAAGCAAGAGAACCACAGGAAGCGGTACGAGGGTAACAGCTTCAACTTCTCTTCCCTATTGTGTTGGTGACTACACCCTTGTCGGGAGCTCTACGGGAGGCACCGGCAAACGATCTCCGATTGAGGAGCTTTCTTCGTGGGAGTGAAGCTATAGGGCAACTATATAGTCCTTTGGACTGAATTTTTCGGGCCGAAAAAGCATTTCGGGCGTGTCTGGACCTCCGTTTTTCAGAAAGCAGGCGATTTCGAGCACTTCGGGTAAGTCATCGATTCTCTGCAGAACTCTGTTTTAAGTACTGCAGGAAGACAGATTGACTGTGCAGGCACTGTGGGTGCTGCAAAGAGGTCTACAGTTGCCATTGGGTGTATGTATGTGCATTGAGGTCACTGGTTGTGACATTTGAGTGGGCTACAGTACTGCTGTGCAGAAAATACAGCATTTGTGCAGAAAAACCAGAGTGCAGTTTCTGGTAAAATTGTGTGTTTGGCAAGATGTCTAATGATGGCATAACACAGATTGTGGCTGAGAAGCTGGATAAGAATAACTTCCATGCTTGGAGGTTCAGGTTGACTAATTTCCTGATAGGAAAAGGCTATTGGGACTACATAGAAGGTGAGCATGAAGAGGCACCGGAGATACCGGATATAAATCCGACTGCTGCAGATGTGAAAGAGTTTAAAGACTGGAACCAAGGAGAAGGAGCCAGGAAGGTTATGTATTGGCTTTCCATTAGTATATAGGACACCATGATTGGGCACATTCAGGATGCCAAGTCCCCCAAGGAGGCGTGGGACACCTTGGTAAAGCTTTATGAAACAAATACCAAGGCACGCAAGATACAGTTGAAGAATGAACTTCATACTGTGGAGAAAAAGAGCATGTCTGTGAATGACTATGCGCTGAAGATAAAGGGTATTGTGGAATCCCTTGCATCTATTGGTGTGTCAGTAGATGATGATGACAAGGTGGAAGTCTGTCTACGTGGTCTCGGGCCACAATACAAGGCGTTTAAGACGTCTATTCAGACTCGGGAAAACATTCCCAACTTTACAGATTTGGTGTCTATGCTGATTATCGAAGAGAAGAACTTGGGTGAAGACCAACAGTCTTCACAAAGCAAAAACAGTTCAGAGCAACAGGCTTTCTACACGAGTTCAGGAAGAGGACGAGGTAGAGGAGGCCGTGGACGCGGTCAAGGAGGTGGCCGAACAGGTAATCAAAATTATGGCCAGCAGCAGCAACAACAACAGTCCCAGAATCAACAACAACAACAACATGTAGGTGGAAGAGGCAAATTCAGAGGCAGGGGGAGTCAAAGAGGCCGTGGAAATTGGCAAAGGCAATATAATGATGCACGTGAATGCTATTATTGTGGTAAGCCTGGACATGTGCAGTCAGAATGTTATAAGAAGCAGGCTGACATGCAAAATGGGAAAGTGCAGCAAAACAACTATGCATTCTTAAGCAGAAATAATGAGGATAATGAAAGGTTGTTTGTTATGCAGCATGTCGTGAATGCCATGTCTGAAAATGTTGATGCAGCACAAAAAGATAATGTATGGTATGTGGATTCAGGCGCTTCGAACCACATGACGAGTCATGGGGAGTGGTTCAAGGAGATGAAAAACCCGGAAAGACCAGGTTTTGTGGAAACAGGGGATGACACTGCTCATCCAATTGCCCACGTTGGAGATGTGCCATTGTCTATGCAGGATGGCAAAGTGAAGTACCTTGCAGATGTACTTCATGTACCAAACATAACAAAGAATCTGGTTTCAGTTGGCCAGATGATTGAGCAGGGTTTGCAGGTTCGGTTTAACCCTGATGGGTGTTATGTTGAAGATTTTAAAGACAAGTGCAGGTTGGTTGCAAAAGGCAACAGAGTGGGCAGAATGTTTACGTTGAATGTAGACATGCCTGAAATGAGTGCTGCGATGTTTGCAAATGGTTCAGGAGTTGTTGCAGACACAGACATATGGCATAAAAGAATTGGACATGTAAATGTTCAGAGATTGAAGTCTATGCAGACAAAAGGAATCGTGACAGGGCTGCCAAAATTTAAGGTGGAAGGTATGCAGAAAATATGTGAAGCATGCCAATTTGGGAAGCAAACAAAGCATGTGTTTCCACGTAACAGATATGTGAGCAGAAATGCACTAGATGTTGTGCATTCAGATGTATGGGGTCCTACGAAGACCGTGTCTATGGGAGGCTGCAGGTACTATGTCACTTTCATTGATGACCACACAAGAAAAGTGTGGGTATATTTCATGAAGGAGAAGAGTGAGGTGTTCACTCACTTTCAGAATTTCAGAGTTTTGGTTGAAAAGCAAACAGGGAAATATGTAAAGTGCCTAAGGTCAGATGGAGGGGGAGAGTACTTCTCCAATGAGTTCTCTGAATTCTTGAAGAAGAATGGTATTCAGAGACAGTTCACATGCAGATATACTCCGCAGCAAAATGGAGTTGCTGAGCGGAAAAACAGGCACATTGCTGAGATTGCGCGAGCATTGATGGAAGAGAAGAATATGCCGCATTGCTATTGGGCTGAGGCTGTTTCTACAGCAGTATACATCATGAACAGGACTCCAACTGCAGCCATACATGATGTAACTCCAGAGGAGAGGTTTACTGGCAGAAAACCAGATTTGTCTCATCTGAAAGTTTTTGGATGCATTGCATATGTGCATGTGCCAGATGAGTTGAGAACTAAGCTGGATCCGAAAGCTGAAAAATGTGTGTTTATTGGATATTCCCTTGAGCAAAAGGGATACAGGTGTTATAACCCTGCTACACGTGAGTTGAGGGTAAGCAGGGATGTTATCTTTGATGAGATGAGCAGCTGGTATGCTGCTGAAAAAGAAGCTGTTGGGGCTGATGTGAATGGAAGTGTGGTTGCACAGAATACAGGTCAGCAATCACAGTCTTTGAGTGGACCAGGAGAGTCCTCATCTAGTGGGTCTATTGATAGACCATGGAGTGGCAGGCTGCGTCATAATACCAGCCTTGCAAATGTGATTACTACATCACGTAAAGGAAAAGAGAAAGTGGTTGAGCCCCTTGGTATGCCTGACATTTCTGCAGGGCATTCTCATGTTGATGGAGAGTCTAGTGGCTCAGATATGAGCCTTGATGAGGAGCTTGGGATCCCAGCTATGAGAACACCTGGTGTAAAGAAGGCTATGGAAGCCATGAATGAGAAGCTGCGAAGATCTGGGAGAGTGAGAAATCCTGTGCAGAGATTTACCTATGATGGTTATGTGGCACATCACTATGCATATATGGCAAAGGTTGTGCAGGTTGTTGAGCCCACATGCATTGATGAGGCTATTGGAAATGTGTGTTGGGAGAAAGCTATGGATGAGGAGATGGATGCACTATATGGAAATGAAACTTGGGATTTAGTGCAATTGCCAGAAGGCAAGAAAGCCATTGGATGCAAGTGGGTGTACAAAGTTAAACATAACAGTGATGGAAGCATAAACAGGTACAAGGCTAGATTGGTAGCCAAAGGATATGCGCAGACATATGGGATTGATTATGAGGAAACTTTCAGCCCAGTTGCCAAGATGGCAACGGTGAGAGTTGTGATAGCAGTGGCTGCGTCAAAGCAATGGTCTTTACATCAGATGGATGTAAAGAATGCATTCTTGCATGGGGATTTGCAAGAAGAGGTGTATATGTTGCAGCCACCTGGATATGAGGATGTGGGTCACCCCGAACATGTTTGCAGGTTGAAGAAAGCCTTGTATGGCTTAAAGCAAGCACCAAGAGCATGGTCTGACAAGATTTCTGAATATCTTGTCACTATTGGCTTTCATGTAGCCAATGCAGATTTCTCATTGTATGTGAGACATGGTGATAGAGGGGTTGTGCTTGTTGTCATCTATGTAGATGACTTGATCATTACGGGGGACCATGATGCAGAGATCTTTGATGTAAAGATCCTGCTTAGACAGAAGTTCGAGATGAAGGATCTGGGGGAGCTCAGATATTTCTTGGGCATTGAGGTGATTAGGTCACCACATGGTATTGGATTACTACAGAGACAGTATGGCTTGGACATGTTGTCCAAGTATGGTATGACAGGCTGTAAGCCTATTTCTGTGCCATTGGATCAGAATGGCAAGTTGAGTGCAGATTCAGGAGAGATTTTGGAGGATCCTACTATGTACAGGAGCATAGTAGGAAGTCTGATCTACATGACGATCACCAGACCAGATTTGAGCTATGCTGTTGGGTTGGTGAGTCAGTTTATGCAGGTTCCACGGAAACCGCATTTGGATGCAGTGAGACGCATACTGAGGTATGTGAAGTCTACTTTGCATTGTGGACTATTCTATGAGACTGGGACAGAGATATGTGTACATGGGTACACAGATGCTGATTGGGCTGGTAGTATCTCAGATAGACGATCTACCAGTGGATTCATGTTTTCTTTGGGGAGTGCTGCTGTGACTTGGAGCAGCAAGAAGCAGCCTACGGTTGCTCTATCCAGTACAGAGGCCGAGTACAGAGGAGCGGCTATGGCAGCATGTGAGGTAGCTTGGTTGAAAAAGCTACTTGCAGATTTGGGTCTATCAGTGGATAGACAAGTTGTCATTTTCTGTGACAACATTAGCAGTATACAGTTGGCCAGGAACCCAGTCTTTCATGCTCGTACGAAGCACATAGAGGTTCACTACCACTTCGTCAGAGAGAAGGTCTTGGCAGGAGACCTTGACCTTGTTTATGTCAGCACAGAGGATCAGGTAGCTGACATCTTCACCAAAGCATTGGGTACAGAGAAGCTCCGCAGATTCAGGGCTTCGCTTGGTGTACATGAGATGGAGTTGAGCTCGAGGGGGAGTGTTGAGATATCGAGCTCTAGTGAGGCGGTGGACACTGATGACCCGCCTGGGGGATAGGCCCCTCACTTACACCACTGGCATGGTTGGTGAGATCTTGGTTGATATGCGGTCAGTGGGATGACAGGCTGTGTGACAGCCATTCTAGAGACTGGCATAGTTATAGCGCCAGCTCATTTAGTCGGGTTCACACTATAGAGAACCCGTGTATGTATTGGTTGAGTACCTTTCATATTGTGTGTACTCTTATTCTTGTATATGGTGTGTTGAGTGTTGAGTAGAGAAGAAGAAGATTTTCAGCCTCTCACCTTGTGTGTTCTCTATTAGGGTTTTGTGAGTGTGTGTGTGTGCTTGCAAGAGCTCAAGCTCTCTTCCCCCCTGCATCTTTTCAATTTTATCTATGGCATTTAAGCGGGCTACTTCCAAAGTGTCTTTTCTTATCTCCTTCAATGAAATCCAACGGACCACAGTACCAATCTTGTATATTGTATCCCTTATGTTGTTGATGAGGCAACCTTTTATGGCCACAAGCAAGACAAATTGAAAGAACTTGTGCCAATCATGTGATTTTAAGCCAAAGAGCTTGTTATCCTTTGTAAACGCCCCCTTTAGGTAGTGCATACATCCAGTTGGAGTACAAAACTCCAAAATGCACTTCTTAACTTGAGCTTTATCTTCTTTTGTCAATACCCAAGAAGCTTTAGGTAATAGCAACTTACCATCACCTCTGGTCTGTCTCAAGTCTCTTGAATGACAAGAATCTAGTCTAGGTCTACACAAAGGACATGCATTGTATCCAGAGATTGATAGTCCTGTTATTAAAACAAATAAACCATCCTCATATATATCAATAGTTATTTACATAATAACAAAATAGCTTACCCCGCTGCATTCTCCCTAGAGCCTGGCCAATCATACATAGTCCACATTAGTATTCCTCGTAATGAGAACTCCCTTTGTCCAAACCTCTTTGACATGTCATGAACATTAATTCCTTCCCACAAACTTTGTAGCTCCTCTATTAACATAGCTAAGTACACATCCATGTTGGCCACCTTGTACTTCCCAGGGACTATTAATGATACAAAAAGACATCCCTTCTTTATTGCTAACCATGGTGGAAGATTGTAGTTTACAAGACAAACTCGCCATGTGCTCCATGTTGAACTTTTAAGACCAAACAAGTTCACACCATCCATAGCTAGCCCGAAGTGAATATTACGAGGTTCCTCATTAAAGTCTGGCCACTTCTCTTCAATGTGTCTCCATGCAGGGCAATCCGTGGGCACATGCATAACATCGTCGCATGGATCTAGTGGTTTGATGCCAAGACATCATAGATGCCATGGATTTAGTTGTTTGATGCCAAGACATTATAGACACCATGGATTTACACTTAAACATGGTTTGAATTCGTGGAAGGATAGAGAAATGCCTGAGTACTTTTGTAGGAAACGTTTCTCCTTGGACATCTTTTCTATATCTAGATTCTCCATAGTGTGGACATTGTGCAATGCCTGCATGCTCATGCTGATAAAGAACACAATCATTTGGACAAGCGTGGTAGGAGTTGTAGTCCATATACCAATGGATTGTAATATGGAGTTTGCATGCATACAGTCCGCAGCAGGCATCTTGTTACCTTCTAGCAATATTTGATCTCTTAATGACTTGTCATATTGACAATCATGATTTAAAAAAGGTAAAAGAAAGAGATTAAAAATGGAAAGGGTCATAAGTACTTATGCAAAAAGTTTTGATATGCTAGTATCAGAACATCCAAATATTGATTGCAAGTTTAGCATTGCAAGGCATGTACGCAAAATAGATATACGTGCACCATGATACAAAGGAGTACGAGCCAGTCTATGCAACTCTTGCTCTTCTCTCTTGAGGCGTGCTCCATACGTCAATGGACACTGCCCATCTCTTGTGTTATTTCTCACTAGATATCCCCTGTGTCATTTAGGGCGTCTATTATGTCATCCATGTGTCTTACTCCAAAAATGTCAAAGAGTCCACCTTAGTTTCTTCTTCAACATGAGGCTGATTAGTACTTGCTTGTGTCATTATCCATCTAGAACTCCGCTCGGGTTGAAGGTCCAAGTAATCGATATGTTGCTCATTTTGAAGACACACATTCACAACACCAAGTAATGCATTTAGATGCTAAACTGGAAATATACTGTTTTTCTTTACATGGTCGCAAATTCTTAGTCGTTGAGAGATTTGGTACTTGCACACTGATTGCAAGGGCACAAGCATTTCTCCTCTATGTTCGGGTGTCTCCCGTTTTGTAGTGTTCACACCATCCATGACTGTAAATTTGTGTTTTTTGGGGGAGAGGAGGAATGGCCCTTTATATATTAGGCCAAAGTTTAAATTCTAATGGGAAATGTGTTAGGGTGGGAAATTTCAAAGCTTGTATAACGATATAATATCTTTCGTCACTCATTGGAAAATACGTCAACACTAATAACGTAGATAATAATCTAGTCATGTATTCCAACCAATATACCGACGTTTTCAAAAGCGTTTATATCGACGTTATTTTCGACCGTATTTCTAACGCATATTCCAACACTGGAAAAAATAACAGAGCTGAAACACGGACTTTGTTTTTCTCATTTTTGGGTTCTCTTCTTTTATGCCCGGTGAGTTAATCTCCCATCCCCCCCTATTTGCATGTCCTCTCTCTCTCTCTCTCTCTCTCTCTCTCTCTCTCTCTCTCTCTCTCTCCTACATCCCTACACTCTCCTACTCTAGCATCTTGCTTCCTTCTTATTTTTTTATAGATTAAATGTTCTAATCTCTTTTTTTGGGGTTTTTTTGCAAGTTTCATATCTTCAACCCCCTTCCCTCAGTGAGCTTTTGGTTTTCCTCTCTCTCTCTCTCTCTCTCTCTTCTCTCTCTCTCTCTCTCTCTCTCTCTCTCTCTCTCTCTCTCTGCTGCATCTCTGCACTCTCCTATGTTTCCATCTTTCTTGCTTTCATGTTTTCTTACACCTACAGGTTCTTTTATGTGTTCTATTTTTTTTTGGGGTTTTTTGTTTGTAGGTTGTATATCTCTACTATTTATCCCTAATCTCTCAGAGGTAAGCCCCTTTTTTCTCTCCTTAATCTCTCTATATTATTTTGATTTTGTGCTTTTAAAATGTAGTTGATTAGTGTGCTGGTTAGTCGTAATCATAACTTGCATATCCACCATATCCATGCACATATGCAGATGAAGGACCATACATATGCATATGGAGGACCATACATATAGCCCAAAAATCAACCCCGGCATTACTCCCAACCAATTGTCCCACCTACTTTACATTTCATGAGCCATGACCAATTTTTTACTTTCATTGCACAAGCCACCCCCATGGCTAGAGCATATTTTACCCATGGCGAGCCGAGTGGAGACCCATTGTCAACCACCACAACGGTCACACCTACACCCATACCATCCCCTACTCAAACCCCCCCACCCTCGGGTTGTTCCTCCAACTGCAATTGCGGTACGCATCGTAAGGGTTGTGGTGGGTGTTGTTGTGGTGGTAGTAGTGCCACGGATGCATTTACCCCTGCTACACGAGAGCGTCCACCCATACAGAGTGTGGCCGACACCCCCATCTCATCATGTCGATCTAGTCAACATTTTGGTAGTAGCCCTCTCCCTAATGCAAATCAGCATCTCTACATGGTGTGGGAAGGGAAGGTCGTTCTTGATGATGTTGGTTAGGAGGTGCGCAGTCGTGTGAGGGAACTATGTGTAAAAAAGTATTTGCCATGACACTTTAACCAAATTTCTCCACCTTTCATCTGAAAAGAAAATAAGGATTTGCAATCAACTCAAAAGCGAGTTCAAGCCTTCCCGGTAGCAAGGAAGTACCTAACAAGTGGATCTATGATCTCATGAGAGATTACATGAAACACAAGAGGTCCAATATCACCCAAGCGGTGAAAACAGGGGGAGAAAAGCCTTGGTACATTGACCAAAAGAGATGGGATGAGGAGGTGAGGAAGCATGCTAAAAATCCTTAATGATACTCGCAGCAAGAGGGAGCAGCGCGGCAAAGCGACTAGAGAGTGTGGGGAGCTCGCACCTCTCGAGCAGCAGATGGGACTCAATTTATGAGTATTTTGTAAGTATCCATGCTTTTTGTAGCCTCTCTTTTGTATGTCAACTAGTGTATAGTTGTATGTTTTTATTTTCATGTATGCAGGAGAGGGTGGTTGGACACTAGGCTACTCAGTTGGAGAAGAGTTATGCGTTCAAGCATGGCACTTATGCCTTGCTTGAGCGCATTGGGAAGGATGATGAAAATATAGATTGGACAGCTGTGGTTTCAGTAAGTATGTCGTACCATATGCCAATTTGAGATTTTTGGTAAGTTTGTATATACTAATTCGTTGGGTATTACATTGTTTTTTGCAGTGATGTAGGTGTGTGTGTGTGTGTGTGTGAAAGATAGCCATGTCTCCTAAAAAGGCTAAGTGGTAGAGAAGAAGAATGATGAGAGGGAAAGTTTATTTTGTGTGCTAAATGTTCTAGCAAAGAAGAAAACTTGAAAGAAAGTATGATGAATTTTAGTACTCTTTTGTATCACACACACACACATATATGCACGTGTATTTGTGTGTCTGCCTTGAGCACATCAATGACATATTACTTTAAGAGATCATCTTGTGCTTTAAACTTTTTGAAGGACTTCTTCAACTCCAGGCTAGCAAGTACATGCATGCGGTTCATGACTTTCTTTGTACAATCATCACAAGGGCACCATTCACATGTATGGTAGGGTGCATGGATCAAATGGTGAAATTGGTCTCCTAGGGGTTGGCTCATAATGAGCGAATGAAGAGCCCCTTGTTGGGGAGACGACTCGAAGACCTAGTGCTACTTTTGCCAAATCAAAAGCAGCTTGCTCCCCCCCGCTAGAACATGTACTAGCCCCCCCAAAATCCCTACTACATTGTCGTGGTGGTGGTGAAGATGAAGGTGAGGGAGCAGGCATGGGTCTAGTCAACATAGGTGGTGTAGGCTCATCACAGCCATACCATGATGGGCCTGCACCACTTGCACACTCAGACATGTGCCTATCAAAGGAGTGGACTAGCCATATGGAGACGACTCATTAGGGGAATTTTGGACTCAACTTTGGGTCTTTTCCCTCTAGAGAGAGAAAGGCTTTGGAGACCAATAGTAGGAAGAGAGCCACCATACGAAACTTTTGATAACTAGACGTTTTTCACATATTCTTTATATGAATATATTGTTATTAAAGAAATACAAAATGCATTTGACCACACTTTATAATGTCATTTCTTTAATATATATGAAAATTAGAGTGTTGTCAGCTCATTTAATGAACGGTTTTCACGCTAATATGTCATTGATGTGCTCAAGACGGAGTTCATTGTTTCAGATGCAGGCCTTTTCTTGAAAAGGGCTTTTCCCTCATTCAGCTCATTTAATAAAAGTGCTTTTTTCCTCTAAAAATTTGAAATGTTCTCTTCGAAGTTCCTAGGTCATTTAATGAATGGATATTCCTCTAAAAATTTCACACGTTTTGGAGGTTATCTCTTCTTCCATCTTCTTACATCTGCTTTTATTTTCTATTTGCTTCAATGGAGACCACACGTCATCCTTAGGCATCCGTGCTCCTCTACTAGAGCTATTATTATATACAACAGTCTTTCTCTCTCTCTAACCCTCCCTCTCTCTCCTTGCCCTACCCTTCCTATGCATAATAAATCTATGCAAGCCCTTTCCAGGGTTTCCTTTAGAGTATAGCTAGGGGGCATTAGAAAGAAGCCATTAGAGATGAACAAAGGTTAGTTGATGGTGGTGAGGGTTGTAAGAAAGATAATGATAATGACAGAGAGCAATATAATGAGAGGGAGAGGGATGTAACAAGAGGGAGAAGGAGGCAACAAGATTTGGAAGTGAGGATTAGATTAAGAGGCAGCAAGGGTCAAATTTTTAGATACACAAAGTAAAAAGCATAAACATACTTTTCATGGTTATCCACTAAATTTAGAAAAGCCATTGACATCATATAACCATTTTAATTGTCCTGCTAAAACATTAAAAAAATAAAAAAATAAATACTCTTGCTAGAGAATTGAGAAAAAAGACATTTTATTATTGTAAGTGAAGAATCTTTCCAAAACTACAGTACAATGTCATCAACATTACTAGGTCCTTTTCACATTGTTCTCCCTGCTGCTGCTGAACATTCTCACTGGGTCCTCCATTTTTTAGAGTGGGTTGATGTATAAACATATTATGGTTTGCATCTAGCCCAAAGATATGCAAATATACAAAATAAAGGTGCTTGCATGCACAATATGGTCATCCAGCACCTACCCTGATTTGAAAATTAAGACATGTGCATGATGGTTTCTTACCCATAGTCACCTAGCATTGTTCATTGCGTACTAGTGATTCTTTAGTCTCACTTACAAAAACACTTCCATGTGTCCAACCTTAATGACCAAATGCTCAAAGACCGTAGCTATACTTGAAATTACCGAATCTATTCTCTTGGCTGCCATATCTGATATGCCACTTATGTACCTTGTTGATCATTCGCCTATACATCATTTTCTTCCTGACATTGTCTCTTTTGAAACACAATCCCACTAGACTCCAATTCTCAGATCTCATCCACAGTTAGGTTTGTACTCGTCCCAGTGGCCAAACAATTAGGGGTCTATAGTAGCAGGTGATTGACAGATGGTGGTGCTACATAATCTCCAAGTATGATCCATGTTGTTGTTACAAAACCACATGAACTGGCATCTTTTCCCCCAAGAGCATTCTCTCATACCATAGAAAGAAGGAACTGGAACACCTTGCCCGTAGTTCTTGATGCTCTTTTTGCACTTGCCATCTTGGCCACGTAACCATCCTTTGCAAGTTACCTTGTTGTGTAGAGATGTTTGACGCATAGCCCACATTGAATCATGTATGTCACTCTCCATAATTTCTTACACCTTTGCTTAATTTGTATTTCCCTCTACATTGCGTTGACCACCTGTAGCTAAAGGAATAGTGGGTGGAAAGCTTAATCTCCTACCTTATTTCTGTGTGGCTGGTTTTTTGTGACATACTCTAGACAATGTGATGAGTTATGTCCCTCAAGTTTTGTAACTGTGGGTTTTCAATGTCGACTAACAGTAATGCTATCACCAAAAAAGTTTGGTTGTGCGTGCATTAGTGTGCCACTCACTACTTCCCCCACCAATCTGCTAGTGCTTGACAGACTTGGAGATTTTGATGGTTTGGCCTTCTCCATCAACTTTGTTATTGTAGGGCCTGCTTTGTGATATTTACCTTACATGAATGTATGCTTCTTTGTGGATTTCAAGAAGGCATTAGCAAGGTCTAAAACAACTACATCATATAAAGAGATGGTTCCCCTGCAACCCTCTCCTACTAGCCAACTTGCATGTTTCGTTTTTGCTAGATTGGTAGTCAGCATGTGCGGCACACAAGCATCGTTAACATCTTACAAAACAAGAGATTAAGTTAATTTTGCAAGCTTCAACCACATTCTATAACCAGATAGTTAAGTTGACAATTTAGATTCAAAATACCCCTACAAGATGTTTCCTCCAATGGAGATATCTAGTATGCCACCAACTAAGCCAACAATCCATGGCTGGTAAGTTTGCATCAGCGATTTTACCTTTCATCACTCATGACCTTCCAATATATTCCTTGGTCCATTAATATAGATTGTCCTAATTGCCCTCTAGTTGACTCCAACCTCATCAACCATGAAGCCAAAACAATCTAGCTTGGAAAAGCCTTTTTGGACCACAACATTATTAATCATCTCCCAGAAAAGCACTTGTACCACTATGTTGTCCTCTTTCATTTCGTAAGTTATAATTGTATTGAGATCTTGTAGGCTACATGCCATCATGTGATAATTGGAAAAGTACTAAAAAAAATATCAAATTTTCTAAGAACTTTATAAGACCAAGTTGTACCTTGGATCATATACATTTGTAGCCATTGTTTTCCATTCTTGCACATGCCTAACGTGATCAAAACAAACCCAAGACTTCCTCAAATCCATGTCTCTTGTTGGGAAAACCTAATGCAGATCTTGTGGTTGGACATTTTAAACACATAACACTGGTTTGACCCTTCCAAAGCTTGCCCAGGAAAACGAGTACCATGGAAGAACTCAAAAGTGCATTGTCTCTTCAATTCTAGGATACTTGACTCTTCTCCTTGCAATAAACCATTGATCCTAGAAGCAAACACCATCCTCCTAAATCTACAAGAGAATTGGACAATATAGTAAACTATGTAAATGTTCATTCATAAGAATTACCAAACAATTTAAATCAATATGGAAAGAACATTACCTTTGACATTGAATTAGGGGATGTATGTGTTCCAAGATAGTGACAACTCCATGTTGCTAATATTTGATTCATTCTTTGTATGCTTCCTGATAACTGCATCCAATATGAGTTGTTTGGTGATATCCATTTGTACCTTTCTTGGACCACTTGTAGCTAAAGAGAATGTGGGGGAGAGGGAGAGCATCAAACCCTAGCAAGCAAACACACACAAGAGAGAGAAAGACACAAGAGATAGATGAATAGATGAATTTTCTTCTATCTTCTTCTTCTCTACTCAACAAACATAACATAAAGATAAGAGTACACACTATATGGGTTAGTACTCGACTACTATAACATACAAGGGTCGGTCCATAATATGAACTCGATTAAATGAGTTGGTGCTATAACTATGCCAGTCTCTAGTAATCCAAAATGGCTATCACATAGGCTTTCATCCCACTAGCCGCATATCACTCATAATCTCACTAACCATGCCAATGGTGTAGATGCAGAAACTATCACTTAGGCAGGTCATCAATGTCCTCCGTAGTAGCACTAGTTGAGCTCGATATCTTCCCCCTTGAGCTCAACTCCACACACTGCATTCCAAGTAAGCTCCTAAACCTATGGAGCTTCTATGTGCCCAATGCCTTCGTGAAGATGTCAGGCAGCCAACCTGATCCAAAATCTACATCTCCTACTAGAACCTTCTCCCTCACAAAAAGGGATAATGCACCTCAATGTGCTTCATTCTAGCATGATATACTAGGTTACTAGCCAACTATATGCTGCTCATATTGTCACAATATATGACAACTACCCTATCGATGGGCTCTCCCATGTCTACTCTGCCTCTGTACTCAACAAGGTAACTGTTGGCTACTTCTTACTGCTCCAACTCATAGCAGCACTCCCAAATGAGAACATAAAACCACTAGTAGATCTCCTGTCTGCAAAACTACCAGCCCAATCACAGCCTCATAGAAAAGTCCATAATCAACTATGGACTTTATGTACTTGAGGATCCGTCTACCCGCATATCCAAGTGTGGCTTCCTAGGGGCCTGCATAAACTGACTCACAAGTCCAACAGCATAGCTCAAGTCTGACCTTGTAATGGTCATGTAGATCAAACTACCCACTATGCACTGAAATAGGCTTATAGCTTATCATACCATACTTGGACCCATACTTGGACAACATGTCCAAGCCATACTGCCTCTGCAATAGCAAAATGCCATGAGGTGATCTCACCACCTCTATGCCCAAGAAAGATTGCAGCTTACCCAAATCCTTCATCTCAAACTTCTTCTTTAAAAGCATCCTGACATCATGTATGTCTGCATCACTATCACTGTGATAATCAAGTCATCCACATAGATGACTAATAGCATGATCCCTCTATCTGTCTTTTTCACATATAGTGAAAAATCTACATTGGATATCTGAAATCCAATGGTAACAAGATACTCCCCGATCTTGTTTGACCATGCTCTGGGTGCCTACTTCAAGCCATACAAGGCTTTGCATAACCTGCACACAAAATCTGGATGTGCATCACTCTCCTAACCTGGTGGCTGCATCATGTACACTTCTTCTTGCAAATCACCATTTAATAAAGCATTTTTTACATCCATTTGATGTAAAGACCAACCCTTCACTGTAGCCATAGCAATGATAGCTCTCACAATTGCCAGTCTTGCAACAACTGGGCTGAATGTCTCCTCATAGCGTATGCCATAAGTCTACGCATAGCCCTTGTCAACCAATCTTGCCTTGTACCTGCTCATCACTGAACCATCAGCATTGTGCTTGACTTTTTACATCCAATTACCTTCTTTTCCTTAGGCAAAGGCACTAACTCCCATGTTGCGTTTGCATCCAATGTTGTCATCTCCTCGTCCATGTCATCTTCCCATTTCTTATTTCTAATTGCCTGCTCCAAGCAAGTGGGCTCAACCTCCTACTCATCTCATCGAACATAACATCTCTACTTATTTGCATCTCATGAGTGGTAGGGTTATAGCATCTATAACCTTTTTTCTCCATAGCATAACCAATGAAGATGCATTTCTCTACCTTTGGATCTAACTTTGTTCTCACTTCATCAGGAACATGTACATATGCAATACACCTAAACACTTTCAAGTGAGACACATCCGGTCTTATGCCTGTAAACTTGTGTTCAAGAGTCATACCATGAACACTTGCAGCAGTGAGTATCATGTTCATAATGTACACATGAGTTGATACTGCTTCTGCCCACCAAAAGTAATGTGGCATATTCTTTTCAGCCATCAAGGCACATGCCACTTCTACAATGTGCTTGTTTTTCCTTTTTGCAACACCATTCTGTTTGCGAAGTGTACGTGCACATAAACTACCTCTTGATTCCCTGCTTTCTTAGTAAATCGTTGAACTCATTGGAGAAATATTTTCCCCCACCATCTGATCTTAGGCATTTTATTTGCATGCCTTTTTCCTTCTCTACCAAGGCTTGAAATCTCTGAAAGTGAGCAAACACCACACTTTTCTCCTTCATGAAATAAACCCACACTTTCCTAGTGTGGTCATCAATGAATGTAACATAGTACCTGCAACTTGCAATTGTTGCAGTCCTAGTCCTCCGTCCCCATACATATGAATGTATGACATCCAATGGCCTTGCACTGACATGCTTTTCATGTGGGAAAGCATGTTTGGCCTGCTTACCAAGTTGGCATGCTTCACATACCTTATGCATATTGTTAACCTTAAACTTTGGCAAACCTGCAACAATATTTTAGGCTTGCATAGACTTCAATCATTGTACATTCACATGACTAATGTGCTTGTGCCATATGTCAATATCTGCAATGAGTGGTTGCAAGATGAGGTTATCTAGTTTCATGTAGTGGGCACCCTTGGCTTTAGCGAGAAAACAGGCATTTTTTCAAGAAGAATAGCCAATCTCTCCTAGTTAGCCAAGGAGTTTCACTTCAAGTCTTCTAATGAAACATCATATGCAAATTTGGACACCTAAAACTATAATTTGATCGAATATCCAATAATTTCAAGTCCCCTTTTCTTTGGGAACCAAAATCGTATACAGGCCATGCAGAAGGTTTAGACAAGTACAGTGAATATGAGTAAATTGCCTATAACTTTTACATTATTACTCATATGATGTTCCCACTTTGCATATCACAAATACAAATAACATAGAGCTTAACTTGATTTATTGAGTAATTTTTGATGTGTTCTACTATTTTTTATATTATTTAAAAGATATTAGAATTGTTAAAAAAATATACTATTTTATCCTCCCACCACATCTACCATTTAAAATGCTCAAATTGTATGGATCTAGTGATGATTAGATTGGGAAAGCTTAGTATAATGTGGGTATAAGGTAAAATTACAAATCTAACGGTTGGATTTTTGTAGATTTACTTTGGAAAATTTGTTATGACTGTTAGAGGCCCATTAAATCAATTGTAATTTAATTCTAGAAAATTAAATATTGAATCTTTTAATCTAAAAAATCTAGGGAGGGATCAATACGCTTGTTGCCATGAATTTATTAAAAAAAATTTAGCTTAATTTGAGTATGGGAAGGTCTATTTTCAATCCTCCCAAGTGAAAATTCCCATATTGTGTCCACTCTCCCCTTTTCAAGTCTAAAACCAATCCTAGTTAGGTTTGAAAATCTAGGCTTGGTAAACTTCAAAGATTAGATATCATTCCATGTGTGAGGCTTGGGTAGGCACAAATCTTATATATGCATGCCACTTTATGTCCACATGAGCTTCGAGAGGATCCACATAAGCAGCTTGCCACCTCCACCCTCCATGTCAACATGGTCAACTTAGTTGACTCCCCACCTCATCATCCTAGTCATCATTAATGCCACATCTTCTTGCCACCTCGCACTTGGTGACATGGAATGCCACATCATGGAATTGCCACATCAACCATAATAGTGCCACATATCAAGAGAATGCCACGTGTCATGCACGCATGTGACACGTGGCATCTCCTTCCCACCTCCCCTTTTTTTTCAAAAATATATTTTTGAAAAAGTTAATTTAGTAATTTAGAGAAATAGAATATAGAATTTTAAATAATTAAATATATATAACTTATTAAATAAAAGAATTTAAAATCACTAATTTTAAAGGATTATATTTTAGGATTAGATCAATAATATTATTATTAAAGCTCATATTATTCAATTAAATAATAATAATTTTTAAGTTTAATATTTCTTGAAAATATTTTATGTAGAATAAACATTTGAATAAAATTTAAAAAAATACATTATAAAATAAAAGATAAATTTAAAGATATAATTATATATCTAGTAATGATAAATATTTAGACTTGTTAATAAATATTATTAATAATATTAATTTTTAAGTAGATAATAATTTATCTTTAATTATCTTTATGTTTATCTTAATTATCCAATCAATCTTAGATAAGAAATCTAATGAGATTTGAAGTGGATAACAAATTTTTCCTATATAATCACACATCTCTAGTACTATCCCATCATTGAGCCTTTATAATTTTTCTCTCTTAGCTTTCTTGAGAATGGGTTCTCAAAGTCATAGGAGTCGGAAACGTGATAGGACTAGACTTCCCCCCATCCACCAAGTTCAAGAGGAGGAGAGGAAAAGGGTAGCTCGTGAGAGAAAGAGAGAGTAACACCATATTGGGGAATATGGAAATTTCCCACAAGTTTGGGACACATGGTCAAAAGTTTGGATTAACCATAACTTGAACACCACTAATCCAAAATGAGCACTTTATAGCTCTTTAGATTCCATTTTTCGAGCGCTTTCCAACGATAGGTCATATGATAGGGTTTTGAGAAACTTACAAACATGTTATCCATGTTCCCTTTTTTAAGTATTCAAAAATGGGAATTGGGAAATTCCCAAATTCACTAATATGGTGTTGAGTGGAGAGCACGTCAACAAGCAACACCTTCCGTATGGCGATGATCCAAGCCTTGCTCCTCCTCTTCCACTTCCTCTCCCTCCGCCCTCTTCCCCCCCACTACCCCTTAGTTTAGATAATCCACATGAACCTGCCCTTCCTGAGTCCCCTTCTCTTCTACAAGAACCCACCCCCCTCCTTTGGGAGCCCATCGTGTGGATAGGAAAGAACTATCAAAGTTAGGGGCACATCGTCGTGCCCATGCAATCTTTCATTCCTATTTCAAAGACCTCACGCCTTCATCACAGGCATGTGTGCTTGATGCTTTGATCGATCTGCCCAACATGGCCAACTGCAGGGCGCTTTCCGACATTGGAGGTCGAAGAGAGAGGAGAGCTGGCATGGCGGTGCTACAAAGTGCTCGTCATTCCTATATAGTTAACAAGAAGAGGAACTATGCAGATGCTTTGGCTGCTCGACGGGCTATTGTGGCAGCCATAAGTAGCTTCCAAATGAAGGGTAAGGTTAGTGCTTCATCTTGCATCCTTTCCATAGCACCACATGCACTTAGAGTTGGGTCTATTAGACGACAAAGTTTACATGCCAATGAGATTGGTGCTTTGTGGGCGAGTAGTGGTCGTGTAGCTAGGCATGATCGCCTACTAGATGAAACCACTAGAACCTTGATAGAAAATTTTTGGGAGAAGAATTGTCATGCCTCGCCAGTTTTCAAGAAAGCTTTGTGTAAGAGAGTGACAAGAGGAGTGTTCATTGAGCACGGTGCTTGCTTTCTTAAAATGACCCAAACTAAGTTGTATTCTCAGTTTGTGGCTTTGTATCCAGAGCTTAAAATTGGGCAAAGGTCATTTGAGGGGTGTAAGCCTTAGTTTGTGAGGTACTCATGTCAGCGCGTGACACATGTTGTTGACACATGTTGTCGCTACCATGTTGAGTTCAAACTTTTTTATGATGTGTTCCGTTCTCTTAGTGGGCATAGAGAGTTGCCTCGTAGTCCTTGTGATTTCATCCACTCTCTTTTGTGTGCACGCACGGAGGATGCCCAGTTCCATAGGATGCCTTGTGTGGAGAGTAGTTGCATATCATGTGGTTCACTTGCACATCTATAAATGGTAGATCTTGATGCAAGTGACCAAGAGATAGTGCCATGGCAATGTTATGAGTATGTGACACACCAGCTCCAGAGTGGTGGACATTCAAGGAAGTTGCTTCTTGTGGACAAACATACACCACTTCTCACTTCACAGCCACATTTAGGGAGCAGATCTACCCCTATATACGGCACAGTCATTGTGCCAAGTGGCAGGATCGTTAGTTCCGAGCATGCCTGGCAGAGTTTCCTATTGGTGTGGTTGTCTCTGTGATTGATTTTGCAGAGAACTACACCTTCACACCTTTTTAGGAGATACAATCTGAGTATTACTTCTCAGACCAGGTAATGGTTATATTTCATAATATTTGTTTCGTGTTTGAGCTATATTACTTCTTTGATTTTTTGTGTCGTCCTAAACGTCTATATTGCTTACCTCACCAGGTTGCTATTATGGTCCACATTAGCTATCGACATGCAAAGGCTCATGTAGATGGGATAGCGAGTGCCCCGCAGACCCGTGTCATTATTCGAGAGTATCATTTCTATATCAGTGAATGATCGTTCACATGATGCACATTTTGTGCAACACTGTTTTCGTCTCCATGATGATTTTTTAGGAGATTGTGGGATCATACGTAGCCAGCGAGCGATGGGTTTGGTCGGATGGTTGTGGCGCACAGTTCAAGTCGTCATGGCGACGATAATTCTATTGGCTCTACACGTAGTACTTATGGTTCTCTTATATTTGTAATTAAACTAAATTCACTAGAACATCTTAAAGAACATAATAACTAAGACTATCTTTTATGGATTTATAGGTGGCATGTGCAGTCTAGTATCCCAGTGATTAGGTCATTCTTTGAGACTGGTCACGGAAAGGGAGAGCATGATGGTGCGGACGCGTGTGTGAAACATGCCCTGAGGCGTCATCAGCTATGGCAGGATGCTTAGCGGTTCAGATATGCGGGCCACGTAGTCGAGTGATGCTCCCAACATTTGTGTGGGAGTGCAGCATCATCGTATCCCAAACGTGATGCTCGGATTGTCAGGAGATTTTTTTGGCATGTGGATGGTGGCATGATTGACCGTAGAGCCTCCCACGATTGTGACATAGTACTACCTGACACATTGGGCTTACATTCCATCATCAGGAGCACGTGCATGGCGGCCCCCATGATTTACACATGACGGTTTGCATGCTTTTGTGGAGCATGTATGTATGGCGATTGGTCATATTGTGGCTCGAGAGGATGGGTAGATGCATGGATACAGACATTCCTCTCCCCCCGAGCATCCTTCACATCCAATGTTGTTGTCTGATGAGCACACAGGTCCTGCGTTCATGGTCAGTTATGATGACCTGACAGATTTGCTACAGGAGGGTGATGTATTTGCTGTTATTGTTGCCAGTGAGGGAAATAGCGAGGGACTAGACTACTATCTGATGAGTTGCACTAGGCCAAAGTGCATCCTTGACAAGGATACAATGGATGATCATGGGTTTTCTTTTGACGCCCATAGCATGATTGTGGCAAGCTGATTCTACCAGCAGATTTGACTTCATTGGGGGAGTCTCGAGTTCCACTAGTGGAAGTGGGAGTTAGAGGCATTTCAGTTCTCTCATCTAGTGGTTGCTACCAGTGATCGAGTACAGAGCCAAAAACACAGTTCTCACCCTCGTTTTTTGGCTTCGAGTGGATGACCATGAGAGCATTCTAGAGCAGTTGAGAGCTAGAGAGGGTGTTGCTGACTAGATCTCTATCTTGATAGTGACTAAACTCAGACTAGCTGGGTTAGCTCACTTACATTGTACTTAGATTTTTTGGGAGTGACTAATCTCAGAATAGCTGGGGTAGCTCATTTTCAAAATACCTTGATCTTTTGAGTAAGTGGCTAAACCCAGAGTGGCTGTGTTAGCTCACATTCTGATGTACTTAGTTGATGTTTATATCATTATGAGTTTTCTCATTATTGAGGATCATTGCATTTTAGTTGATGTTCATGGTTTTTTGATTTTTTAACACTTTGGCTATCATATCGTTTGTTGAAAATCACCATCACCATATTGTTTGTTGAAAATCACCATACTTTGCAAGCACTGGGGGCTAATTACTAACCTGAACATGCTCCGATCATGACCAAACTTTGCAAACATGTGGGGGTGCCCCCCCCCCCACATGCTTGAAAAATTGGGTCCCCATTGGAGCATGTTTGGGTACGATGGTATGGGGAAGACCCGGATTTTACATGGCCTCTTAAGCACCAAGAGACTTGCAAAATCCACACTGGTGGGTGCTAATTACCAATCCAAACATGCTCCGATTGTGACCAAACTTTACAATCATGTGGAGGTGGACCCCTCCCACATGCTTGTTGCAAAGTTTGATTCCCATCGGAGCATGTTTGGGTATGATGGTATGGAGAAAGCCTGGATTTTCCATGGCCTCTTAAGCACCAAGAGACTTGAAAAATCCACACTGGGTGCTAATTACCAATCCAAACATGCTCCAATTGTGACCAAACTTTGCAAACATGTGGGGGTGGACCTCTGCCACATGCTTGCAAAGGTTGGTTCCCATCGGAGCATGTATGGGTATGATGGTATGGGGAAGGTTCGGATTTTCCATGGCCTCTTAAGCACCAAGAGACTTGAAAAATCTACACTGGGCATTAATTAACAATTCAAACATGCTCTGATTATGACCAAACTTTGCAAGCATGTGGGGTTGGGTCCTTCCCACATGTTTGCAAAGTTTGGTCCCCATCAGAGCATGTTTGGGTATGATGGTATGGGGAAGGCCCGGATTTTCCATGGCCTCTTAAGCACCAAGAGACTTGAAAAATCTGCACACTGGGCACTAATTACCAATCCAAACATGCTCCGATTGTGACCAAACTTTGCAAGCATGTGGGGTTGGCTCCCCCCACATGCTTGCAAAGTTTGGTCCCCATCGGAGCATGTTTGGATTGGTAATTAGCACCCAGTGTGCAGATTTTTCAAGTCTCTTGGTGCTTAAGAGGCCATGGAAAACTCCCCCCACATGCTTGCAAAGTTTGGTCCCCATCGGAGCATGTTTGGGTACGATGGTATGGGGAAGGCCCGGATTTTCCATGGCCTCTTAAGCACCAAGAGACTTGAAAAATCCACACTGGCCACTAATTACCAATCCACACATGCTCCTAATGTGACCAAACTTTGCAAGCATGTGGGGGTGGGCCCCTCCCACATGCTTGCAAAGTTGGGTCCCCATCGGAGCATGTTTGGGTACGATGGTATGGAGAAGGCCCAGATTTTCCATGGCCTCTTAAGCACCAAGAGACCATAAAAATCCACACTGGGCGGCCCTAATTATTAATCCAAACATGCTTTGATCTCATGACCAAACTTTGCAAACATGTGGGGGTGGGCCCCTCCCACACATGCCTGCAAAGTTTGGTTCCCATCGGAGCATGTTTGGGTATGATGGTATGGGGAAGGCCCGAATTTTCCATGGCCTCTTAAGCACCAAGAGACTTGAAAAATCCACAGTGGGCACTAACTACCAATCCAAACATGCTCCGATTATGACCAAACTTTGCAAGCATGTGGGGGTGGTCTCCCCTACATGCTTGCAAAGTTTGGTCCCCATCGGAGCATGTTTGGGTACGATGGTATGGGGAAGGCCCGGATTTTCCATGGCCTCTTAAGCGAGACTTGAAAAATCCACACTGGCCCGCTAATTACCAATCCAAACATGCTCCGATTATGACCAAAATTTGCAAACATGTGGGGGTGGGCCTCTCCCACATGCTTGTAAAGTTTGGTTCCCATCGGAGCATGTTTGGGTACGATGGTATGGGGAAGGCCCGGATTTTCCATGGCCTCTTAAACACCAATAGACTTGAAAAATCCACACTGGCCAATCCAAACATGCTTTGATTGTGACCAGACTTTGCAAGCATGTGGGGATGGATCCCCCCCACATGCTTGCAAAGTTTGGTCCCTATCGAAGCATGTTTGGGTACGATGGTCTGGGGAAGGCCCGGATTTTCCATGGCCTCTTAAGCACCAAGAGACTTGAAAAATCCGCATTGGGTGCTAATTACCAATCTAAACATGCTTTGATTATGACCAAACTTTGCATGCATGTGGGGGTGGGCTCCCCCCACATGCTTGCAAAGTTTGGTTCCCATCGCGGGGGCATGTTTGGAAGGCCCGGATTTTCCATGGCCTCTTAAGCACCAAGAGACTTGAAAAATCCACAGTGGGCAGCACTAATTACTAACCCAAACATGCTCCGATCATGACCAAACTTTGCAAGCATGTGGGGGTGGGCTCCCCCCCACATGCTTGCAAAGTGTGGTTCCCCCCATTAGAGCATGTTTGGGTACGATGGCATGGAGATTTTCAACAAACAATATGATAGCCAAAGTGTTAAAAAATTTAAAAAAATCAAGAACATCAACTAAAATGTAATGATACTCAATAATGAAAAAACTCATAATCATATAAACATCAAATAAGTACATCAGAATGAGAATGAGCTACCCCAGCTAGTTTGAGGTTAGTCACTACCCATAAATCTAAGTACAATGTAAGTGAGCTAACCCAGCTAGTCTGAGTTTAGTCACTATCAATGGCAACCCAATCAAAATCGTCATCTCTAACTGTTGGTCGACGTGCGCGTCGAGGCTGCTATGCACATTGAGGAGGCTGTGCCGGCTGCGGGGGTCATCGAATATCTACAAGAGGTCTATCTCAAAGGCAGGATCATGAGCTAGTGCCGGTGTACTCGGGAGCTCACGAGTCCCAAAAGTTGCTATAGCCCTCTCCCTCTCTCTATGTCGTGCTACTACAAGACGTCTCTGTCTATAAACCCAGAATCTATAATCAGCAATGGTGCGTGTCTGCCACTCTGCTCGTGTAATCTCCTCTCCTGTAAGGACACGTTGCTCATGAGAAGCAGCACTGCTGCTTGCACCATCACCCGAGGTGCCACTAGAACCAGCACCACCCACTAGGACCAGCACCACCCACACGCTCGTATGCTGTGATCTGGCTCTCGTGAAGGACTCTTTGGTGGTATGCATCAAACTCATGTTGTGCACTCCACTCAATCTCTGGAGGCACCTCAGGCTCCTGATCTTTGTCACATCGACGGCATCGAGTCCCAAGTTAGTAGTAGGCTGAGGTAAAATCAAGAGGCTTGCCAGTCCTAGCATCTACTTGAACGAGGCCTGGGTGAAGATCATCAATGCCCAAAACTCAGTATGTTGCTAGGTCGACGCGTACATGGCAAGAGGGACATGCTGAGAAGCGTACTAGCTCCTGGGTGATGAAAGACAAATGGAAAAAATGTCCACATCCCAGGGCATATCCACCAGTACCGTTTATGTCCTCGATACATAGAGCGTAGCAGGCATCACGTAGGAATGGTGGAGCATCCTCAGGGAGAGGTCATCGAAAAACCTCTATAAACAGGCTGTGGATATAAAGGCAAGTAGGGCACTGTCACGTCTGAGGATCTGCGAAACTCTCGAACATGCAACATCAACTGCTCTACCCTATGCTGTGCAATCCGCTCCATAATCATGTGATGCTGTGCCTCAGCTCTAGAACTCTCTACCTCAGTCTGAGCCTACGCAAAAAGTAAAGCATAAAAATAATTTATTAGTCTCTCTCATTAGGTATTACTTAAAGAAATTTATAACTTAGGACCTTAATTATAACTCTTTTACGTACAAGAGAAACCTACCTGCTGGATGTCAGACTCTCTCACATGCCGTGCCTCTGCAGTAGCTGCCTTTGTTGTCTGTAATGTAGCTCTAAGGCAGTCAATCTCCGCTCTCGCCTCTACCAACTCCTGAGTGAGTCTCTCAATGGTAGGTGTGGGACCCTACGTGACACAATCAACCATGCCGCTCATGTAAAAATATAGAAAAGTACATATAAACATGTCAATAAATGACTAAAAAAACTTAAGAAGTAATAAATATGTAAATACCTCGACATCTATCGTCGGTATCGATCATGAGAACAAGTGCACCACATGCTAGATGCTCTCCGTGGTACTCTGTACATCGATGCCAACCTGGGTGCCAAGAGCCTCGACTGTCGACATAGGCACAAATGAAGGATCTGTAGGAGCTACACGAAGGGCTGATGGAGGCTGCCTACCCTGGTCTTGGAGACGGCCTCGGCCAGCACCACCACCCGGCTGATGGCTAGTGTAATCCACCTCCTCCCCTAAGACAAACTCCGCATATAATTGCTTTGCGAAGTATATGGGAATCTGGTTGTTCGGCATCCTCCCATATGCGGCAACATATCGACTATAGATATGTGCCGCCATACGAGGATGCGAACAGCACGAAATAGTAAGGGGCTTGCCAGCCCCAAGCCTGATCCCATGACTATCGAGGAAAAGATCTAAGTAGGCTCCATCCCTAATCGGACCAAGATCACAGACCTGACGATATGTCAGGCCATGTGACACAGGAGCAGTGTGATGGTGGGCTATTCACTCATCTACATAAACAATATCGTGAAGGCTACGAAGGGACGAAAGCATCGCCTCCAAGTCTACCACGATATGTTATGTAGACGGTGTGTCTCTAGCACTCCTATATGGATAACTCGCGGTCTATCTCCGCGATGAGGTCCACAATAGATGAGAGGCCCTCCTTGTGGCCCTCCTCTTGTGACTCCTCCATGCTAAAACCTAAGTCTAACACAAAGGCCCAATGTGAAAGGTCTAATGTGAAGGGTCCAATGCTTAGTAGCACTAATGAAGCTATAAATTAATGCTAATGGGCCCACTAATGCTAATCCAAATCAAGAGAGTAAGGAGAGTGAAAATGACTTCTGACAATGAGGCAAAAAAAAAGTTTTCCAGTTTTATAACCTCAAACGAGGTTCGGTGGTGTAAGGTTCCCCCCCTTCCACAAATAGGGGAAAACACTTAAGATAGTCCGCTAAGTCTTATCTTAGAGAAAATTTCCTACTCATCGACACCTTGACCATACAGAGATTCAAGGATACGATTCATAGGTAAGACCTAGTTCTATCCCGCAGGGGGAGCGTGGTCTTCTAAAATCAAATCACCCATAGGGTAATTGATCACAAAAATTGGGTAACTACTAGTCTTGATTCCTAGAGACAACGCTTTTTTCCTCATCCATGCAAGGCACAGCCGTTGGCCTAGTCTTCTAGAATAGAATTACTCGAGAACCTATTTATCTAACGTAGGGCTTTCACTTAATATGTTGGAAAGCTACCCGACTAATCGGGTCCACCTGTCCGTAGGATGGTGCCGTCGGGGCATTCCATCCTCCCACTTTCCACCCTACTCACGCGTCAATTTGTTTTCTAATTAATCCTACCACACTGTTTGACATAAACAAACATGTTCCTTAATTAAGGCCCTTTCACAAGGTTTATTAAAACAGCCTTTGCCTTTTTCCACAATACAATAATGCCAAAGATAAGATTTATAAAAACAAAGTTTAAACATGAATCAATTTCATACAAGCCAAACTGGCTCTCTTATTCTTTTCCTTTATACCGCCGATGATCTAGAATTCGGCCTTCCAGCCTCCACATGCTGGGCAAAACCCTACGGGACCATACACCTCATCGTCGGCCGCTGGCGAGGACTCAAGCCGGCCTGTCGCCCTCTCAGGCTCCATCGCTCGATCCTCCCGCCCCTCAGAGGAATGTCTGCGCACTAGGGTGGGCTAATTCACCGCACTAGCCTGGGCCCTCAGAACTAGGCAGCATCATCACAATCACTTGCCTCAATCGGCAAACCTCATTCTCCCAATGGTATGAGGGATACCATGGGCCAACTCCGGGCCTTACTAACGTCTCCGCCGTCCGGCTATACAAGCACAAGAACGGGGCAGCGTCAAGGCAGGGAGAAGTTATACCTGTACCTTAATTTAACCAAGATAGCAATCCATTTATTCAACTAAACCATAGTACTAGAATCCATGTTACCTTCTCAAGAAAACAATCCTTTTCACAAAGATTTTAGCATTTCAACTTGAGATTGCGATAAGACATTCTTTATTCAGGCATATGCTATTGCTTAAAAGAATACAAACTTTAAATGGTAAATCAATCAAATAGATCACTGTAACAATCAATAGAGAAGCCGGGGCCATACCTCAACCCCTAAGAATGATATATAATTGAAAAACAAAATATGTATATACCTTACAGAAATTTGTCGTTTATCGTTGTCTTTGCTCGTTATTAACAAGAGCTTTAGAATATAGAGTCTTCTAATACCTTCTCTTATGATTGAAATCATCCAATCATCTCCAAGATTTATCTCCTCTTACTCGTACTGTGACTCTTCTCTCTTTCTAAGATCTATGGTAAAATAACCTTCTCTTACAAGGCTACGGCATACTATTCTTTCTCTAAAAGAAAAGCTATGGAGTTTTGGTCTCTTCCTCCGAAAGACTATAGCAATCTAAGCTTCTTTTCTGAGATATTAGATAAGAATGAAGGGATAAATGCATCTCAAACTCTAGGATTACCTTGAAGCTACTTGCTGCCTTCTCACAGTTTTCTCTATGTAGAGACCCTGACAGAAACAGCAAACTGTTTCGGCCATAACTCTCTGATAAAAACTCAGAATATGGTCATGTAACCAGTCAAAAGAACGGGAAGGCATCTAGTCTACAAGCCAACGCGGGCAGAATAGGCAAAAACGTCTGTATATAGCCGCAAACGCACTATCTTTAGAAACACGTTGTTTTTTCACATTTTTAGTATGCATGGACTCTAAATGTGTAAAAGTACTCTAAATATGACCTCTCATCACCTAAAATCGAAATTCTATTTTTGGGGATACTTATCTCTTTCTTATGTTCTTATTTCTTTTGTATTTTTGGAGCTAATATTTTTATTCTAACACTTTTCTAATGTTTCTAGCCTTATTGTCTCACTCTTTCTAATTACACTCTCTTTTCTTATTGAAATCTATATTAAAAAGAGACACATACATACATGGCTTGGGAGGGACGTTACAATCTCCCCCACTTAAAAGATTCGAGATGTCCTCATCTCGCGAGCCAGGGTAGTATCTAAGTAAATCCTCCTGTCTCTTTCAAATTGGTGTCCCCACCACTAGGTAAAAATCTTCTTTTATCTAAACATTGTTCTTAAAGAGTCTTTTATTTCATGTGTTTGGCTTGTTTTGTTGTGCCTCCAAAAGGTCTTTATTATTCTAAAGTTAAATGGCCTTATTATCCTAATTTCATGCATCCATATACCTCTCATATGATATGAACCTTCGAATTCCTTATTCTATACCCCCATGTAGTATGGTACTTAACAAATTATCATGGAAAAAAATAAGACATTCTTTATTCAGGCATATGCTATTGCTTAAAAGAATACAAACTTTAAATGGTAAATCAATCAAATAGATCACTGTAACAATCAATAGAGAAGCCGGGGCCATACCTCAACCCCTAAGAATGATATATAATTGAAAAACAAAATATGTATATACCTTACAGAAATTTGTCGTTTATCGTTGTCTTTGCTCGTTATTAACAAGAGCTTTAGAATATAGAGTCTTCTAATACCTTCTCTTATGATTGAAATCATCCAATCATCTCCAAGATTTATCTCCTCTTACTCGTACTGTGACTCTTCTCTCTTTCTAAGATCTATGGTAAAATAACCTTCTCTTACAAGGCTACGGCATACTATTCTTTCTCTAAAAGAAAAGCTATGGAGTTTTGGTCTCTTCCTCCGAAAGACTATAGCAATCTAAGCTTCTTTTCTGAGATATTAGATAAGAATGAAGGGATAAATGCATCTCAAACTCTAGGATTACCTTGAAGCTACTTGCTGCCTTCTCACAGTTTTCTCTATGTAGAGACCCTGACAGAAACAGCAAACTGTTTCGGCCATAACTCTCTGATAAAAACTCAGAATATGGTCATGTAACCAGTCAAAAGAACGGGAAGGCATCTAGTCTACAAGCCAACGCGAGCAGAATAGGCAAAAACGTCTGTATATAGCCGCAAACGCACTATCTTTAGAAACACGTTGTTTTTCCACATTTTTAGTATGCATGGACTCTAAATGTGTAAAAGTACTCTAAATATGACCTCTCATCACCTAAAATCGAAATTCTATTTTTGGGGATACTTATCTCTTTCTTATGTTCTTATTTCTTTTGTATTTTTGGAGCTAATATTTTTATTCTAACACTTTTCTAATGTTTCTAGCCTTATTGTCTCACTCTTTCTAATTACACTCTCTTTTCTTATTGAAATCTATATTAAAAAGAGACACATACATACATGGCTTGGGAGGGACGTTACAGGTGGCATCATGCACTTTAGGGTTTGCAAGATGTACGCTCTGGATTTTAGGGTTAGTGAAACAAACGGCCAAGATACACACTTAACTTTAGGGTTGGTGAAGGATCGACGGCTGAGATTTGATATTAATATCTCGTTCGAGGTACATGGACGGCTTAGATTTTAAGTCATTACTACCACAACCGAGGTATGTCGACGGTCGAGATTCATTAAATACCTCGATCGAGATATTTAAACGGCTAGGATCGCATCTTCCAATGTGCGTGAATGGACGGTGGAGATTGCATCTCTATACCTCGAACGAGATATGTGCACGGTGGAGATTACATCTCTTTACCTCGAAAGAAAGAGGTATTTCAATGGTCGAAATTTGATCTCAATATCTCGTTCGAGATATGTGGATGGTGGAGATTGTATCTCTATACCTCGAAGAATGAATGGTTGAGATTTTATTTCAATATCTTGTTCGAGATACGTGGACGGTGGAGATGGGCTAGTCAAATATGCCTAGGGGGATACAGCATGGCATTGATGTGGATCCGAGTGGAATGAATATTTCGATCGAGATAGTGTGATGGAGGTGACCTGTATTGGTGACATGGATGATGACTAGAAACCCAGACCTGCTAGCGTGGCATTAGTTGGTATCTCATTTAAATATGTTGCTTTAAGCTTGGGAGGCACCTGTCGTGTTTTAATTGATGACGATATCACGATCGAGGTACTCCACCCGAGATGCATGGATGTCCCAATTTTAGAGAGAGTGAACGAAAGTGAGTACCCTCATCTTGCAACCGCCCACATATTATATGCGCAAACATGGTTGCCTTTATCTTAGGCATGTTCACATCCAAAGTAAACATCCTGCCATTTCTGTTACCCTTTTGCAACCAAGCAACACTTATTTTTGAAGACCTCCACAAAACATCCTTGAGGATTAAACCTCACTTGCAGACCCTGCTCAACCATTTTCCAACAGAAAACAGGTTCTTTGTAATATTCAAAACATGAAGTATATCAGCCAAGTACTTCATTTTTCCATCCTACATAGACAATGTCACTTTACCAAACATGCGCAATGGGATGCGCAGTATCATCACCTGTTTCTACATAACCTAGTTTTTCGATTTTTTGCATATCTCTAAACCACTCAACATGACTGGTCATGTGGTTAGAGGCCCCAAAATCCACATACCATATATCTTGAGATCCTGACACATTCCTTGTTATGGAACTAAGCAAGTGCTACATCACAAAGAGCTGCTCACTTCTGTCAAAACCTCCATGTTTTCTATATGATACATAGTTGCCTTACTGCAACTTCCCACTTTTAATGTCATTCTGCTTTTTGCAGCAGTCCTTTGCCATGTGTCGTCTTGGTTTGCCACAATAATATCACTCTATGCTATTTGCATTTTGATTTCTTTGCCAACCACCTTGGCCTCTTTGGCTCCCCCTACCTCTAGACTGGCCTCTTCCACCTGTGTATGATTGATGTGAATCATTGGACTATTGTTGTCCAGAATTATGATTTCCTTGTCGCCCACCACCTTGGCCTCGACCACAGTCTCTACCTCTGCCTCTACCTGAATTAGAATAGAAGGCCTATTCTGATGTGTTCTTGCTTTGTGAAGAAGAATCCTTACCTAAAGCCTTTTCTTCTATGATCAGCATAGATATCAAGTCTCGAAAGTTGGAAATATTCTCCCTAATTGCAATGGAGGTCTTGAATGGTTTATACTCTTTGCCAAGCCCATTCAGACAGACACTCACCAAATCATCATCCTCCATTGATATATTGATAGACCCAAGGGATTCAACAATGCCCTTGATCTTTAAGGCATATTCATTGATGGAGATGCTTTTCTTTTCCACATTATGCAACTCTTGCTTTAACTGCAACTTCCTTGCCTTTGTGTTAGTTTGGAATATGTGAACCAGATTCTTCCATGCAACTGCTGGAGTGTTTGCATCCTGTATATATCTTATCTCATAGTGTCTATGACACTAATTCAAAGTCAGTACATGACTTTTCTTGCACCCTTGAATGCTTTTATATCTGCAGAAGTGGCATTCTCCTCAGATAACTATGGAGGCTCCTCATTGTCTCCTTCTACATAATCCCAAAATCCTTTACCCATTAGGAAATTGGTCATTTTGAACTTCCAAGCATGGAAGTTGTTCTTATCCAGCTTCTCATTAACAATCTGATTAACTCCATTAGACATGTTTTCCTACAGCAACAATCAAATAACCTGCAAAAACAGACAACTTCTGTATGCAACCTATAATACAGCATTATCTCCTGTAACTGCTGCAGCGCGGTACTTCAGCACAGCTTGTGTGTCACCAAATGTGACCAGAGTACATGTATATACACCTTGTATCAACAAGACATGTGCAAACCCTATCTGCACTTCCAAAATGCACTGCTGCACTGTAATAAGAAGATTTCGAGCAAAAATAGTTCTCTACTAGAACTTTCCCAAAACTGTCAAAAATACCCTGAAGTGACAAAACGGGGCCCATAACGTGCCCAAAACGTGAATCTGGCCAAAAAAACATTATTCAATAAGATAGTATTCCTACGTACCACTTCCTTTCTTGCTTGTTCTTGTCCTCTTTCTTGCCTCCTTAGCTCTCACACAAACTAGGCTCTGATACTATAAAGAGAATGTGGGGGAGAGGGAGAGCGTTAAACCCTAGCAAGCAAACACACATACACACACACACACAAGAGAGATGTGGATAGCTGAATTTTCTTCTATCTTCTTCTTCTCTACTCAACCAACATAACATAAAGATAAGAGTACATACTATATGGGTTAGTACTCAACTACTACAGCATACAAGGGTCGGTCCATAATGTGAACTCGACTAAATGAGTTGGCGCTATAACTATGCCACTCTCTAGTAATTCAAAATGGCTGTCACACAACTTGTCATCCCACTGGCCGCATATCACCCATAATTTCACTAACCATGCCAGTGGTGTAGATGCGGAAGCTATCACCTAGGCGGGTCATTAATGTCCACCACTGTAGCACTAGTTGAGCTCGATATCTCAACAGTAGCCACCTTTGAAACTACCTCTTGCACAAGTTCTCTTATCTTTTGCAATTCATGCCTTGATGTGTCCCTTTACACCTCATGCAAATGTTTCCAATCAATCTCGATATATGTGGATCAACAGAGGCATACACCGTAGTACCACACATTCTTCTACATAATACAGGTTTGTTCTTGCAGTAGAAACAAGCTAGTGATCCATATCCATCCGTTGTGAACCCATAGAGGGAAGTTTTTGTGTGAGCTTGCCTATTATGTGAAAAATTACCAAATTCTAATAAATACTCTTATAAATCAAAGTTCACTTAAATTAAGACAAGACAATAAGCTTACCAATCCACGATGTTGTATTCGTTGTGCCGTTCATAGTTTTGCTTCGACAAAAGGCGTAAATGCACTAAAGTAAGCCTCCACAAGAACTCTTTCGTCGTAAAACTCTAGGAAACTTCACAAATGACTCTCTACAGGTTTCACCCAACAATGGCCATCATGTGCATCCTTACATTGGAGAGGCTAAAGGATTACGTACATTCAGCTCAAAAGCCACATTACCATTATAGATTTAAGGAATCTCTTCTACTTTCTCAATATGTGTGCTTGCTAATAACAATCTACAAGCGATGAGCACTAGCATGAGATTTCTCAGACAATAAGTATTTGACCACACTCTTATGAAGTGGTGTACCTATGGGAGAATCTCCTATTGTAGGGTCAATAATGACTTCTTTTGGGGTGCTTATTGTAGTGTTTCTTGACTCTCCTATTATTGGAATAACAAGGTATTCTATTGTTATATCTTTTTTTTAATCAAAGATATAACATGGTTTCTCTCTAGCGAGTCTAGTTGATTGGATAGGTATAAGATGATCTACACCATCATCTTGTGGTTTTATTGCAAGAACTTTCAATCCATAGTGAGGACATAATATTCCATCAAAATAATCAGCTTTAGAAATATAAAAACAACCGTGTACAGTTCTAACAATAGGATCACTCTCCAAACCTCCCACAAAAATGTGAAAAAAAGTGTTCTCCATAGCAAGAAAAGCTCTCAGAAAACTAGCTCATAAAAACACAACCTCTCAGAAAACCAGCTCACAAACACACATCAAACTAATAACAAAAACGAATTCAAAATATAAACACAAACTCTATACATATTAGAATTTTTTTTAAACATACTCATTTTCTAAAAATGATCATTATAAATAATGTCATTAATACACAAAATCTAAAATTTATTTTTAATAATTATACTACGTAATAAATACCTTCATAACTAACTCTCGTTTAATGATTATTCTATAACTAACTCTTATATAATGAATATTCCATAATTAACTCTCATATAATGACCTTCCATAGCCTTTATATCTCTGTTGCGATCCCAATTTAAACTATAACCTTTTTGCCATCTCTTTTTATGATTCCATCCATTTTTATTTCAAATAAAGAGTACATCCTTCTATTGTATAGTTCTTAAGCAAATGATTTTAATCCCAAGTAAAGATGTGCTTGAAAAGAGTGGGTAGTTTAGGCGGAAAGAGTGGGTAGTTTAGGTACAACTTCTTAGCATAAGAGAATGCATATGCAATGTGACATAAGAACAGTGTCCTTCCATCACCCCATGGAGTTGATGCTGGAAAATAATGTCGTACTTGTGATTGATTAATTAATTCATCTCGTCAGAGAGAAAGACAGAAGTATTAGTTTTGATGGGGGGATCATGCCCTTAGTGGGTCATGGTTCACCATGAGGAGTTACCCTTAGTTGGTGGCAGGCGGTGGGTCACCCTTAGTTGGCTCCCCACACACTAAGGTCTCATCGCCCCCTTAGTTGGTTGGGAGAGGAGGGATCGCTCTTAGTTGGGCGACCCCCCCCACCCACTTAACGGCGATGGTCACCCTTAAGTGGGTGGTGGATTGCCCTTAAGTGGGTGGGGGGCCGGGTCGTCCACTAAGGGCAACCCACCCTAAACGCACTTAAGGGAAACCATCGACCTTAAGTGGGTGCGGGGGGATCGCTCTTAGTTGGCAAACCTTCCCCACCCACTTAAGGGAGACCATCACCCTTAAGTGGGGGGCCCACCCACTCCACTTAAGGGCGATTGTCACCCTTAAGTGGGTGGAAGGGCGACCGTCGCCCTTAGTGGGAGACCCTCCCCCACCCACTTAAGAGGGCGACCGTCACCCTTAGTGGGGGGGCCACTAAGGGTGACAATTTCCCCTAAGTGGATGGGGGGCAAGGGGTCGCCAACTAAGGGCGACCGTCGCCCTTAGTTGACACCCCCCCACCTACTAAGGGCTATGGTTGTCCTTAGTAGGTGGGGGGGACGGTCGCCCTTAGTTGGCGACTCCCCTCCCCCCACCAACTAAGGGAAACTCCCCTCCTCCCACCAACTAAGGGCGACCATTGCCCTTAGTTGGTGGGGGTGTCCCACCCCCCCCACTTAGGGCGACATTTTCCCTTAGTGGGGGGTGGGACACTAAGGGTGATGGTTGCCCCCCACTATATGTACCATCGCCCTTAGTGGGGGGGTGAATGTGCCCTTCACCCCACCCTCCCCCTAAAAGCTAAATGCGACAGCCCATGCCCCCCCCAAAGAAAAATGCCCTCTCCCTCCCCCTCTAAAGCTAAGCACACTCTCCACCCTCCTAAAGCTAAACGCCCTCTCCCTCCCCCCCTAAAGCTAAGCACACTCTCCACCCCCCTAAAGCTAAACGCTCGCTCCCCCTCCCCTCCTTAAAAGAAAAACTCTAACCTCTCCCACATAAAACGATAGCTCCCTCTCCTTCTCTCTCACAAAGTCTCTCCCTCCCTAAACCCTAAAAGGATTGCCCTCTCCCTCTCTCTCTCTCTCTCACAATCTCTTTCTCTCTCACACGGAACTCCCCTTTTCTCTCTCTTATCAACCCTTCACTCTTTTTTCCTCTCTCTCTCTCTCTATTCCTTTTCCTCTTCTCTCTTTTCTCCATTGTTTCTTCTCTTTCCTCTCTTCTTCTTTGTTTCTTCCTTCTTTATCTTCTTTTAAAACCCTAATTTTTTAATTTAATATTTTTTTATATTTGTATCTATTTCTTTTTTGCTCTATTTTTATCTTTTGCTTTCTTATATCTTTTAGGACTCTTTATTCCTTTTTCAATCTCCTTCTTCTCATGCTACTATTTTGTCCTCACGGAGTCTCCCCCATTCCAAAGAGGGACACAAGTGTCCTTGATGTTATGTGATACCAAGGTAGCTATTGACCATTTTGCATGTAGACCCCACTATGGATATTGTCCATGGTTTTCTTTGCCACGCTTGGTCATGTTGGCATGTCGATAGAAGATGTTGAAGTGGAAAACATTCCTCTTTATTTTCCCCTCGAAGATGGTGATATCGACAAGTTAAATCAAACCAAAGGATACATCATTATGTGGCCAGCCAAAGATTGTGTAAGTCTTATTTTATCTCTCTCCACCTTTCCAATTGTGCTCTTTTTTAGTGATTTTTTTGAGACCAATTTGTCTTGTATATGTCAATGTGTTTAGATTGTTACAAACACATCAAAGGAAACCCCACTTCTAAGGCATGCAAAATGTGTAAAGAGCACACCTGCCAGGTAAGCAAGCCAAGAAGTGCAAGTACTAAGAAGAGGAAGAAAGTGCAAGACAAAGATGATCATTGGAGTCCTACATGAAGGAATCCAAGATGAGTTGCTAAGTCTTCGAAGAAAGGAGCTTCTTCAAAAACCATTAAAGAAACTAAGGAAGTAGGAGAAATGGACGAGGGAATTGACAAAGAAGGCAATAATGAAGAGGGTTTCATGGTGACTCATGCAACTCGCTTGCGATTTGAACTCCTACAAGAAGATAGTCTTAACAGAGTGAAGGAAATTGTTAACCACTTTTTTTCAAATCTTACATGAGGTATCTTTTGGATTACCAAGGATAACTCGTGTGTGTGCATTTTAGGTGATGAAATCCACTCATTTGCCACCTATTACCTTGTGTAGACTATGTCGATAGAAGATGTTGAAGTGGAAAAAATTCCTCTTTATTTTCCCCTCGAAGATGGTGATATCAACAAGTTAAATCAAACCAAAGGATACATCATTATGTGGCCAGCCAAAGATTGTGTAAGTCTTATTTTATCTCTCTCCACCTTTCCAATTGTGCTCTTTTTTAGTGATTTTTTTGAGACCAATTTGTCTTGTATATGTCAATGTGTTTAGATTGTTACAAACACATCAAAGGAAACCCCACTTCTAAGGCATGCAAAATGTGTAAAGAGCACACCTGCCAGGTAAGCAAGCCAAGAAGTGCAAGTACTAAGAAGAGGAAGAAAGTGCAAGACAAAGATGATCATTGGAGTCCTACATGAAGGAATCCAAGATGAGTTGCTAAGTCTTCGAAGAAAGGAGCTTCTTCAAAAACCATTAAAGAAACTAAGGAAGTAGGAGAGATGGACGAGGGAATTGACAAAGAAGGCAATAATGAAGAGGGTTTCATGGTGACTCATGCAACTCGCTTGCGATTTGAACTCCTACAAGAAGATAGTCTTAACAGAGTGAAGGAAATTGTTAACCACTTTTTTTCAAATCTTACATGAGGTATCTTTTGGATTACCAAGGATAACTCGTGTGTGTGTGCATTTCAGGTAGTGAAATCCACTCATTTTATAGATTTGTGCCCAACCCCTCTATATGAAGAGTGTAGTTTAGGTACAAGAAGCTGGCAAGGGAATTTTATACGAATGGCTATTTTGCCAGATGCAGGTTCATTTGTTGCTCCATCTCCTCATCCCATATTCCTGTTAGAGAAGTGACTCAAGATGATGTTATTGCATGGGATGACATGTGATGATTGAGAAACGAGGAGGTCAAGATTATGATCAAAGGCACAGAGTGGGAATTCATGATTATGATCAAAGGCACAGAGTGGGAATTCATGAGCAACAAGATGTTGTATGTGTGGGATGGCAATCATCGAGTTGTGGCATGGATGGAGGAGATTAATAAATGCGAGTCTACTTAAATTTCCTACTTTTTTAAATGTAGTCTTTCGTTTTATAAAATAGTTTTGGGACACTATCTAACTATAGAATTCAAGAATGCTGCGTGAAGATATACTTGTGTTAACACTATCCTTATTGAATTCAATGAGGATATCCTTGTGTTGACACTATCCTTATTGAATTAAATGAGGATATCGAGGAGGAGGTTCTCACAGTGATAGCTTGCTTAAATAGGGTAAGAGAATATATGTTTTAAGACTCTTTGAATTAGGAATATTCGACGTACCATGTTTCAATCTTTCATCATAACCTTAAATTTTGTTGCCCTAGGATGAATGAAGTGGGATATGTTTCTAGACTTCCCTTATGGACAAAGTGTGTCTCATTAGGTGCTTGGGCTAGCAAACAAAGAAACAATTATGAAGCACACTAGAGAGATGAACAAGGCATGGATGGACAAGCATACCTCGACACAGACAAAAAAGGGCCGCCCCCCATCCTGGTATAACTGCGAGCTTTTGAAACTTTCCAAATAGTATTTCAAGTAAACCTTCAATCTTTAGACACTTGCAATATCTCTCTCTCTCTCTCTCTCTCTCTCTCTCTCTCTCTCTCTGTCTCTCTCTCTCTCTCTCTCTCTCTCTCTTCTCTGTGAGCTTAGGGCCTCCCTCTTCTTTTCCCCTATTGACTACTTCTAAGCATGGTATTGCGTGAAATCACTAACACTATTGTGCCATTGCATTGACATAAGGTGGATTTTCATGTGTGGGTGTTGGAAGAGTATGCAACTTCGAGCAATGTTCATCTCAAAGAACAGGAGAGGAATGTACGTAGAGAAGGGGGTCACACTAATGTGGATATATGGGTTGATGGGCATCTATAACCAACTGACCCATGAGCGCATTACCCACCCACTTTCAAAAACTTACCATTATTGTGGGAGATGGTAAGAATGAGATGCTTGGCTACTACAAGAGAGTAGCAACAAACTGATGTTGGTAGAGTCTTCTACTTGTCTCACAGTTGCATACGCTCCAAGTTAACCCTGCTAGTTTACACCAAGGCCTACTTCAGGCTCAAGAAAAAATCAAGGAGCTTGAGGGTGTAAATTAAGCGAGAGCAGTGTGTGTGGAAAAGCTTATGCACACTATCTCCCATATGAAAAGCACTCCTATTGGATTGGGAGCGTAAGAGGCCACTCAACCACATCAAAACACTTGCTATTGGGGGGGTGCTCGTAGAGCAGAGAATTCAAGCAATGCGGTATGGCTCCTCTTTCTTATTCTCTAGCACTTCCAATTCAAAATGCCAATGTAAATCATGTGTGCACTTGTGTAATGTTAATGTAATTTTGCTAGTTTTTAGAGTATTCCTTCAAGATGCCACAAGTTCTGATCAAACCGGGGATTGTAATGGGCTCTTGCGCTCTTTCACAAAAATGAGGGATAATGTGGTTAAAATGATTAGGGATCAAGAAGACATGTATGGCTATTTTCGATGAAATCATATAAGAGGTTTCCCAAAGTATTAGGAGTGTTAATTTTGTTAATGCATGCGATGACGTAGGCATAAACACAGAGGCCTAAAAATCTAAGCATCAATTTCTAGGAGACACCCTTCATAAGAAATGTATCACGCATAAGGCTTATGTAAGCTTTATGAATAATCTCTATGCATAAGCTTAAGCCTTATGCTTAACCCTTATGCTTAAGCTCTATGCATAAGCATAAAACTTATGCTCAAGCCTATGCATAGAGCTCTATGTATAAGTTTCAATATTTATGCATAAGAGAAGGATTATGCATAAGCCTATATACATAAACTTTATGCATAGAGCTCTATGCATAGGATTCAAGCCTTATGCAAGAATCCTTATGCATAAAGCTTGCATAAAGTCTTGAAGCTTAGAGCTTATACATAAGCCTTTATGAATAAAGCTTATGCATAGAGCTTGCTTAAGGATTATGCATAAGCTCTATACAATAATCTTTTTTTTCCTGAGAAAAGATCCTTTCATTAGTTAAATAAAAATGCCCGTAGGGCTACAAAAGACCCTCTCCTGCTCATAAGAAAACAGAGCAGAGAACCAAGCAAGGCAGCTAGGGAGACTCTCCCTAGGTGCAAAAAAGTACAAATATCAGTACAAAGAACTGAAAGGCTATATCATACAATAGGAGGGGGGAAAGCCAAACAGGTGGCCTGTCATTAGGAAGTGAATGGGGTCTTCTTGGGCCCTTTAATTTGCCCAAGCCTAATCAAGGTGATTAAGGAATAGCCAAATGGGGGGTTGCCATGTGGACTGAAATGTTGGGTTTGTAAGAGAGGTGTAAGAGTGGTCAAAGGGTGTAAGAGAGGTGTAAGAGTGGTCAAAGGGTGCACTTTTCTCCCCAAAAAGGGAGGGAGGCAATTTTACAATTTTCGGACCTCCATAACTTCTACATACAAGCTCCGATTTGAGCGGAGATTATAGATCCGTGATCTACGCATCAAGAGCTTTCCATAGATATGTTACATGATATGGTTTTGTCCACTAGATTTTAAATTCCATTTTTCCCCCAAAATTCAAATTCGAATAAAGTAGCCGTTTTGAAGCTTCTAATTAGAAAACGTTTCTTCCTAAGAGAAAAGGTTTGACTCCTTAAACTGCCAAATAAAAGGGCCCAAGAAGCCTTCCATTGAGGTCCTAATGAGTGCCAGCGGGGGGAACCCACGTGTAGGGTATAGAAGGGGCCACTGCGCCAAGTGGTGTGAAAGGCTTGGTGCCGCAAGATCACCTCATCCGCCGAGTCGCCCTGGATGCGGTCATACTGTCCTCGCAGGGTGTGGATCAACTACTACCAAATCCCCCGAACAGTCTCTGCTGGTGGCTCTAGTCTCCCCTCAAAGGCCTTGAAACATCGGGCTCTCTAGGTGAACCAAATGGTGAGGCTACTGAGGAGCTCCCATCGTAGATCCCTCTCCTGTGTCCAGTCTCGACAGACGAGAAATCCGGTGAAGGAACAAGGCGAGGCTGGCCCCTTATGAATCTGATGGCCTGGCTGTCCTGCTCCGTCTCATATCCCAAAGCAGGCCCCTGACGAAGTCAACCAAGCAGTGGCACCCCACGTGTACATGCCAGAATGCACAGCATCTGCAGCCAAATCTGCTGCGCCTGAGGATAGTCCCATAGGCAATGTCTCTGTGTCTCCAAAGGGTGGCCGCATCAGACGCAGGCTGCCCCCGACGGAAGACCACTATAGATAAGCCAGGTGCCAACTGTAGAGCCCTTGTGGGGCGACCAGCCCCACTGAAAAGTCGAGATCCTGCATGCCTACTGTCGACTAGCCCAGAGCCTGTCGACTAGCCCAGAGCCTGGTCCAAAAATCCTCCAGGAACGCCTGTGAGAGTCCCTGTAGCCGCCAATGCTCCAATGCAGCTGGAGAGACCATCCTCCTTGCTGTCAAAATATGTCTCCCCAACCAAACAGTGTCCTAGAAAAAGGTGATCTCTGTGGCCTCGGGGGATGTATAGGGATCATGCCACTCGCCAGGGTCCCACTGGAGCAAGGGGCGTGCCCATATGCGCCAATCAGAGTCCACATCTACAGGGTCTGGATCAATATGCCACTTCCGAGAAGCGGCGGCCACTACCCGTATCCTCTGGAAGATGCACTCTGCAACCAAAGGCGACTTCGCCTCCACTCTCTGAAGTCTGCCCTCATCCTGGATCTCATAGTAGAGGCATCTACCATCCTTAGTGCAAGATCTGACAGCAATCAGGATCTCCAACTGTGTAAAAGCTCCCATCTAATGTGGGGCCACTGGCTCAAGAGGCGTGAACCTCTCCTCTGTGAGTGCCTCTTAAATGTCATCCCTCATAATCAGCCCCCCTCTGAAGTGACTCAGCCTCTCCACCTGGATCTCCTCTGGGAGACTGTAGAAGGCCTGCCAGTCTCCAAAACTACGTGCTAGGCCTGTCGCGCCAATGGTCCCCAGGCTAGACGAGGCCGAGAACCCAGCATATGACCCTGCTCTCTGCGTACCGCTGGGCTCCAAATGAGCGGCTGTTTGGCCCGCTCCTCATCACAAGAAGGAGGTCTCTGAGAGAGCCCCGGTCTAAGCAACTCCCAAGCTCGTAGGATGCTCAAGGCAAATCTGTCCTCCCATCCTCCCAAGCTCGTAGGATGCTCAAGGCAAATTTGTCCTCCCATCCTCTACTGAGGCCTGTCCTACTCATCTCTATGAAGATCCATCATATCTCTGGTGCCCAAGTTCCCCTTGTTGGGGGAGCACTAGCCTGTAGCCGCCGCCCCACTGAAAAAGAAGCTCTTTCCAAGGCTTAGCGCCTGGAAGCAGCCCCCGAACAATAAGCTTCCCCACCAATAAGGATCTACTCTGATCAACTGGATCTATAATGCCCAAGCCCCCCTGGGCCAGCGGAAGTGTAATGACTGCCCAAGTAACCTTAGCCCGAGCTGGCTGACCATCCCGCCCAGACCAAAGAAAGTTCCTGATCAGCCTTTGTACCTGGCTGATGCAAGAGCTCGAGAAGATTCAGCAAGACGTGATGTACCACATGGTCGCTAAAAGCACCTGATTTGCCACCACCACCCTCCCAACCAAGGATAGCCGAGCTGTACTCCAATACAAAAGCTTCTTTCGAATGCTCAGAAGAAGCGGGACAATGTGCTACTCAGGTGACAAATCTAGTACAATCTGGAATCCCAAATACCGCACTGCTGTGCCAGGAGGAATCCATCTAAAACCCGGGTCTGGGCTCCATGCCGGAGTGGGAGCGCTACTGATCCAAAAGGCCACTGTCTTGCGCCAATTGATCAATTCTCCCAAAGCTGCACTAAAAACCTGAAGCGATTGCTCTGCCCCCCACTGAAGATTGGTCTCCTGGCCATGCAAAAACAAACCCGTGTCATCAGCAAACTCAGCATCGAGCAGATCCTCCCCCGGACTGGGAGGTGGAGTCCAAAAGGCCACTGTCTTGCGCCAATTGATCAATTCTCCCAAACCTGCACTAAAAACCTGAAGCGATTGCTCTGCCCCCGCTGAAGATTGGTCTCCTGGCCATGCAAAAACAAACCCGTGTCATCAGCAAACTCAGCATCGAGCAAATCCTCCCCCGGACTGGGAGGTGGAGTCCTCTCAAACCAACCTCCTCTGCCGCGTCAGATACATGCTCATAGCCTCAGCAAAGAAGAGAAAAAGAAATGGGGCAAGAGGACACCCCTGACGGACTGATCTGGTCAACTCAAAACTCAGCCCTTGTCCTCCTGCCATTAGCACCTGGCTATGAGCTATGGAATATAGAGCCGCCACTCCTTGAATCCAAACTGGCTCAAAGCCTAGGCAAAGCATAGTGCCCTCTAAGAAACCCCAATCGACTCTATGCCTTCTCAAAATCAAGAAGCATCACGACCAGGTCCTCACCAAGAAATCTAGCTCAAGTCGTCGCCTCCTAGAAGGTGAAAATGTTGTCAAGGATACTGCGCTCCTTGACGAATCCTGTCTGGGTAGTAGCATGAATCAGCTCCCCTAGGAAGGGCTAGATCCTCAAACTCAAGGCCTTTGCTAAGACCTTGTAGACAGTATTGAGGATCATAATAGGGCTCCAATGCCGAATATCATCTAATACTCCCTCCCCCTTGGGGATAAGAAAGATCAAGCCCTCTGAAAAGCTCTGTGGCATCACCCCAGTGTCCAAAACATACTGAAAGCCCCTGCGGAGGCCTGGCCCCAAAAGGTCCCAATAGCGCATAAAAAAGGTAGGCATCAATCCGTCCTCCCCAGGGCAACTATGGCATGAAAGGGCCCTCAAGGCCTCAGCAAGCTCAACCTTTGAAAGAGGCTCACCTAGAACTGTGCGCATACGATCTGTGTCATACGATCTGTGTCCCGCTCTCGCGAGTCTCTACAAGCCATGTCAAGGCTACAGCGTGTAAAAAAGAACTGAGCTCGATGAGTCCCTGGGCACACTAGGGCCTACTGCATCCTGGTCAGAGCTTTGGCTATCATGCCATATCCTCTCAATGTCCTCAGAAAGACTAGGATCTGTAAGTATCCTCTCTGGGATCCTCAACTGCAAGCTAGTCTCCCATGTCCTCTCCTCAACTGTCAAAATAACTGGCGCATCTGAAAAAGAGGTGCCAGCGAGAATGCCAATCAACGGAGCCCCCACGCTCCCCTAACCTGTCGTCCGCATAGAAGCAATCAATCTGTGATAGATTAGTCCCTCCCTGCTGACGATCTGACTGAGAAAAACTAAGACTGTCCTGAGAGAGGGAGAAAGCCTCATGCTGCCATGCATCAATGATCCTCAGTGTCATGCAAAATCTCTCCCAAGCTGCAAGCTCTGTGCCGTGCACTGTAACATGACTGCTGCCTCCCACCCTATCAGTCGGGTCCTCAAGCATGTTGAAGTCTCCCCCAACACACCAATGTGTGGCCTCTGGCAATGCATCGGTAACCTGGGTCCAAAACTCTGCTCTGGCACTAGCATGGTTGGGCGCATAGACATTGAGCACACCAAAGAGCTCATCATGCATCCTCAGAATGACATAGTGTGCTCTACCAGGCACAATGATCCCATGATCCACAACGGCCTGCTGCCATACATCCGCAATGACCATACATACTCCTCCCTGCCCACCCAAGGGGCCAAACTCTGCAGACCAAAATGTGTCCCATCTACCAGGCATCACCGAACCGTATCTTTGGATCTTGCTCTCACCCAAATGGTGCTCCTACATCATCAGAATATCAATACTGCCCCCAACCAGGCATCTCTGAAGCTCCTGCCTCAAGCAACCATGATAACGTACATAGTGTGCACCGCCAAGGCCCTATACATTCCATGAGATGAGCAAAGGTATGCCTGTGATGTGAAAGAGCTTGCTTTTAAGTCTTTGGATAATGAACCTGTGTGGGATGAGTGGGAAATAGACAGTCTACAGGATGATGAGCCTGAGTTGGAGCTGGATGACCAGATGTGTATTAATGTTAAAAAAGCCATGATTAGAATTGAGGCTATGAAGGAAGAGAAACACCAGAAGACTTTGAATGATGCTGCTGTTATAGATGAGTCTATGGATGCTGTAATAAATGAATTTCTTGGTGGTTTTGATGAAGATGAGTATACAGGAACTGAGATGGATGCTTTGGGAATGGTGCCTGTTGAAGAGGAGTTTGTTTTGCCTGTGGTGGTTGGTTTTGATGGTGATGTTTCTCATGCTGATGGACAAGAAAGTGTTATGGTATAACCGGTTTTTCTTGATGAGGCTTTCATCAATTTTTACCCTCAGCAGGAGTTGCTGCACTGGTTCTCCGATATTGGTACTGATCGTATCAGGGATTTTGGGATTGAGATGAGGCAGAATGGTGTGTATGTCAGGAGCTTTGTCTCCAGAGGTTCTGGTGTTGTGTTGTGGGATATGGGATGGAAAATTATGCCTGTGGTGGAGGATGACAGAGTTTCTTGGATCACCTGGAATAGAGATGTGCTGGTTACACTGTATGATGCTCAGAGGATAGACGGAGGGAAACGTGGTCATATGCTTTCTCTTCATGGATGACCTATGGAGGTGGAGGCTGTCTAAGCCGTACGGCGGGCCTTCGCCAAGCGGCTTGGATGGCAAATAGTCCCCATCCGAGCGGCTACGAATCTGCCTACCCGGTGTGCTGCAAGAATCCCGGATCAGACGCCGGTGGCTGCTCCCGCTCAGACAAATCAACGTCGTGTATGCATACATATCTAGGGTCACGTGCCAAGTCTGCCACTATGCGAACCACCAAATGTCAAATCCCGGAGGCATCCACACTCCCGGTATCAAAGAAAAAATGAGCCAACTCCCATAGTCGGCCTATCACGTCTGTCACCTCCTCCAGATCGCTCACATGGTGAGAAAACTCAACTGCCTGACTCTTCAAAATGCTAAGAGTGAGATCTAGAGTCCACTCCTGGTCGCTAGGGCCACAGAGAGGGAATGAGAAGGCCACCACGAAATCAAGTGCCTCCTCCCCTCGGACCGGAGGTATCACTACATGAACTCTGATGGGGGTGGTGATGGCTCATGGAGGCCCTCCGCTCCAAAAAGGCATGTGAAGGAGTAATCAAAAGCCTCCGAGCGCTATCTAGTGTCGAGACGACTCAGAGCCGACTGTGGATAAAGGATATCCATGAAGCCCGAATCGGCATCGTAAGTCTCCTCTACGGTGCTCGAGCAAGGTCGATGCTCAGTGTTCGCCGGACTGCAGCTGAGCACCAGGGAACTGCCAGGGCCTCCCGGGGAGCTAAGGCGAGTGGAGGGGGAGGAGGGGGGAGAGGGGGGTGGAGAAGGAGCCGCTACCAAAATTCGAGCGGAAACGGGAGGAGGCGAAGGTGGAAGCGAGGCGGGAGGGGGGGGGGCAGTGGGGGCAAACGAGGGGGTGCTAGCATCTCTTGGTTCTCAGTCGGCGCTGGGGTCTCCTCCTGGAGGGGAGCAAAGCTGTTCCTCACGGGAACCCAGTGATGCTGAGACTGTGGCTGGTGTTGCATCGGTCTCTGGGCGTGCTGCTATGGCTGTCTCCCTCGACGGCGCCCCTGTCCAGGCTGCCACTCCAAGGTCTCTATGGGTTGAGCAGGTGTCCCCCCCGGAGGCTGCCTGTCGAGCCGCATCTGTGGGCGGGCCATCGGGGGCCTGCTCTGCTGCTGCGGGTGAAGATCGGGGTCTCCTGTGAGGGCAGGCCTTGGCCATGTGGCCGACTTGCCTGCAGATAAAACACTGGTTCGGGAGCCCCGAAAACTGGTTCGGGAGCCCCGAAAACTCCACTCTCTGATCAATCCATCCCCCCCTATCCTAGGTAGCTGAATGACCTTTGGAATGGAGGAGATGTCAGGAACCAAAACTTTGACCGAAGATAGCCCAGCTGCTCTGGCCCCACCACTGAAGCTGCTGTGGGGCGTCTCGAGCACCGAGCCCACCAATGCTCCTAGCCTAGAAAGGAGTGGAAGGTACTCATGACGGAGTCTAGGGAAGCAGACTGTAACATGGAATAGGCACTCTCCGTGCTCGGCCGTTGCTGCTGGGTCAAAGCCATGCTGCCAAGGTCTGAAGAATGCCCGAGTGCCCCTGATGTCAAGGGGACTCATGGCTAGGACTTGGGCCACACTCTGGGCTGTCTCGAACTCAATCTGGTAGTGTCCACGGCCTAGTAATAATAACTGAATGTCCAGGATCTTGCCCACATCTGCAAGAAGGCGAGCCTGGAGAAGATCTCGGATCTCCCCTCTGCTCTGCTGGGGCGAGTGCCGACTATACGACAGATGGTGGAATGTGCCTGGAGGCGTTCCACCTCTGCGCGGCGAGGCTCGCTTCCTCTTCTGGGCAAAAGAGAAATCGTGATGGGGGTATCCTCAGGGCGAGGGGGCTGCGGAAGAGTCCCTCTCTTAGGTGAGGCGGGAGGAGCCTCCATCAGTGTTTGAAGCTAAGTCTAAGGCGGAGCGAAAGCGGAGAGTCTTGCAAGAATCGAGCTGCACAAGAGGCGGAGGGGGAAAGGCAGAAGGCAGAGAGAAAATCCCAGGGGATGGAAAAAAGCAGAAAAAAGGGGAGGGGGGGTAAGGCGGCGGCAAAAAAAACAAAAAAATAGGGGGGGGGAGGAATCAATGCGAAAGGGGGTGGGGGGGAAGAGAGGGCGGAGACTGGCGGAGGGGGGGCAGGGCACTAAAGAAGGAAGGGGGGCACGAAGGAGAGGAGCAGGGGGCGGCGGGCGCTACAGTGCTGGGGTGGGGGGCGCAAGAAGACTAGGGGGGAGCACACACAAGGGCGGCAAAAACACAGGCAGGCGGGGGGAACTGACGCGAGGACGGAAAGGGGGGAAGGCGTGCAGACTGCAGTGCAAGCAGGAGGAGTGAGCGGAAGCTTCAGCGAGAGCGAGTTCAAGTCTATACAATAATCTTATGCATAAATCCTATCTATAGAGCTTATGCATAGATCTTGCATAAGGTTTATGCATAGAGCTTTCATAGAACTCTAAACTAACCCTAAACCAGGCACCCAAGGGTACAATAATACAAAGAAAAAGCATAAACAAGAAAAGGAAAAAGAGGGCTTGGCTCTTTCTTTAGAATCCAAAAAAGAGGATTGGTGAAAGACTGTGAGATCCCACTTCCCCCTCCGTGCATCGGATTCTCGATTGTTGCTGGCAGCGGAAGCAGCTCCCTCTTGTGCGGGGTAGGGTTTCCCACTCGAGGCCTCGCCCTCAAATGTCCGGGCACAAGACTAAGCTAGTGGTCATTCCGAAAACCAAAACCGAGAAAATTTCCCATGCCCGGAAAATGGGGACGATTCCACCATTTTGAATTTCTTAACGAATTTTTCTAACGAGGTCAAGACTGAACTAACCTTCATCTAAAAAAACCGGATAGAAGGAAAACTATAACAGACTTAATTTGAAGGAATCAATGCTTTTTTCCTAATTGAATTAGGCACAACCGTTGATCTATTCATTTGAGAAGTCTTCATGTTATTATTTAACTATTCGAGTTCTAACCGTAATCTTATTAATCAATTTTAGTATTAAAACTCTACTAATTCCAGCCTAACCCCATCCGGTCCATGGGTTAGCAACCGCCCAACCAACCACTGGAATAGTAGAACCAGACAAGTACTCACCCACCCATAATTGAAAGCCTTTCTTAACTTTTGCTTTAGAATACAGATACTCACACACTTCTCTTTAAACTTTAATCTATTAAACAATCCATTAACAAACAATTACTAGGTATAGATGTCACAACTCAAAATTTCCATTCAATCCTTGTTTCTCACAAAACAGTATCACTTTGGACTCTCCATTGAGGCTAGCAGGTCAGCAACGAGATCTAGTAATAGATTACAATAAGTTTCTCGTCATCATACCGAGCCCGTGCATCTCCTGGTCGGAACCCTCCAGGATCCTCCTTAGGTGTCCTGGCACTTCACTCAGGGATCGCTTCATCGGCCCTCGCCCATCGTACCAAAAGCACACCATTTTACACCATACTCAGGCTGGTCAAGACATGGGCAGGTTTTTGCCATGTGAGCCGTCCTTTGAACACTCCCCGCCGCCAGCTGTTGCAACCGAACTTCCCTTAGAACACACATATACCAAATGCTCCCTCGAGCATTCTGGCGTAAGACAATCCTTTAAGAAAACAGGGTTTCTATGCAAGTTTTCAGTTTTCATTTTCTTTTGATAGTTTTTCTGAATTTTCTCATTACCATCCTAGAGAATATGAAACGGTAAAATTTTCTTTCATGTAGTATTTACTTAATTCATTTACCCATATTCATGGGATTTAAACAAGGATTAAAGAGAACTCTTATTTTGATATAAAAATTCTGTATGCATCTATTTATGCATAAAAATCCATTTTGATGAAAGTAACACTTTTATAATAAAAAAATTCTTTTATGATCATTTTATGCATAAAATCAATAATGATGAAAGTAACACTTTTATAATAAAAAACTCTTTTATGCATCATTTTATTCATAAAAATCAATAATGATGAAAGTAACACTTTTATAATAAAAAAAAAATTTTATGCATCATTTTATGCATAAAAATCAATAATGATGAAAGTAACACTTTTATAATTTAAAAAAAATCTTTTATGCATCATTTTATGCATAAAAATCAATAATGATGAAAGTAACACTTTTATAATTTAAAAAAATCTTTTATGCATCATTTTATGCATAAAAATCAATAATGATGAAAGTAACACTTTTATAATAAAATATTCTTTTATGCATCTATTTATGCATAAAAATCAATAATGATGAAAGTAACACTTTTATAATAAAAAATATTCTTTTATGCATCTATTTATGCATAAAAATCCATTTTGATGAAAGTAATACTTTTATAATTAAAAACAAATTAACCAATATGCATCTTTCTATGCATAGAATTTATATCTAATGAAAATCACTCTTTTATAATAAAAAAATAACCAATATGCATCTTTCTATGCATAGAATTTATATCTAATGAAAATCACTCTTTTATAATAATAAAAAATAACCAATATGCATCTTTCTGTGCATAGAATTTATATCTAATGGAAATAATACTTCTAGAATAAATATATTTCTACTATGCATAGAATGAAAATGACACTTTTAGAATACACAAACAATAGGGATTATTCTTTTAGAATAATAAAAGATGAAACTTATTTCACAAAATTTTATAAAATTTTGCCATAACCTCCTTTGTATGGCTGACCATTTTTTAAATTTTCCTATCTTAAAATTACTTAAAAATTATCCCCAAATTGTTTTAAGCACTCTAAACTAATCAATTTTCACTTTTAAAAAAGAAACAATATGAAAAGTTTAATTCCAATAATTAGATTACTTAACTAGGATAAAGAAGGACTGATTTTAGGAATGAGAGAGAGAGGAAAGCCTTTCGAGCAAGGCATAGCATCAGATTATCATTTCAAACAAAATAAAAATTAGAAAACCATTAAAAGAGTAAAGAAAAATATAAGATTTCTAACTTACATGAATTCTGGGAGCTTTCCTTTGGCTTGATGGTTTGAGGGATCTACTCTTGTTTGCAACAAGAGTGGCCACCAAATCTTTAGAAGAGGAAAAGGTCAAAAACTAGTGAATTATTAAGAAATTTAGAGTTCTTGGCTCTTGGGAGGAGTAGAGTAACAGTGCGTAAAACACTATTAAGCTTCAACAAAGGGCTAGGTTTCTATTTATAGGAAAAGTGAGCTCCTAACCAAGCAAACTGATTCTAGAATTTTACAGATCAGTTTGGTTAATTTTTGACCATTTTTAGGTCAGCTTAGCTTACTTTTTGGAACTAGACTTGAAGTAGGAGAGAGGAGAGATGAAATATCTCAATTTTTGATAATTTAAAACTCCACCACACATGTGAAATAGGCGCCTCCTTAATGAGAGGGGAATTCCCATTGTGAGGTGTCAAAAATCTATTTTTTTAGTATTTCCTTTGGTCCTTAGTCCACTCTTCATCTTATGTGAGTATTTTCTCATTTTTGGGGGGATTTTCTTTATTTCTTCTATTTATCTTCTCCACACATTTGGATGATTCGGATTGGCCCCTCAAAACCTTACTTTAAAATTTTTGAAAAATATGGACCCCTAGGATAAGGCCTCTTGAACAAATTAAACTTGATTTCTAATGCACCTTTTTGAACTTTTGTTTCGGGGGAACTTATTTTAATAAGAAGAGATATTTTTCCATCCAAAAATATTCAAAATATGAATAATCTCTCTCTAGAATATTTTCTCTCTCTAGGCCAAAATAGGTAGAAACAAGATCTTTTATATTTTTGAAGAGAGATTTGATTACAGGGGAAGATGTTGGACATCTTGAGAGGCTGGGGAGGAATCTTACATTCTCTCCCACTTGAAAAATGCGAGATATCCTCATCTCGCAAAACTGGGGATAATCCCGTAACAATTCGGCTTCTTTATCCCAGGTGGCATCTTCAAAAGGATAGAACTTCCATTTGACCAATAATTCTCTCAAAATTCTGTTCCTAAGAACCTGTTCTCGAACATCAAGGATTTCTTCAGGTTGGAGTTCCATCTGTCCTTGGGTTGAAGAAATTAAGATTTCATCAAAATCAAGCACATGATTCGGGCTTGGTACATACTTTTTAAGAAGGTTGACATGAAATACATTATGTACTTTGAGATGAGGAGGCAAAAGAAGCTCGTAGGCTAAGTCACCTACTTTCTTTATAATCAAATATGGTCCACAGTATCTGGGGGATAACTTCTTGTACTTCCCAAGAGACAGAGAACTTCTTTTGGGGCATACTCGAATGAAGACCATATTTGCTTCTTCGAATTCTCTGTCTATCCTCTTCTTATCTGCATACTGCTTCTGTCTATCCTGGGCATACTGCTTCTGTCTATCCTCTTCTTATCTTTACGAATTGACTGCATCTGCTACTCCATGTCGTCACAAGCATCTGTCTAGACATCTCGACCCTAATCAATGGGTCGGACCAAGTTAATGGAGTTAAGCAATCTTGTCCATACAGAGCTTTAAAAGGTCTCATCCCAATACTTCGATGATAAGAAGCATTGTAGGCGAACTCGACTAGGTGCAGATAGCTTAGCTACTTCTTGGGTTCCCTGCCACAGCATGACCGAAGTATATCTTCAATTACTTGGTTCACCCTTTCTGTTTGACCATCGATCTCAGGGTGGTAATTTGTGCTGAGATCTAAGAAAGTTCCTACTGCTTCGAAAAATGCAGTCCAAAATCTTGACGTGAATTTTGTTGAGATATCGAGCTCATCTAGTGAGGCAGTGGACACTGATGACCCACCATAGGGATAGGCCCCACACTTACACCACTGGCATGGTTGGTGAGATCATGGGTGATATGCAGCCAGTGGGATGACAATCTGTGTGACAGCCATTCTAGAGACTGGCATAGTTATAGCGCCAGCTCATTTAGTTGGGTTCACACTATAGAGAACCCTAGTATGTATTTGGTTGAGTACCTTTTCATAGTGTGTACTCTTATCTTTGTATATGGTGTGTTGAGTGTTGAGTAAATCTGAAGAAGAAGATTTTTAGCCTCTCACCTTGTGTGTTCTCTCTTAGGGTTTTGTGAGTGTGTGTGTGCTTGTTGCAAGAGCTCAAGCTCTCTTCTCAGTCGAGCAATCTTTTAGCTGGTGACCAAAACCCTGGCATCCAAAACACCGGTTCTCACTTCTGAGCTCATCCCTCTGGATCCTTGAAATAGGTGGGGCTCCTGAGAAAGTGTTCTGGGGGAAGGGTCTTCCTTCACTTCTGAATCTTCCTGCATCCTGATTCTGAATTGGGCCTTGCTGCCTAAGTTGGGGGAGGAAAGTTTGAAGTACTTCCTGGGGTTTGGATTCTTTTTAAAATTAGAGGGTGCACGCTTTGGCGGAACCTTAACAACAAAGGCTTTGGCAAAGTCCTTTGCCATTCTTACTGCTTCAGCCATTGAGATAGGTTTGGCATTCTTTACTAAGGTGTCCAATGGCTCATTCATTCCGAATGAACTTGACTATCAGATGCTCTTCATCCAACTGATCATGAGGGGAATATTTGAGGAGAAGGTCTTGATGGTACTCTTCAATTGTCCGGCTATCCTGCTTTAGTTCCAAGAACTCATTCATCTTAGTTTCAAGGAAGCCCGGAGGACAAAACCTCTTTCTGAGGTAAGCTTTAAGATCGGTCTAGGTCTGGGTATTCTGGTCGAGACGGTTAGTCTCACAGTGATTCCTCCAAGCGACCCTGGCCGTTTCCACAATCTTTAACCTGGTAAGAGCCATCTTGCTTCTCTCATTGTAGCCAGTTACATCAAAGTATTCCTCCATTGCTTCAATCCACTTTTCCACTACTTCACCTAACTACTCCCCTCCTTCACCCTTGAAGGGACCAGGTTGGGATCTATGCAGGGCTTTTCGAACATCCAGATCTAACTCTTCCTCATCGGTTAGAGGATCCGGTTGCCTTGCATGGGCCGTGCGCCTCATGACTCTGACAAAACGAGATTTTCGTCAACTTAATTTTGACAACAGATTTATGATTATTTAATTTTTACGATTTATTCTTTAAACAGATAATTATTTCATCATACATCATGAAACAAGATTTACTCTGATAATTTTACTAACCATATTCACAATCATAAAAATAATTTAGAATTTTTTTACAAAACATTGTTTATTATCAAAAGTTTTTGATATATACATAGAGCATCATGGCTCCCAAAATCACTGTCTCAATCGTATACGCATAAAGAAGCAAATTGCGAAGGAGACATGCCATGGTACATGCGATTCATTACCAGAAGAGGTACTGTCATTCTATCTCTAGGGATAAAGCAACTAAGAAGTCTAAAAACTCGGCATGAAGTTCTGAAGTTCCTGGGTGAATGATCAAAGAGTTGAATATGCTGAACAAGCCCTAGCCTTATCAGAATCATGGCTAAGGAAATATTTTACCTGAGCCTTTGACGCTGACTGCTGGTACTAACATTAATACATCGTCCTCCACAAAACCACATATACTGACATCGCTCAAGAGGATCAAAAAAGTAAAGACTCTCAAAATGACGCGCGAGTCTCACTCTGCTTACTCGGGTCGTAGTAGCAGAGTTGATGAGGTGCTCAAATGCAAAGGCTATCATATCCTGATTCTAGGAGAGTTCAGGAATGCTAGATAGATTCGGGGTATCCTTATAAATTCCAATTCAATTTATGAGTTTTCAATTTTTGAAGTTCCTTCAACATAATATTAACAAGCAAAAACATTATTTCCCAGATTTACTTTAAAAATTTTAAGCAAATTTTGCTGTTGTTATGTAAATTTACAGCAGTGCTCTGATACCAATTATGAGATCCCATTGCCCCCTCCCGCGCACCGGATTCCCGATTGCTGGCAAGCAGCAGAAGCAGCTCCCTCTTGCACAGGGCTTGCGCAGGGCAGGGTTTCCCACTCGGGGCCTCGCCCTCGAATGTCCGGGCACGAGACTAAGCTGGTGGTCATTCCGAAAACCGAAACCGGGAAAATTTTCCATGCCCAAAAAACGGGGACGATTCCACCATTTTGAATTTCTTAACGAATTTTTCTAACGAGGTCAAGACTGAACTAACCTTCATCTGAATAAACCGGATAGAAGGGAAACTATAATAGACTTAATTTGAAGGAATCAACGCTTTTTTCCTAATTGAATTAGGCATAGCCGTTGATCTATTCATTTGAGAAGTCTTCAGGTTATTATTTAACTATTCAAGTTCTAAGTGTAATCTTATTAATCAATTTTATTATTAAAACTCTACTAATTCTAGCCTAACTCCATCCGGCGCATGGGTTAGCCACCGCCCAACCCACTGGAATAATAGAACCAGATAAGTACTCACCCACCCATAATTGAAAGCCTTTCTTAACTTTTACTTTAGAATACAGATACTCACACATTTCTCTTTAAACTTTAATCTATAAAACAATCCATTGACAAACAATTACTGGGTACAGATGTCACAACTCAAAATTTCCATTCAATCCTTGTTTCTCACAAAACAGTATCACTCTGGACTCTCCGTTTTGAGACTAGCAAGTCAGCAATGAGATCCAGTAACACATTACAATAAGTTTCTCGTTCATCATACATATATAGCTTCCACGACATACGCATGGGTGTCCTCGGCAACGCGAGCCTATGCATCTCTTGGTCAGAATCCTCCAGGATCCTCCTTAGGTGTCCTGGCACTTCACTCAGGGACCGCTTCGTCGGCCCTCGCCCATCGTACCGGAAGCACACCACTTTACACCATACCCAGGCAGGTCAAGACATGGGCAGGTTTTTGCCTCGTGGGATGATGAGCCATCCTTTAAACACTCCCCACCAACTATTGCAACCATACTTCCCTTAGAACACACATATACCAAATGCTCCCTCCGGCATTCTGGCATAAGGCAGTCCTTTAAGAAAACAGGGTTTCTATGTAAGTTTTCAGTTTTGATTTTCTTTTGAATACAATGAGTATATCTTAATTCCGTATCCCAAGACTTCTAGATCACAGGTCTGGATTCCCAAGCAGAATTCCTCGAATTCTGAATTCTTGATCCTCATATCAAAATCAAAGGTCTCAACTTAGTTTCAGATTCGGTGGGTGATTTAAGTGTAGATTATTGAACTGGTCACATCGTCTATTCTTGAAATTGATGAAGGAGTTATGTCTTGGTCATAGTTTGATTCAAGGTTTGATTCTGGAAAGGTTTTCCCTGATCTATCTTTCTTGAAGGTAATAATTCAATTACTACTTTACTGAATTCAAAACTAAACACGAATTCCTATGAGGAATAAATTAGTCGTTTATCTAAAATTCAGACTTCGATAGTTTTTCTGAATTTTTTCATTAACCATCCTAGAGAATATGAAATGGTAAAATTTTCTTTCACACAGAGTATTTACTTAATTCATTTACCCATATTCATGGGATTTAAACAAGCATTAAAGAGAACTCTTATTTTGATATAAAAAATCTGTATGCATCTATTTATGCATAAAAATCCATTTTGATGAAAGTAACACTTTTATAATAAAAAAAATTCTTTTATGCATCATTTTATGCATAAAATCAATAATGATGAAAGTAACACTTGAATAATAAAAAAATTCTTTTATGCATGAAAGTAACACTTTTATAAAATAAAAAAATTCTTTTATGCGTAAAAATCAATAATGATGAAAGTAACACTTTTATAATAAAAAAATTCTTTTATGCATCATTTTATGCATAAAAATCAATAATGATGAAAGCAACCACTTTTATAATTAAAAAAATCTTTTATGCATAAAAATCAATAATGATGAAAGTAACACTTTTATAATAAAAAATTCTTTTATGCATAAAAATCAATAATGATAAAAGTAACACTTTTATTTAAAAAAATATTTTATGCATAAAAATCAATAATGATGAAAGTAACACTTTTATAATAAAATATTCTTTTATGCATCTATTTATGCATAAAAATCAATAATGATGAAAGTCACACTTTTATATTAAAAAATGTTCTTTTATGCATCTATTTATGCATAAAAATCCATTTTGATGAAAGTAATACTTTTATAATTAAAAACAAATTAACCAATATGCATCTTTCTATGCATAGAATTTATATTAATGAAAATCACTCTTTTATAATAAAAAAAATAACCAATATGCATCTTTCTATGCATAGAATTTATATCTAATGAAAATCACTCTTTTATAATAATAAAAAATAACCAATATGCGTCTTTCTATGCATAGAATTTATATCTAATGAAAATCACTCTTTTATAATAATAATAAATAACTAATATGCATCTTTCTATGCATAGAATTTATATCTAATGGAAATAACACTTTTACAATAAATATATTTCTACTATGCATTTTTCTATGTATAGAATGAAAATGACACTTTATACACAAACGATAGGGATTATTATTTTAGAATAATAAAAGATGAAACTTATTTCACAAAATTTTAGAAAATTTTTCCATAACCTCCTTTGTATGGCTGACCATTTTTCAAATTTTTCTATCTTAAAATTACTTAAAAATTATCCCCAAATGGTTTAAGTATTGTAAACTAATCAATTTTCACTTTTAAAAAAGAAACAATATGAAAAGTTTAATTCCAACAATTACATTACTTAACTAGGATAAAGAAGGACTGATTTTAAGAATGAGAGGGGGGGAAAGCCTTTCCAGCAAGGCATAGCATCAGATTATCATTTCAAACAAAACAAAATTTAGAAAACCATTAAAAGAGTAAAGAAAAATATAAGATTTCTAACTTACATGAATTCTGGGAGCTTTCCTTTGGCTTGATGGTTTGAGGGATCTACTCTTGTTTGCAACAAGAGTGGCCACCAAATCTTTAGAAGAGGGAAAGGTCAAAAACTAGTGAATTATTAAGAAATTCAGAGTTCTTGGCTCTTGGGAGGAGTAGAGTAACAGTGCGTAAAACACTATTAAGCTTCAACAAAGGGGGAGGTTTCTATTTATAGGAAAAAGCGAGCTCCTAACCAAGCAAACTGATTCTAGAATTTTCCAAATCAGTTTGGTCAATTTTTTACCATTTTTAAGTCAGTTTAGCTTACTTTTTGGAACTAGACTTGAATTAGGAGAGAGGAGAGATGAAATATCTCAAATTTTTATAATTTAAAACTCCACCACACATGTGAAATAGGTGCCTCCTTCATGAGGGGGGAATTCCCATTGTGAGGAGGTGTCAAAAATCTATTTTTTTAGTATTTCCTTTGGTCCTTAGTCCACTCTTCATCTTATGTGAGTATTTACTCTTTTCTGGGAGGGATTTTCTTTATTTCTTCATCTTCTCCACACATTTGGATGAATCGGATTGGCCCCTCAAAACCTTAATTTAAAATTTTTGGAAAATCTGGACCCCTAGGATAAGGCCTCTTGAACAGATTAAACTTGATTTCTAATGCACCTTCTGAAAATCTTTTTGAACTTCTGTTTCGGGGAAGTTATTTTAATAAGAAGAGATATTTTTCCATCCAAAAATATTCAAAATCTGAATAACCTCTCTCTAGAACATTTTCTCTCTCTAGGCCAAAACAGGTAAAAACAAGATCTTTTATATTTCTGAAGAGGGATTTGATTACAGGGGAAGATGCTCGACATCTTGAGAGGCTGGGGAGAAATCTTACAAAGACCTGCAAAACAAAAGACTAAACAAAGTAATCAGCATAAGATTAAGGACTAATGCACAAGTAATACAAAACCCTAAGAGCTCTATGCATGCATTGGGAGCTCTATGCATGAATTAGGAGCTCTATGCATGCACAAAGAGCTCTCAACATGACAAAAAAAACTACAAACCCTAAAATCCCTAAACCCTAAAGAGCCATACAAACATAATAGTAAAAGGGGGCTCTTACCTCAAAAAGGTAGAGTTGTGAGTTATTCACTGGAATATACCTACAAAAAAGAAACAAAATAAATCAAAAAGTTAGTAAGTTTACTTTATTCTAACATATTAGCAAGCAAGAGACTAAGTCAAAGAGGAAAAGGAGAAGAAGAGAAAAAGGAGGCGAGTTTCTTTAACCTAATCCAAATGCATAAATGATTGAAAGAAAGTTGTTTATGTTGCCGTAACCCTAGCTTTATGCATAAAATGCATAATAGAGAGCTTTGATGGAGAAATCTCTATCAAAGCTCTCTATTAGCACTCCTATGCATAGATCTAGGGTTAGGGCAAGGGAAAGGAAAGAGAGGGGAAGGGAGAAAGGGAAATGAAAGAGAGAGGAAGGGAAAGAAAATCTCACATAGAGAGCTATGTTGAATGCATAATACAGAGCTTTGATGGAGAGCTCTCTATCAAAGATCTCTATTAGCACTTCTATGCATAGATCTAGAGTTAGGGCAAGGGAAAGGAAAGAGAGTGGAACGGAGAAAGGGAAATGAAAGAGAGGGTAAGGGAAAGAAAAACTCACATAGAGAGTTATGTTTAAGTTTTCCATGAAAGCTTAGAAAACAAGAAAGCATTGAATCTTTCCATCAAAGCTTAGGAGAAAGAAAGAAAGGAGAGAGGTACTTACCTAGAGAGGGAGAGAGATTTGATGGGGAAGAGATGAAAGGACTTGGTGAGAGGAAGTGCTACTACAGGAGTTTGATTTTTGAGGGAGGTTTGAACTTTAGAGGGATCTTTTCTTGGTTGTCCTCTCTTCTAATTGAAATCTCTCTGTAACTATTGCCACCACCATATCCACCTAGCCTAGCCCACACCACCCTCTCTCTCCTTCTCTCACCCTCTTCCCTCCCCTCCCTCTCTCTCTCTTCCCTCCCTTTCACTCTCCCTCTCTCACTCTCTCTATCCTTGTCTGTCTTTGCTAACTCTATATATCCTCCCCCAATCACTCTCTCTTTCCTTATCTTTTCTCACTCTCTGTGTCCTCCCTATCTCACTCTCTCTATACTTCTATTTCCTAACTCTCTGTGTCCTGCCTATCTCAATCTCTATATCATTCTCTTTCCTAACTCTCTTTATCCTTTGCTCTCTTTGGTATCTCTCTGTATCCTCCCCCTCTCTCTCCTTCAATTCCCTCTCTCCCTTTCACTCTCCCACCCTCCCTCTCCTCTCCTCTCCACCCTCTTCCCCCTCTCTCTCTCTCCTTGTCCCACCGCCACCGATCCCACACTACCCTCTATCTCCTTCTCCCACCCTCTTCCCTCCCTCCCACCCTCCCTCTCTCCTTCTCCCACCCTCCCTCTCTCTCCTCTCTCTCCCTCCCTTTCGTTCTCCCACCCTCCCTCTCTCTCGTCTCCACCCTCTTCTCTCTCTCTCTCTCTCTCTCTCTCTCTCTCTCTCTCTCTCTCTCAAAGATGCAGGGGAGGAGAGCTTGAGCTCTTGCAAGCACACACACACACTCACAAAACCCTAAGAGAGAACACACAAGGTGAGAGGCTGGAAATCTTCTTCTTCTTTTTCACTCAACACTCAACACACCATAAGAGTACACACATATGAAAAGGTACTCAACCAAATACATACTAGGGTTCTCTATAGTGTGAACCCAAGTAAATGAGCTGGCGCTATAACTATGCCATTCTCTAGAATGACTGTCACACAGCCTGTCATCCCACTGGCTGCATATCACCCATGATCTCACCAACCATGCCAGTGGTGTAAGTGTGGGGCCTGTCCCCCAGGCAGGTCATCAGTGTCCACCACCTCACTAGATGAGCTCGATATCTCAACACTCCCCCATGAGCTCAACTCCATCTCATGTACATCAAGCAAAGCCCTGAATCTGCGGAGCTTCTTTGTACCCAATGCTTTGGTGAAGATGTCAGCTACCTGATCCTGTGTGCTGACATAAACAAGGTTGACATCTCCAGCCGCCAAGACCTTCTCTCTGACAAAATGGTAGTGGACCTCTATATGCTTTGTGCGAGCATGAAAAATTGGGTTCCTGGCCAACTGTATACTGCTAATGTTGTCAGAGAAAATGACAACTTGTCTATCACTGATAGACCCAAATCTGCAACAAGTAGCTTTCTCAACCAAGCTACCTCACATGCTGCCATAGCAGCACCTCTGTAGTCGGCCTCTATACTTGATAGAGCAACCGTAGGCTGCTTCTTGCTGCTCCAAGTCACAGCAGCACTCCCCAAAGAAAACATGAAGCCACTAGTAGATCTTCTATCTGAGATACTACAAGCCCAATCAGCATTCGTGTACCCATGTACACATATCTCTGTCCCAGTTTCATAAAATAGTCCACAATGCAAAGTAGACCTCACATACCTCAGTATGCATCTCAATGCATCCAAATGCGGCTTCCATGTGGAGCTTGCATAAACTGACTCACCAACCCAACAGCATAGCTCAAATCTGGCCTGGTGATCGTCATGTAGATCAAGCTTGCATAAACTGACTCACCAACCCAACAGCATAGCTCAAATTTGGCCTGGTGATCGTCATGTAGATCAAGCTTTCTACTATGCGCCTATACATAGTAGGATCCTCCAAAATCTCTCCTGAATCTGCACCACCACTCAACTTACCATTCTGATCCAATGGCACTGAGATAGGCTTACAGCCTGTCATACCATACTTGGAAAACATGTCCAAGCCATACTGTCTCTGCAGTAATCCAATACCATGTGGTGACCTAATCACCTCAATGCCCAAGAAATATCTGAGCTCCCCCAGATTCTTCATCTCAACTTCTGTCTAAGCAAGATCTTTACATCAAAGACCTCTGCATCATGGTCCCCCATAATGATCGTCATCTACATAGATGACAACAAGCACAACCCCTCTATCACTGTGTCTCACATACAGTGAGAAATCTGCATTGGCTACATGAAAGCCAATAGTGACAAGATATTCAAAAATCTTGTCAGACCATGCTCTTGGTGCTTGTTTTAAGCCATACAAGGTTTTCTTCAACTTGGAAACATGCTCGGGGTGACTCACATCCTCATAACAAGGTGGCTGCAACATATACACCTCTTCCTACAAATCCCCATGCAAGAATACATTCTTTACATCCATCTGATGTAAAAACCATTTCTTTGATGCAGCCACTGCTATCACAACTCTCACTGTTGCCATCTTGGCAACTGGGCTAAAAGTTTCCTCATCATCAATGCCATATGTCTACGCATATCCTTTGGCGACCAATCTAGCCTTATACTTGTTTATGCTTCCATCACTGTTATGTTTTACTTTGTACACCCACTTGCATCCAAGGGCTTTCTTGCCTTCAAGAAATTGCACTAAATCTCCCAAGTCTCATTTCCATATAGTGCATCCATCTCCTCATCCATAGCTTTCTCTCAACACACATTTCCAACAGCCTCATCAATGCATGTGGGCTCTACAACTTGCACAACCTTTGCCATGTATGCATAGTGATGTGCCACATAACCATCATAGGTAAACCTGTGCACAGGATTCTTCACTCTCCCAGATCTTCGTAGCTTTGCATTCATGGCTTCCATAGCCTTCTTTACACCAGGTGTTCTCATAGCTGGGATCCCAAGCTCCTCATCAAGGCTCATCTTTGAGCTACTAGACTCTCCATCAACATGAGAATGCCCTGCAGAAATGTCAGGCATACTAAGGGACTCAACCACTTTCTCTTTGCCTTTATGTGATGTACTAATCACATTTGCAAGACTGGTATTATGACGCAGCTTGCCACTCCATGGTCTATCAACAGAACCACTAGATGAGGACTCTCCTGGTCCACTCAAAGACTGTGATTGCTGACTTGCATTCTGTGCAACCACATTTCCACTCACATCAGCCCCAATAGCTTCTTTTTTAGCAGCATACCAGCTGCTCATCTCATAAAAAACAACATCCCTACTTACCTTCAACTCACGTGTAGCAGGGTTATAACACTTGTATCCCTTTTGCTCAAGGGAATATCCAATAAACAAACATTTTTTAGCTTTTGGATCCAGCTTAGTTCTCAGCTCATCTAGCACATGCACATATGCAATGCATCCAAAAACTTTTAGATAAGACAAATCAGGTTTTCTACCTGTAAACCTCTCCTCTGGAGTTATATCATGTATGGCTGCAGTTGGAGTCCTGTTCATGATGTAAACTGCTGTAGAAATAGCCTCAGCCCAATACTTATGTGGCATATTCTTCTCTTCCATCAATGCTCATGCAATGTCAGCAATGTGCCTATTTTTCCGCTTAGTAACTCCATTTTGATGCGGGGTGTATCTGCATGTAAACTGTCTCCGAATACCATTCTTCTTCAAAAATTCAGAGAACTCATTGGAGAAGTACTCTCCCCCTCCATCTGACCTATGGCACTTTATATATTTCCCAGTTTGCTTTTCAACCATAACTCTGAAATTCTGAAAGTGAGTGAACACCTCACCCTTCTCCTTCATGAAGTATACCCACACTTTCCTTGTGTGGTCAACATCAATAAATGTTACATAGTACCTGCAGCCTCCCATAGACATGGTCTTCGGAGGACCCCATACATCTGAATGCACAACATCTAGTGCATTTCTGCTCACATTTTTGTTACGTGGAAATACATGCTTTGTTTGCTTTCCAAATTGGCATGCTTCACATATTCTCTGCATACCTTCAACTTTAAACTTTGGCAGCCCTGTCACAATCTCTTTAGTCTGCATAGACTTCATTCTCTGTACATTCACATGTCCAATTCTTTTATGCCAAATGTCTATGTCTACAACAATTCCTGAACCATTTGCAAACATCGCAGCACTCACTTCAGGCACGTTTACATTCAACGTAAACATTCTGCCCACTTTTTTGCCTTTTGCAACCAACCTGCACTTGTCTTTAAAGTCTTCAACATAACAACCATCAGGGTTAAATCAAACCTGCAAACCCTGCACAATCATCTGATCAACTAAAACCAGATTCTTTGTTATGTTCGAAACATGAAGTACATCTACAAAGTACTTCACTTTGCCATCCTGCATAGACAATGACACATCTCCAACATGGGCAATTGGATGAGCAGTGTCATCCCCTGTTTCCACAAAACCTCGTCTTTCAAGGTTTTTCATCTCCTTGAACCACTCCCCATGATTTGTCATGTGGCTCGAAGCACCTGAATCAACATACCATACATCATCTTTATGTACTGCTTCAACATTTTTGGCATTAACGACATACTGCATAACAAACAACCTTTCATTATCCTCATTGTTTCTGCTCGAGGATGCATAGTTGTTTTGCTGCAATTTTCCATTTTGCATGTCAGCCTGCTTCTTATAACAATCTACCTGCACATGTCTAGGCTTACCACAATAAAAGCATCCACATGTATCATTATATTTCCTTTGCCAATTTCCACGACCCCTTTGACTCCCCCTGTCTCTGAATTGGCCTCTTCCACCTGCGTGTTGTTGTTGTTGTTGTGAATTCTGGGACTATTGTTATTCTGCTGCTGTTGTTGGGCCATAATTCTGATTACGTGTTTGGCCACCTCCTTGACCGCATCCACGGCCTCCTCTACCTCGTCCTCTTCTAAAACTTGTGTAGAAGGCCTGTTGCTCTGAACTGTTTTTGTTTTGTGAAGACTATTGGTCTTCACCCAAGCTCTTCTCTTCTATAATCAGCATAGACACCAAATCTGTAAAATTGGGAATGTTTTCCCGAGTTTGAATAGACGTCTTGAATGCCTTGTATTGTGGCCTGAGACCACGTAGACAGACTTCCACATTATCATCATCATCTACTGAAACACCAATAGATGCAAGGGATTCCACAATACCCTTTATCTTCAATGCATAGTCATTCACAGACGTACTCTTTTTCTCCACAGTATGATGTTTATTCTTCAACTGTATCTTTCATGCCTTGGTATTTGCTTCATAGAGTTTTACCAAGGTGTCCCACGCCTCCTTGGGGGACTTGGCATCCTGTATGTGCCCAATCATGGTGTCCTGTATATTGATAGAGAGCCAATACATAACTTTTCTGGCTACTTGGTTCCAATCCTTGAACTCTTCCACATCTGCAGAGCAGTCAGATTGATGTCCGGTATCTCCGGTGCCTCTTCATGCTCACCTTCTATATAGTCCCGATAACCCTTTCCAATCCTTGAGCTCTTCCACATCTGCAGAGCAGTCAGATTGATGTCCGGTATCTCCGGTGCCTCTTCATGCTCACCTTCTATATAGTCCCGATAACCCTTTCCATTAGGGCCAATTTGGATGAAAAAAGGACTGTTTAGGATTTCTCTATTCTTGATCTAAGGGTCAAGGAGGAGCCACATGTCAAGAAGTATGGCATTTTCGTACACATGTCAAGATCTCCTTCACTTACTTTTGGAACATTTTGCACTATTTTAGCCATAACTTTTACATATGAACTCCAAATTTAGCGCTCAAATGGTCCACAGGTGGCGCTTGATGAGTTCTATCCAATGAGTACCCATGTTGAATAGTTTTGGTAAGATCTTCATGGTCTTTTTTAAGTTGCCCCTTTTTAGATCCTTAGACAGCCCTTTTCTTGTCCAAATTGGCCCTAATGCCATCAAGAAATTCATCAACCTGAACCTCCAAGCATGGAAGTTGTTCTTATCAAGCTTCTCAGCAACAATCTGATTTATGCCATCATTTGACATCTTTGATAGACACACAAATTTACCAGAAACAGCACTCTGGTTTGTCCTGCACAAACTACTGTATTTTCTGCAGCGGTACTGTAGTACACTCAAATGTCACAACCAGTGACCTCAATGTGCATACATACACCCAATGGCAACTGTTGACCATACACCCAATGAGGTCACAACCAGTGACCTCAATGTGCATACATACACCCAATGACAACTGTTGACCTCCTTACAGAGCACACAGTGTCTGCACAGCCAATCTGTCTTCTTGTAGTTCTTAAAACAGAGTTCTGTAGAGAATCGATGACTTACCCCCGCAGTGCTCGAAATCGCCTGCTTTCTAAAAAACGGAGGTCCTGACACCCCCAAAACGCGATTTCGGCCAAAAAAAAATTGTCCGATAAGAAAGTATAGTTACCCTATAGCTTTACTCCAACGAAGAAAGCTCCTCAATCAGAGATCATTTGCCGGTGCCTCCCGTAGAGTAGAGCTCTCGACAAGGGTATAGTCGCCAACACAAATAGGGAAGAGTAGTTGAAGCTCTTACCCTCATACCGCTTCCTGTGCTTCTCTTGCTTGCAGCTCAACCCTTAGCATGAACCAGGCTCTAATACCATGAAAAGATGCAGGGGAGAAGAGAGCTTGAGCTCTTGCAAGCACACACACACACTCACAAAACCCTAAGAGAGAACACACAAGGTGAGAGGCTAGAAATCTTCTTCTTCTTCACTCAACACTCAACACACCATATACAAAGATAAGAGTACATACATATGAAAAGGTACTCAACCAAATACGTACTACCTATCCCCTAGGTGGGTCATCAGTGTCCACTGCCTCACTAGATGAGCTTGATATCTCAACATCTCTCTCCCCCACCCTCCCTCTCTCTCTCTCTCTCCTTATCCTACCCTCCCTATGCATAATCTCTTCATCCACCTCGTTTCTTTCTATCTCCCTCATCTTCACATGCATTTGCATAGCATTGCATGTGAGTTTATTTTCTACGTTTATTTTTTTATGTTTGCATAACATGGTATGCTCTTTATTATCTAGTTTCATGTGAATGCATATATGTGCCATTATAATACATTGCATTACACAGCATGGCATTGCATCTGGATGTTATCACATGTACATATCATTCATTGCATGGTACACCATACCCTTTGCATAGTGTTGCATTACATGTGCATATCATTCATTGCATGGTACACCATGCCCTTTGCATAGTGTTGCATGTCATTGTTGCATGCCCTTTGCATAGTGTTGCATGTCATTGCATTGTTGCATGCCCTTTGCATAGTGTTGCATGTCATTGCATTGTAATCCATGCCCTTTGCATAGTGTTGCATTTCATTGCATGTGATTTCATATCATTTGAAGCCTTTGCATATGTGACGACATATCATTGCATGTGAGTACAATTAACAAGGTGAATAATTTCAAGAATACTACATACAAGATAATTTCATTCTAGGCAAGATATCTACTATGCCTTACGTAAGAAGCAATGAAGAATGTAAATTTGTTAAGGTCAATAATTTTTAAATTATGATTGAGATCATGACCTAATTATGTGAGAGCAAGAGGGAGTGAGACAGAGAGAGGGAGTGAGAGATAAGAACATGACGACATTACATCCTCAGGATCAAAAATACCGCTTCCAATTACAAATAAAACCAAGTTCATTCCCATACACCTTCCAAATATAACTCTTCTATCATAATTGTTATTCAAAACATATAATAAACCAAGAATTTATTATGATTGATAAAAATAACAACAAACCTAAAATTTTCCAAGGCAATTAATACAAAAGACAAGGCAATCTATAATTGAGACCACTTTATTCCAAAAAAGATTATTACATGGACTACTGTGATATAACATTGTTTAAAATTGAAAATATACCATAACTACCTACAAATCCTACACCTATACACGTTTTTGGGCTACTCTATTCTTTAACTCCTCCCAAAGGGGCTCCTGTGTCTCTTCGGCAATATATCCGAAACTTTGCCTGGTGCTTCCAATATTCATGTGCCACATGAACAAATCTCCAAAATCAATAGGGTCATCTGCTAACATCTTCGTCCAAATATTATGGGCCTTTGTCGCCTCATGATTCTGAGATGTTCTATCGCATCTCCGCCCATTTTGTTGCATAAATATTTGCAAGCCCTTTCTAGGGTTTCCTTTAGAGTATAGCTAGGTTGGCCATTAGAAGAAGCCACTAGAGATAAACAAAGGTTAGTGATGATGGTGAGGGTTGTAAGGAAGATAACGATAGTGATGGAGAGAAATACAATGAGAGGGAGAGGAACGCAACAAGAGGAAGAGGGAGGCAACAAGATTTGGAAGTGAGGATCAGATTAAGAGTAGGGGTCAAATTTATAGAAAGTAGATGCATGGCTTTCTCCTAAATTTAGAAAAGTAGATGCATGGCTGTCCACTTTATTTAAAAAAGTAGATGCATGGCTATCCACTTTATTTAAAAAAGTAGATGAATGGAATGAACATATTCAAGCCATTGACATATAACCATTTTAATTGTCCTTCTTAAACATTAAAAAAATGAAAATTAAATAGTCCTTTTGCTAGAGAATTGATAGAAATAACATTTTATTATTGCAACATGAAGGATCTTTTCGAAACTATAGTACAATGTCATTAAAAGTACTAGGTCTTTTTCACATTAGCTGAACATTCTCACTAGGTCCTGCTTTTTTTTAGAGTGGGTTGATGTATAAACATATTATGGCTCGCATCTGACCCAAAGATATGCAAATATACAAAATAAAGGTGCTTGCATGCACAATATGGTCATCCAGCATTTACCCTGATTTGAAAATTGAGACATGTGCATGATGGATTCTTTCCCATAGTCACCTAGTATTTTTCATTGCGTGTTAGTGATTCTTTAGTCTCAATTAGAAACACTTCCATATGCCCGACCTTAATGACCAAATGCTCAAAGATCGTAGTTGTACTTGAAATTACCAAATCTATTCTCTTGGCTACCATATCTGATATGCCACGTTCGTACCTTGTTGATTGTTGACCTACATCATTTGCTTCCTTGCATTGTCCCTTTTGCAATACAAACCCACTAGACTCCAATGCTCAAATCTCATCCACAGTCAGGTTTGTACCTTGTCCCACTGGCCAAACAATTGAGGGTCTATTAACAGATGATGTTACATACTCTCCAAGTATCATCCATGCTCTTGTTACAAAACCGCATGAACTCACGTCTTTTCCCCTGTGAGACCCCTGCCCCCTCCACGTATCAGAATCCGGGGAGCTAGCAGTGGAAGTAACAACCTTATGTGCATGAGGGCAGAGTTTCCCACTTGGGGCCTCGCCCATGAATGTCCGAACAAGAGACTAATCCCTCGGTTCGAACATGGAAAAAACTTCCCTCACCCAGAAAGCATGGGTGATTCCTCCATGAGAATTATTCTCACATAGTCAAGGGTCTTAACTTCCCTTATTCATTCCGATCGGACTCGTAGATCACATGGTCGGATCAAGGGAGGAACTTGCACTTGGATCAAGGGAGGAACTTGCACTTGGATCATAGAGACCAACGCTTTTTTCCTTGTCAAAGAGGCACAGCCGTTGATTCTTCCATAGAACAAGGATTATCTGTGATTTACTTCAACTATCGTAACTTGAACAGAATTGAATTTTACATACAGGGATCCATCAGTCCAGCCTCTAACCCCATCCAATCCCATGGGTTAGGCCAACTGCCCAACCACTATATTGATAGGATCCATTATGAAAATTTGGTTATGTTTTGTCCCGGGTACTAAGGAAAAGAGTTCCCAGGCCCCCTAGTCGGCACTCATGCAAAATACAATTTAGACACACTACTTACGCACCCAATATGAAATTTCCTTTTACAGATTCAGCTGTCTTTAAAGCAGAATTGAAATGAAACCATAGTATTTCGAAGCATAATCCTCCAAAATATCTAGATCCAATTTGCAACTTTTCCACTTTCCAACCATAAAATCCAATTTCAATCATTCCTTCCTCAGCGTACCTATGGCATCATCGGCAACCAGAACGCTCACCACCTATGGCATCATCGGCAACAACCAGAATGCTCACACCACCTACTCACTCAAGGGCCTTTTCAATAGTTCCTAAACCATAGTACCTAGGAGTTTAATCATATAAAAACCATATGGACTCTTAGTTGGGGATCAACAAGATCAACCAACAAGATCCATGTAAAAGAGCCATGAACTCATCCGTTGAAGACGAGCAAGGCCAATCAACCAGATTCATGCACGTGTTTAAAAAATAGCTCCAACTCATTTTTCTTCCCGACGCACGCGTGGGTTTCTTTGGTGGGAGAATCTCTTATTGTAAGGTCAATAATGACTTCTTTTGGGGTGCTTGTTGCAGTGTTGATTGACTCTCCTATTATTGGAATAACAAGGTATTATGTTTTTATATCTTTATGATCAAAGATATAACATGGTTCCCTGTCCAGCGAATCTAACTGACTGGATAGGTATAAGATGATCTATACCATCATCTTGTGGTTTTATTGCAAAAACTTTCAATCCAGAGTGAGGACATAATATTCCATCAAAATCATCAACTTTAGTAATATAAAAACAACCATGTAAAGTTCTAACAATAGGATCACCCTCCAAACCTCCCACAAAAATGTGAAAAGAAGTGTTCTCCATGCCAAGAAAATCTCTCAAAAAACCAGCTCATAAACACATAAGCTCTCAGAAAACCAACTCACAAACACACAATAAACTAATGACAACAAATTCAAAATCTAAACACAAATTCTATAAATATTAGAATTTAAAAAAAATATACTCATTCTTTAAAAATGATCATGATAAATAATGTCATTAATACACAAAATCTAAAATTTATTTTTAATAATTATACTATGTAATAAATGTTAAAATTACAACAATGTAATGAGCTATGGTGGATCAAATACTAGAATCAACATCATTAACAAAGTGATTAGATGATAATTAAGATGTGATTAGTGAGTAATTAACTAATAGCTTAATGTAGGCATGGATAATCAAAAATCGGCAAATTCTCATTAGGCTAATGCCTCAAGTTATAGAGTTTACATCCAAGCATCTAATCCCACTGATTTCTCCTTGATTCACTCCACCTCTTTTGCTGATTCTCTCCACCTCTCCTAGAATATCTCCACACTTCCTAAATCTTCTCATGCTATCCTTTATTCTCTCCCAATAGATTCTTCTCATCTTTTCACAGGTTCTCTCACATTTACAGATTCTCTTTTACAGCCTCTAACCAAGGGCTTGTTCCCGCACACACCCTATTCACTTGTATATTTCAACACCTCCCCTCAAGTGAATACTCCTAGCACACCTAGACCATATACCAAGTTTCCCTCTTACTTGATAGTCCGCGCGACCAGTGCCTAGCACATCTCCCCTGAAGTGAACTTAGCACACCTGGACCCTATACCAAGTTTCTCTCTTACTTAAAAGTCCGCGACCAGTGCCTCAAGTCCCTAAACTCATAGTCCTTGACACACTCTCTCTCTCTCTGTGTCCAAGGCTACTACAAGTGCCTGTGACCTTGAATAAAGTGCTCACACATATATCTACCACATGGCCTACATCATCGGTGGCTCACAGGTGGTTTTACTTTGTTGGGACAGGTTACATTGGGTTGTGGGGTCTCTCTCTCTCTTTCTCTCTAAGATTTTTACATGGCTCCTCACTCTTTAGAGCCTCACATCTTCTCTTGTCTTCAGTCTTCTTGTCGCTCGTGGTGGAAGCTTCTCTTCACACGTCCGTGTCTTCCTCTTCTTTCAGTTTTCTTGTTGTGGCAGCTTCTCTTCTCGTGTCCATGTCTTCCTTCAATGCTTCCTTTAGCTTTTCTTCTTGGTGTGGATCCTCCTCTTGGAAAGCGATGTTCTTCTTCTTTCTTAGCTGGGGCCATGAGCTTGTCCGTCAGTTCTTCTTGCTCCATGGATGTGAGCAACATGTTTAAATGTTTTGTTGACAGCTCTTTTGGGATTTTGATATTTATCTTGTATCATTATGCAATGCAAACCCAAATCTATGCGGGAGGTCTTACCTCTTGCCTTATTGTGGACAAGGGCAGCCTCTGATCCCATTTTTACACTAATGTAATGTGCCCAATACATAATGCGTATAGCATTCATTCTTATGCACATTCCCAAGTGCAACTCTGGCTGTGATTAATCTTGAATTTGAGTGTGATTTGTAGGCATTAACCAAGGGTTAAATGCAAAATGATGATTATCTCAAATTTATCAGCGCATAATTTTACCACAAAAATTACATTAAATCAAGGGTAACCAATTTGTACGGAATGGTTGGAGTATCAAACCAACTCCAATTGCAATCTAAAGTTATAGGGATCTGTATCAGATACCTAATGGTTAATTTGAACCCTCAATTGCATCAAAATATAGTGATTAGTATTGATTAATCATTGATTAATAGCAAATTAATTCTCTGTTTTGTGTGCAGAAAACAGAGTGTGCGGGGAGCCCATATTTGAGGCCTTAGACTTCAAATGAACTCAAATACTTTCAAGGCCATCAATAGCAATTAGTCTGGTAGAGGATTAAGCCAAGAAACACAAAATTTGACCAAACATTGAATGCTTAATCTCTATTTTACCAAAGTCACCTGCAGATTTGATGAAGAGCTTGGATCACTATAGACTTGATCAAATCAAATTCTGACTTCACCAACTTGTAGAGCATGCTTGAAAACCCCCGAGGCTAAGAGGAATTAGACCCATTTGATCTGTGGAAGAGAAGATCTCAGTTTTGCTCCCAAAAACAAGCGCTTGATAAAATCGCAATTTCTCCTGAATGCGCCGGCGGTTTGTGCTTCTAATTTGATAAGCTCGAGCAAAAATGAGTTGGCTATGTTGGGCTAGAAGGGTTTGGGCAATGTGTGAGCATACAAGGAAAGGAAGCTCCTCCACTGGCTGGGGGTACAGAAAGCTTCTTGAAAATAACTAAAAATTGATTATTTTCTAATTATCTACTAATCCTAATTAACTAGATAATGGGCTGCCAACTAACGATGACCATCCCCCCCACCTACTAAGGGCGACCATCGCCCGTAGTAGGTGGGGGGGTCACCAACTAAGGGCGATGGTCACCCTTAGTTGTGGCGATGACTCGCCCCCCCACCCACTTAAGGGTGATGCTCTCCCTTAAGTGGGTGGGGGGAGGTTCGCCAACTAAGGGGGGAGGTTCGCCAACTAAGATGATTTCCCTTAAGTGGGTGGAGAGAGGTTTGCCAACTACCTAAGGGCGATCCCCCCTGCACACCCACTTAAGGGGGCGATGGTCGCCCTTAAGTGGGTTTAGGGGCACTAAGGGTGACCCCGTCCCCCACCCACTTAAGGGTGACCATCGCCCTTAAGTGGGTGGGGGGGTTGCCAACTAAGAGAAATCCCTCCCCCCAAAACCAACTAAGGGCGATTAGACCTTAGTGTGTGGGGGCAAGGAACCCAAGGAGTGGCTAAGCTATCTGAACCTAGTCAAGTTCGCCTACAATGCCTCTTATCACACCGAAGCATCGGGATGAGCCCTTTCAAAGCTATGTATGGACAAGACTGCCTAACACCATTAACTTGGTCCAACCCATTGATTAGGGTCGAGATGTCCAGACAGATGCTTGACGACATGGAGCAGCAGATGCAGTCAATCTGCAAAGATTTAAAAGCTACCCAAGATAGACAGAAGCAATATGCAGATAAGAAGAGGTCCGAAGAAGCAGATATGATCTTCATTCGAGTACACCTCAAAAGAAGTTCTCTATCTCTTGGAAAGTACAAGAAGTTATTCCCCAGATACTATGGACCATATCTGATTACAAAGAAAGTAGGTGACTTAGCCTATGAACTTCTTCTACCTCCTCATCTCAAAGTACATAATGTATTTCATGTCAGCCTTCTTAAGAAGTATGTACCGAGTTGTAAGAAAAAAAAAAAAAAATTTTTAAAAAACGAAACTGAAACCCACGTGGAGCGGAAAGAGAAATTTTTTATTTGGGAAAAAATTTTAAAAAGAAAAAACCCCCAATTGACCCCGGCCTCGGTCTCGATCTTTTGATATATATATATATATATATATAGGAGAGTGAGCCTCCATAGCTTTCTTTCAAGTGAAAGCTTAAGGAAAGTGGAGCTTTATATGTAGTCTACCCCCCAAGGAGTGGAGTGGGCATGTGGGATAAATCCTTCACCTTTCCCCCCACAAGCAAATAGAGTGTTTTTGAGGACCACGGGAGCTCTGTATAGGCAAACACTGTGCTGTAAAGCACACTAGGACCCCTTGAATGATACGCTCGTCTTGAGATATCACATGCCCTAGTCCAGGTTTGACCATAAGTAAGGGGGTAAAAAATGGGTTGAAAACAATACAAAAACAAGTAAAAACGGGGTGCGAAACACTCGAGAAACCACTTGGGTGGGCTTCAAAGGTAGTTACCAATGCCCGTAGGGTACCCACGTCACATGCATCTACGCTCGGGTGCTAGAGTCTGAGCAACTAGAAAGCGTTTCAGTTTACGCAAGCTCACACCATCCCTCCACGTTAGCATCTTGGCCTACCCAAGGAAGTGCAACCCAAAATCCACGAATAGTGGCTAGTGACTCGTCCTCTGACTCTGAAGTCATGGAAGGGCACCCTACCAAGAACTCTGAGGAAGCAAGCCAAAACATGCCAGTTTGGGCCCCACAACCCGGATCTAGCATGTTTAGTCGCGTCTAATAGAGACCTTTAGTAGAGACCTTTAGTCGTCTAATCTTTAGTAGAGCTACACGCTCTGAACATGCGACAAGTGAAGTAAACGAAGGAGGAGGGGAAGTAGATTCACCATTCACATCTCATGTAGACCCTGCTCTCCCAAAGAGTGTCCATGTGGATATTCTACCTTTGTTTAATGAAGGCCCTACTGAGCTACCACCTTCTGACGCTCTTCCTAAAGTAGAGGTCCCTAGAAGTCAATCCATAAGAAGTGACATTGCGTCCACTTCAAGAGAACCGTTTGGCATGCCAAGTTTAGATGGGATATTTCTCAATGAAAATTGGGAATATGATCTACACACGGAGACTCTGACTGACCTATACACGGGTTACACATACCATGTAGGTTGGTTAGAAGTCATACGATCTACATCTAGTGCCACCAATCTAGATGAACAACAACAAATGATATGTGAGGTTATTCATAGAATTATCCAATTCGAGAAGCAGAATAGGGGAGTGAACCTAGTTTCCACTGGCCCTATGAGATTTTTGGATATGGGCAAGGCCAAACAACCAACCCTGTCACAATTGGAGACTCCCTCGGGAGTCCCATAGATCCTTCGTATGTTGTTTCGCTTGGAGTCTCAATGCAAGTTGAGCCCACGAGCAGTAACTTTAGCTTTCCAACTTTGGCTCAAGTTTCCATTAGGGAATCCACAATGCCTACTCCGATGATGAGCATGACAAAAAGTGCACCCGTTTACCACTGTAGTTAGTACAACACCGCTACCTACAGTACCTACAACAGTGCGTACTAGTGCATATCGACCATATGTACCTATCGCTACTCATGCTCATGTAGCTCCTACACCTCTTGTTATGCCAATGGCATATGCTCCACGAATGCCTTATCACAATCCTTATCCAAGAGGAGCTAGGCCTAGTCACATATCATATCCTACGTCAGCTGCATACATATCAAGACCAATGCCAACTCCTGTCAAACCAAGCTATCCCAGAAGTGCCTCCACCAGCTATGTCTGCCCACCTAGGTGATCTCGCAGCGTTTGCTCAAACGATCGGACGATCTATTGCAAAAAACATGAGTGGCATCATGCCTGAGAGAGAACCTAGAAGCAAGGCAGTACAAGTGGCCAAGCTCACTCAGAACTTCAGTGGTAACGAAGATGTTAGGAAGCACATTGAAGTTTTTGAACACGTGTGTGATTCCTTGGAAGAGCACAATGAGCTACATAAGTGTAAAGCCTTAGGCTTAACCTTGAGTGGAAAAGTTGGAGATTGGTATCAAACTTTAAGGGTTGAAGAGCATACTCACTATCCCACTCTCAAGAGATTGTTCTTGAAAGAATACATACGTGAGGGTGTGCTTTGGGGCGTAGCATCTCAACTCCAAAAAGCTAAACGCGAGGAAGTAGAGTCAGTGAGAGACTTTATTAGTCGATTAAAGCATCCAAATTCTCGATGTACTCGATGAGCGCTTTAATAACAACCAACTACTTGATAGATTCATCCGAGGATTGCGCCACGAGGACATATACAATGGCCTAGTCATTAGAGGTCTTATGACATGGGAAGCAGTCACTGCCAATGCAATCCAGTAAGAAGACAACTTGATGATTGTAGGTAAAAAGGTGTCTTCTGAGACAAAATCTGTTAGTTTGCAAGTATCGGGGCACGAGCCAATAACTGTAAAACCTATTGCCAAGGAGCCCAAGATATCCTAAATGTCTATAACTGACCTTACTAAGGCTCTCCAAGAATACTTTAGGGGTAATCGAGCTCCTCAAAATAGCCATATGTACCCAAGAAGAGAGCAACAATGGTGTTCGGTTTGCTTAGGACCACATAACACGAGTGAATGTCCCACATTCAGAGTCAAATTCAATGGGAATTGCAATGCATGTGGTGGTAAGTATGGCCATCAATCTAAGGATTGCCTAGTACTTAAGCATATGTTAGTAAATCAGGCACCACTAGCCTGGTCAAACACACCTCAAGTACCCGCATTAATGCCTGCACCACCTGTCGAGCAAACGTCACAACACATAGTTCCAAGGAACCCAAATTTAGTCCAGTCTATGTCATTACCACCGCCAGTGCTAGGACCACAACCTCCACATCCAAGGATTACCCTTATAAACCAGATGGGTTGTGAGTCACATAGTGCGTGTGGGGATTATGAAGAGGAGATAGACCCCTGGCCACTGTTCCATATGGGATTGATACGTTTGAAATGACTCCTCAATACTACATACAGGATCATTTCGGGCAAGTCAAGCCTGTATATCAAGCGCCTGCTCTCACCACAAGAGGGAAAAACCTTAATACCTTGGCAAGGAGACCACCTCTTCAATGCTACGATTGTGATGGACCGCATCGTGTAGCGGAGTGCCCTAATAGGCTACAGAAGATCGCTACTCAAATGCAACCAAATCAAGGGAGCACATCAAGAATGCCGATACTTACATACAATCATTGCAACATAGATCATTTGATTGCTCAATGTCCACATAATCCGAGTGCACCTAAGATTACGCCATTGAATTTGGTTGAGGTCACCAATGAGGCACTAGGAACCACACCTGTTGTACCCGTGATGTAGTCACATGATCAATGCTTCAAAATCAAAACTACATTCTTGAAGAGAGGGATACTGCACCAATTGCTCGAGCAAAGAAAAAGAAAATGCGATGGAAGAGATCGCTTAATGCCACAAGCTCCAAGCCTAGTTCAAAGACTAATATAGGAATAGGAGATGACCCCGTGTATATGAATGATCCGGAAGATGATTCTGATTCAATAGAAACCATGGGGACCAAAGCTACTACTTTGAGAAACCTACGCGGGAGCTCAATGAAGGAGAATCAAGTGAATACATAAATCAGGGAAAACAAAGGGAAACTCCTCCGGCCCCACAATCAAGTCAGCTAATGCCCTCTCGGCTACCCAGACTGACTGAGACTCCCAAAGACAAGCCAAGTGTGGGCCAAAAAACCTCAAGAAAAAGATTGGAACTTACCCAAACCCAGTAGAGGAGATTGAACAAGTGCAACACTTAAGGGGTTCGGTGGAAGAAACACAAAGAGAACTAGAGCCAGACCCTAGAAGAATCAAACTTCCAGACACAGTGTTTCCTACACAAGTTCAGCCTCACAGGAGCCATAAACCGTTAGCTATACCTAGTATCATTCGGGAAGAAAGTGAGGATAGGACATCAGAAAGTGGACAGACACCTTTCTTACTTGAAAGAATGTTTAGTGAGGGAATGTTTGACCCCATCTGCGAAGCAGAAGTGATTCCATCTTCACCAGTCCCTAGTCAAGGGCCGATATCTCGAAAAGTACCGTTGAATGTGTCCAAACTAATGGATTTCATGTCCTCTGAAATCAGAACCACGATCATATCCAAGTTATACGGAGATCCTGCGCTATTCTTAGCTCTTCGGGCATTTCTCAATGGGGAACTGAAGGCGGGGTTACCACAATTTGCAAATATGGATAGACCCGACACGCTTCAAGATGAGGAGGAACATTTGGATCTACAACCCAACCTAGATGAAGACTCGGTCGTTGAAATACCTGTTAACAAGTTGGGACAGTACTTTGAAGGTGATGAATCTAATGCAACCCTCCCCATTACTACCAAGGGATTAACTCTAAAGGTAATCCTTGATGGTGGTGATGGAGTGAGCATTGTGACTAAAAACTGTTGGGAATCTATGGGAAGACCTCACCTCGAAGTCATAAACATAGTGGTTAAGATGGCAAACGAAACTATTTCTAAACCTATTGGAATGTTAAGGGACCTTAAGATCAAGGTTCTGGGATACAAGGTAAGACATACCTTCATTGTAATGGATTTCTCCAAGCATCCTATGTCATATCAAATGATCTTAGGACGTCCTTTCATGAGGGAAGCACATATGGTGCATGACTAGTCGAAAAACCATGTCTACCTACAATTCCACGACTCTGTCATTCGAGTTGATCTTGAGAATGGTCGTGTGCATCCTTTAGGAAGCAAGGTTATCATCAATAATCGATTGGATACCACTATTCACTCAGCCCCATTAAAGTATTGCTATACATGCAAAAAAGAGACTGATGATGGGAAACATTCTCCTTATATGGATGTCCTACCGGGTATGATTGAGTCGGATAACGTGGATTGGTTACACCTAGCGGCAACCATAGACACATGGGGAAATAGAGGAACAAGTTGGGTAATGCCTAAGGGGCAAGATATGCCACCATTAGTGCCAGTAAACATGATAGGTGTTATGCAATTGACTCCTGATGGCAAGAAAGTGGCAAACTTCCCTGACACTTAAAGTAGCGAAGACTCTGATCAATGCAATTTTGAGTCTGAATCTCAAGAAGAAATTGACTCTGAGCCTGATGGGGGGGATGAATCAAATATTCACCTAAGTGTGGAAGCAACGTGCTCAAGGCCTAGGATAGTGACCTCCTGCAGTTCATCCGAGAGTGAGGGGGACACAAGTGAAGATCGACGAAGTGAGTCCGAATCTTATAGAAACAAAAATCAAAAACTTGGTAAGAAGAAAACGAGACATAAGCGACAATGCTATCGAGCTAATGTACGAACTACAATAAACAAAGAGAGATCCATTGCAGAATGGCTTAGTTATGTAGGAGCTATTGACGCTCATCTCGGAAGTTCGCGGATAATTAGGGACAATACCTCCAAAGTGTCATGTGGTGTATTCCGCAACCTCATGACATCGCCCAATTAGAAATCGAAGAGAAGCTGAAACTAAGTTGTACTACGAGAAGGCGTCAAAACCGAGAGTTAGCTCAGCAACAAAAGGATGCGAAATTAAAAGAAAAAAGCATGGCACAACAAGAATCGGTAGACTGACACCCCGCACCCGAGCATTTCAAATCATTTACCACACGGGGAAACGTAAAGTTGTCTACACAAAAGCCCAAAGAACGCCTACCAATGGGAGTAGCGGTGTCTACGATGGCCCCCGACGGTAGTTAAGGAGATAGAACTATGATGGCCTGGCAGTAGTTAAGGAGATAGAGCTAGCAGAACCACGTGAGGAGTCTAACCCAGTCTTTATTGCTCAAGACCTCACCAAGACGGAAGAAGCTACACGTAAGAGGCTTCTTAAAGAATTCAAGGACATATTTTCTTGGACATACCATGATATGAAGGGTGTTCCACCCTCTGTGGTGCAAACCACAATTCCAATGATTAGCACTACTAAACCAGTCCAGCAACGTCCCTACCCAATGAATCCTAAGTATGCAAAGATTGTGCAAGAGGAAATTGAAAAGCTTATAAAATGTGGATTCATATATCCTATTGAGCACTCAGAATGGGTTTCTCCGATAGTCATTGTACCAAAGAAGAATGGGAAACTCAGAGTGTGCGTTGATCTCAAAAAGGTTAATGCAGCCACTAGAAGGGATCATTACCCCTTGCTGTATTCTGAACATGTGCTTGAAAGAGTTGCAGGTAAGGAGGCTTATGGCTTTTTAGATGGGTACTCTGGATATAATCAGATCACAATTACAGTAGAGGACCAAGCTAAAACAGCTTTTATAACGGAGTTTGGAGTGTTTACCTTTCGCGTCATGGCCTTTGGCTTAACCAATGCACCTGCAACCTTCCAATGATTGATAAACACAACCTTTAAGGAATATCTAAAGGACTTTTGTGAAGCTTTCTTAGATGATCTTTGTGTTCATTCCTCTTGGGAGACGAGCACTTGAAGTGTTTACAAAAAATATTTGAAAGGTGTAGATTATATCGCATCTCATTGAATCCTTTCAAATGCCAATTTTGGGTTAAACACGGAGTTATTCTAGGGCATATATAGTGTCCAAAAATGGGATTTCCACCGACGAGAGTAAAATCAAGGTCATTCTAGAATTGCCCCCACCTACCAACTACTATAAGGGAGTCCAATGCTTTATGGGCCATGTTGGTTATTATATCGAAGGTTTATTTTATTCTTTGCTGAGATAGCTCGACCATTGTACAAGCTTCTCATCGAGTTTATTTGGACCGAAGATTGTGATCGTGCCTATGAGCTATTAAAGAAGGCCTTGGCGAGTGCTCCAATCTTGAGAATGCCTAACTGGGATTTAATCTTCCATGTGCATATTGATGCATCAAACTTTGCTATTGGGTGTGTACTAACTCAACTTGGAGAACATAAACTAGACTACCCCATTAGCTTTGCCAGTCGCCAATTGAACGATGCTAAAATGAACTACACTACTACTACGGAGTGAGAAGGGTTGGCAATAATATATGCAGTAAAGAAATTTCGTTATTACCTTCTTGCCACCAAGTTTGTTTTCTATGTGGATCAAGCATTGTTGTATCTGGTAAACAAACCATGCTCCACAGGAAGAATCACACGATGGCTATTGATTCTTCTTGAGTTTGATTTCACTGTTGTTGTGAGACCTGGCAAAAAAACATGTCATGGCTGATCATTTGTCTCGCATACCTAATGGTGAAGCTCCTACGGAAGTTGATGATGACTTACCTGACACTTCCTTGTTCATGGTGGAGACAATGCCCAAATGGAGTGAGAAGATTGTTAACTTTTTGGTTAATAGTGGCTTTCCACCCAAGGAGCTTCGTAAAGACCTAGCTCAAAAGCTGATCAAGGAATGCGAACCCTATTGCCTGATGGCCGTGACTCTTTATAAAAGAGGAAAGGATGACGTTCTTAGACGTTGTTCCCGAGAGGATGAGTATCTATACATTTTGCAAGAGGCACATATGGGCGTAGCCGGTGGTCACAGGAGACTTAACTGTGCGAAAGATCTTACAATCAGGGTATTGGTGGCAAACTATGTTCCAAGATGCATCACTTTTTGTGAAGGGTTGTGAGATGAATGCCAACGCTACAAGAAACCCCAGTGGAAAGATCAGATGCCCCTACATCCAATTAAAGTAAACCAACCATTTGAAAAGTGGGGTTTAGACTTTGTAGGTCCAATTAGCCCAGCGGCCCGCAACACACAATCTCGCTATATTATTGTGGCCCCACTGACTATATGACCAAATGGACTGAAGCGAAAGTGACACGTGTAAGGCAAATGCGAGGACAACAGCCAAGTTCCTCTTTGAAAATATAATCACACGCTTCGGTTGTCCTTTTGAACTTGTGAGCGACAATGGTACGCATTTTATAAATGAAGTGATTAAGGAGCTCACAACAAATTTCATGATATCCCATTATAAATCTACTCCTTATTATTCGCAAGCTAATGGCCAAGCCGAGAGTACCAACAAGACCTTAATCTCTATCCTGACAAAGACTGTTGAGGCTCATCGCACGGATTGGGATCTAAAGCTTACGACAGCTCTATGGGCCTATCGTACTGTGTACAAAGTGTCTATTAATTGCACACCATTCAAAATGGTATATGGCCAAGAAGCAGTCATGCCGTGGGAATTTGTCATTCCTAGTCTTCGTGTTGCTACTCAAGAGGGTTGGGATGGTAGTCCCATAGTAGAGCGTTTGTATATACTTGAGCGGCTAAATGAAGAAAGACAATTGGCTGTGTACAATGCCCTTGTGGCGAAGGATAGAAGGAAAAAATGGTTTGATCGCCACACCTGAAGGACAAGGACATCAAAGTTGGGGATAAAGTCTTGATGTATGGAGTGCGTAACAAAAAGAAGAAACTCAAATATGCTGGTAAGAGACCGTATAGAGTATGTGAAATTACCCCACAAGGTACCATCTGAGTGGAAACTCTCAACGGAGTTGAAACCATTGGATTCCTCAATGGGAGTAAATTCAAAAGATACTATGACCCCCTGAGCCAAGAGGAGTTACAGGCAATCCATCAGAAGAAGGTAGCTAAAGAACAAGCTGAGCTTAAGAAGATACAAGCAAGCCAAGAACGTCAACAGCATGTTAGCCAATGAGAAGCCAACTTGGGGATTATGCAAGCATTTTTTGAGGAGGCAGAGGAGGATTCACTGGAATCTGACCCGCCTCTAAGATACCCAATTGAGCTACAGAGTCCTTACGGCGGGGAGGTGCTGTATAATGCATTATTGGATACCGGAGCTCAACACAATTTGCTATCATATGGAGTGTGGTGTCAACTTGGAAAACCACCTTTATCCAAGAGTGCTATCCAAGTTAAGGGTATCAATAAGAAAAAAAGCCCGGTCTCAGGAATTCTGTGCACTCCTGTTGCCTATGACAAGGGGACCATAATTCAAAGCTTTTTGGTTATGCCTACTGGTACCATGGAGGGAACTATAAACTTAGAGCGAATGGATGTTAGCCACCAAGTGCAATATTGGCTGGGAAACCAGGCGAGTTACAACGCAAGAACTAGGACTGCTCAAAATCCCGCACCTAAGCCATCAACTCTCGACAAAATGCTAGATAACAAAAAATCACAAAGTCAAGTAGCCAAACCATCTTTGATTGTTTGCCACCCCTCAAATGCTTCAACGCCAAGAATGGAAATAGGCATTGTGCTCTCCAAGGCTCCGCTTACTATACCAAAGAGTACATACAAATAGGTCCCAAAAGCTTCGTTATTAACAGCTACCTCCACTACTCAATCTCGTTCAGATAAGAAGCCTCATAGTAGGGAAGCAGCTACCCACCCGAGAAAAGGTACCGTGACATCATGTTGGATTCCTAAAAAATTATTAGCAACCCAACGATACTACAAAAGGAATGACCAGATTTGGGTCCCTAAACATAAGTTGAATTGCTCTACATCGCCTGTAAAACCTTATAAACCAAACGTTGCCACCCCAACGACAATTCAAGACCGTGGTAAAGGAAAGGTAACGGAGTGCTCCAGACCACTTCTTCCAGAGCTAGTTTGGATTCCTAAACGATATCGATCGATACCACCTAGCTCAGGAAGGGGGGAGCCACATGAAGCTTCTAGCTCCTCATGCCAGGCACCCGTTGATGTGGAAGTTTCGGTACAGTCTACACCTACCCTTGTCAATACCCACCAAGTAACCAATGAGTCTACATCTCTCCTTATGACAGTATCATCGGAAACCATTTTCATATCTGCAATTTGATGTAGCCATAAGGGTCATAAAAAGCTATCTGACCACATCACCACCTATGACCCGCTGGACAAATTGGTTCCAAGAGGCTGCAACATCATTGCAAAAAATATGATCTACCCAAGGAAGGAGGGAGCATGTACTCACGTTCGACATTCTCTTGCCTCCTCCCCTAACCTTCCCCCCTGACCATGTAATTGCCAAATTCAAGGGGATGTATATATATATAGCTTCATACACAAAAAAGAAAAGAAAAGAAAAGAAAAAAACTAAAAAGAGCAAGAGCACATTAAGAGGAGAAATATCCGCACACAATTAGGAACTAGATTGACCTGTCTTCATAAACCTACTGATGCTATATCTGTGTTTGTAGATATGGCAAATGCACGAGCATCACACACTTCATCCACTCCCACTTTTGGTGAGAGGTATCATCTGTACCTTTCTCAAATATTTCACATGTGCTATCCTGTAATTAAAACCAAATTCGATCATATAGATGTACTAGCCAAAGAGGGAAATGTTGAGGTACTAGAATGGTTAATTCGCTTATTGACCACGACTGACCCCTACTCCGTAGAGGATGTATCCCCGATAGCCCAAGACTTTCCTTTTCCACAAGATGACTATCCTCGCATGGTTACATTCTTGATGAGTTTATGTGGATGGGAATACGAAGAAGATATATCTGACGATGAATGGACGGATGAAACTCATGGCACTACCGAGCCTGACTTTATTTATTTGGATGATGCGGATAGAGGCTTAGCCTTAGGGCTAGAGCCAAGACTCTACAACATCCTCTTACCATATCCTTAGTATAGTAATGTGGTGACTGGTAGGTAGGTTAGTGTTTTCAAGTTGTTTCTAGTTTTGAGTCCTTAAACGAGTCTTTATTTTTTTTCCCCTGATGTGCCTCTCCAGGTATAGTGTTTGTTAGTTAATTATACAGGTTGAAAAGCTTGAGGTGGGTTCGCTTCCAAGTCCTGAGATTGCCACAATGTTCATCACATAAATATCTACATGTGTAAGCTTTCTCATCGAATCAAGGAGATCTCCAATTTACAGGTGTAATTCTTCCATGCCCACTCTCTTTAATTTTTACTGTTCAATTAATTGCATAAACTAGGATGCATGACCACATGGAATTTGTCAACGCATTACTTAGTTTTTGAATTTGCCTAACGTGTTAGTGTAATCATTAATGAGTTTAACCTTATTTGAAAAATTCTTGGGAATACATGAAGTCCTTAGTTAACCTTGCAATATGGTTGTCTTAGGTCTAGGGTTATAACCATCTTAATGTTTGAACAACTTGGCCGTGTGTGTGTTGACCTCTAAGACATAGCTTTTACCCCTTTGTCGAAAGGATGTAAGAACACATTATAGTTCAGGAGCGAAGATCAAAAGATATAAATAAAATAAAAAGAAAAGCCTACAAAAAATGGCAATACAAGTCTATTATGTGCTCTAATGTTGGCCTATCACCTTATTGACACTTGGTAGGCGAGGAGTATTCTACTCTAGACCGATGCCCTGGGTTGGTAGGGGGTAGCCGTGCCTAAGGTGAACTAATAGATTCCTCGAAGAATGCCTTGTGTTAAACATGGCACCAGGATCTATACTAGTTTTGCCTTAGGGAGGTCGCCATTGTGTGTAAAATTTATCACGTGCATAAAGAAATAATGGCAAAAGGCTCCTATAACTCTGATGTTTCTTGTGTCCCTAGGCTCTTGGGATTAGCTTGTTCTTAGAGTAGACACATTGTGGTCATCTGTTTATTTATTAAGCTTGGTAATTTTCCTTGACTTAGGCCCGTTATAGACCTTGACTAACCTTCGACACCTTGCTAACTCTTGAATTACTTTCAATAATTTTAAACTCCTGTTAATTTACTACGCTAGCTCATTCATGTGACCCCTTAAACTAAGTTCTCATGGCAACATCCATTGTGGTCTAACATGCTTGAATTTATTACACTCTATATCTTTTGAATTCTAGCATACTTTCACTCTACTTCCCTATTTTGCAGACGGTCTCCCACAACAAACCCTATCAAGCTTACCATACCATAGCTTCCAAGGACGGAATCTATATCAGAAAAGGGGGCATGTTAACCTATGATGACGGACATTAAGACGTACTACTTTTTACGTCATGTAATTAATTTAAGTATTCTGAGTCATGGGCCGGGCTTGTCGGCACCACATGTAAAGGATAAAGGGATTGGGTGATCTCGTCGCGACGATGAGAGGTGCACCTCAAATGTCAGCACGATAAGGGTTAGGATCGGCCGGCCATGTATGGGCGCCCATGTGTGAATGGCTAGGTCACCTATAAGAGTCAAATGTAACCCTAAAACCTCTTATTCTCAATGTGTTGAATACAAGGAGTGCTCTTGCCTTATCTTCTCCATCCCATTCTCCTGCGTGTATGTGTGTGTGTGTGTGAGAGAGAGAGAGAGAGAGAGAGAGAGAGAGCGATCGAGCACTGCGTGGCGGCACGGTGGCACGGCAGCAACAGCGAGGCGGTAGAGCGACGGTGACGGCTCCTTCTTCACTACGGCGCGAGAATCCTTCACGACGGCGGTCTGAGCGGTGAGTGACACACCTTTGCTCCCTGTTTGAGCTTGCTAGTTTCTGGTTGAATGCTTGCAGCAGCCATTCGTGGCTCGCTTTTTACGGTGCCTGGCAAGTCCCCAGCTCCGACAGGTGCAGCAAAAGCGCACACCCCTCAGGATCTCCAGTCTCCTCCCCAATCAATCCCCTTTTCAGAATAATAAAAGATCTTGTTTCTACCAGTTTTGGCCTACAGAGAGAAAATATTCTAGAGAGAGATAACTCAGTTTTAAGATATCTTTGGATGGAAAAATATCCTTTCTTATTAAACTAAATTTTCCCGAAACAGAAGTTTAAAAAGAATTTCCTAAGGTGCATTAGAAATAAATTATAATCTGCTCAAAAGACCTTAGCCTAAGGATCCAGATTTTCTAAAAATTTTGGATTAAGGTTCTGAGGAGCCAATAAGATTAATCCAAATGTAGGGAGGAGATAAATTGAAGAAATAAAGAAAAACCCCCCAAAAATGAGTAAATATTCACATAAGATGAAGAGTGGACTAAGGACTAAAGAAAATAATTTTTTAACAAACTGATTTTTGACACCTCTCAGAGTGGGGATTCCCCCTCATGAAAGAGGCGCCTTTTTTCTCATCATTGCTTTCCATTTTAAATCAAGAAAATGGGATATTTCATCTCTCCTCTCTCCTAATTCAAGTCTAGTTCCAAAAAGTAAGCTGAACTAACCCAAAAATGGTCAAAAATTAACCAAACTAATGTGAAAAATTCTAGAATCAATTTGCTTGGTTTGAGGCTCACTTTTTCCTATAAATAGAAGCCTCCCCCTTTGTAAAATCTTGATAGTGTTTATGCGCTGTTACTCTACTCCTTCCCAAATCCAAATACATTGAATTCACTTGATAATTCAATTACTTTTGACTAAATCCTCTCCAACAGAATTGGTGGCTACTCTTGATCCAAACAAGAGTAGAACCCTCAATCCCTTAAGCCAAAGGAAAGCTCACAAAACTCCATGTAAGCTAAAAACTCTACTTTTTTAATGTCTAATCTATGGTTTTCTGATTTCTTTGATTTTTAGTGAATCTTGATGATATGCCTTGATGAAAAGGCCACCCCCTTCTCTTCCTTAAGAATTCAGCCTTTCTTTATCCTAATATGTGTAACAAATAATTTGATTTAAACTTTTCCTAGTATTTACTCTTTAGAAAGTGAAAATTGAATAGATTAGAGTACTTTACTTCAAATTGAAATTAATTTTAAAGTCATATTAGAATGTAAAAATTGAGAAATGGTGAGCCATACAAAGAAGGCTATGGTAAAATTTTCTTCAAGTTTTTGGAAATAAATTTTATCTTTATGTTATTCTAAAAGAGTAATCCCAACCGTTTGTGCATTCTAAAAGAAATATTTTTATTTACTCCATGTACATATTCATCTATGAATATGCATGGATATCATTGATATAATTATTGAAATTAATTTCTATGCGTAGAAAGATGCATATTGGAATTTTTTTTATTATAAAAGTGTTATTCTCATTAGATTTAAATTCTATGCTTGGAAAGATGCATAATAGAAATTTTTTTATTATAAAAGTGTTATTTTCATTAGATTTAAATTCTATGCATAGAAAGATGCATATTGGAAATTTTTTTATTATAAAAGTGTTATTTTCATTAGATTTAAATTCTATGCATGGAAAGATGCATAATAGAAATGTTTTTATTATAAAAGTGTTATTTTCATTAGATTTAAATTCTATGCATAGAAAGATGCATATTGGAAATTTTTTAATTATAAAAGGGTTATTTTCATTAGATTTAAATTCTATGCATAGAAAGATGCATATTGAATTTTTTTTAATTATAAAAGTGTTATTTTCATTAGATTTAAATTCTATGCATAGAAATATGCATATTGAAAATTGTTTTTATTATAAAAGTATTATTTTCATTAGATTTAAATACTATGCATAGAAAGATGCATATTGGAAATTTTTTAATTATAAAAGTGTTATTTCCATTAGATTTAAATTCTATCCATGGAAAGATGCATAATTGAAATTTTTTATTATAAAAGTGTTATTTTCATTAGATTTAAATTCTATGCATAGAAAGATGCATATTTGAATTTTTTTTATTATATAATTGTTATTTTCATTAGATTTAAATTCTATGCATAGAAAGATGCATATTGGAAATTGTTTTTATTATAAAATTGTTATTTTCATTATATTTAAATTCTATGCATAGAAAGATGCATATTGGATTTTTTTATATAAAAGTGTTATTTTCATTAGATTTAAATTCTATGCATAGAAAGATGCATATTGGAAATTTTTTTATTATAAAAGTGTTATTTTCATTAGATTTAAATTCTATGCATAGAAAGATGCATATTGAAATTTTTTTTATTATAAAAGTGTTATTTTCATTAGATTTAAATTCTATGCATGGAAAGATGCATAATGAAAATTTTTATTATAAAAGTGTTATTTTCATTAAATTTAATTTCTATGCATAAAAAGATGCATAAAGAAATTCTTTTTATTTTAAAAGAGTTATTCCTATTAAATTGAATGTTTTGCATAAATAGATGCATAAAAGGATTTTTCTTTTATATTAAAGTGTTTTTTCCATTAAAGTTGGATTTTATGCATAAATAGATGCATAAAGAATTTTTATGTCAAAATTGGATTTTCTTTAATTCTATGTTTAATTTCCATGAGTATTTGCTAAATGAATAGGTAAATACTCTAAGAGAGAAATTTTTATCGTTTCATATTCACTCAGATTGTAAAGAGAAAATTTTAAAAATCTATCCAAGTCAAAATTTTAGATAAATGATTAATTTCTTCCTCATCAAAATTCTTGATTAATTTGGAAATCAGTTAATTGAAGATTCAATGAATGAAATTCGATAAATTAGTAATTGAAATATCACCCCCCTTTTTGAGAAAGATAGTTCAGGAAGAACCTTATCAAACCGTCGAGAATTAGACTATGACCAAGACCAAACTCTTTCGTCAAATTCGAGGAAAGACGATGTGACCAATTCAAAAAAATACACTCAAATCTCCCACCAAATTCGGAAACTAAATTAAGACCCTTCGAATAACTGATATGAGGATCAAAGTTACAGAATTCGAGGAATTCTGTTTTGAAATTCAGTATTACGATTATAAAGTTTTTGGGGATACTGATGTAAGATATACTCATTGTATTCAAAAGAAAATCAAATCGAAAACTTGCATAGAAACCCTATTTTCTTAAAGGACTGTCTTACGCCAGAATGTTGGAGGGAGCATTTGGTATATGTGTTTTTCTAAGGGAAGTTTGGTTGCAACAGCTGGCGGGGAGTGTCAAAGGACAGCTCACGCGGTAAAGCTTGCCCAGGTCTTGGTGGCCAACATCGGTACGGATAAAACGGTGCGCTTCTGGTAGTATGATGGACGAGGGCCAATGAAGCGGTCCCTGAGTGAAGTGCCAGGACACCTAAGGAGAATCCTGGAGGGTTCTGACCAGGCGATGCATGGGCTCGCGGTGCCTAGAACACCCATGCGTATGTTGTGGAAGATATTGTATGATGGACCAATGATTATTGTAATGTGTTACTGGATCTCATTGTTGCTACAGCAGGTCTCAACGGAGAGTCCAGAGTGATATTGTTTTTTTTTAGAAACAAGGATTGGATGAAAATTTTGAGTTATAAGATCTGTAATCAATAATTGTTTGTCAATGGATTGTTTTATAAGTTAAAGTTTAAAGAGGAGTGTGTGCGTATCTATATCCGAAAGAAAAAGTTAAGAAAGGCATTCAATTATGGGTGGGTGAGTAATTGTCTGGTTCTACCGATTCCAGTGGGGGTTGGGCGATGGCTAACCCATGGGCTAGATGGGTAGGCTGGAATCAATAGAGTTTTAATAATGAAATTGATTAATAGGAATACGCTTAGAACTCGAGTAGTTAATTAAAAACCTGAAGACTTCTCAAATGATTAGATCAACGGATGTGCCTGATTTCAGTTAGGAAAAAAAGCGTTGATTTCGTCAAGTTAAGTTTGTACTAGTTTTCCTTCTATCTGCTTATTTCAGGTGAAGGATAGTTTAGTCCCTTGACCCCGTTCAAAAATTCGTAAGAAAATCAAAAAGGTGGAATCGTCCCTGTTTTCCAGGCAAGGAAAATTTTCCCGGTTTCGGTTTCGGAATGACCACCAGATTAGTCTCATGTCCGAACATTCGAGGGCGAGGCCTTGAGTGGGAAACCCTGCCCCGCACAAGAGAAAGTTACTTCCGCTGCTATCAACAATCGGGACTGATGCGCAGAGGGGACAGAGGGATCTCATAGAAACGAGGACTATGACGATGTGGGCGCAAAGAAATTTCTGATGTCGAGTGCACATGTTGCACTAGGACCACCAATCGATCATGCCTTGTTTTCTTGAATCCTAGTAGATGCCCCTTCTAATGGTTCTCAACCACATCTTGATGTCAAGCTCCATGCTGTCCAATGGCACTGGGCTACAAATACACCCAATCTCCATTGTGAAATTGTTTCTCAACTCATCCCTCATATTGTGCATGAGTAGAGCCCCAACCTTGTCCCTTGGCCTTCTCTTGACAAAGATGCACTACCCTCCATGGTGTGTTCTGCTAGAAAGGTTTTAGGGAGAAGAGAGAGACAGAGATAGAGAGAGAGAAGGTTACACAGTACAGATTTGAGGTTGTTGGGGAGAGGGAGGTAGATGTGGGTGTGAGGAGATTTGAATGTGTGCACGCATGCATGATAGAGATAGAGAAGTCTGCAAATCTAAGAACATTAGAGAGAAGGAAGGGGGGGGGGAGAGAGAGAGAGAGAGAGAGAGAGAGAGAGAGAGAGAGAGAGAGAGAGAGAGAGAGAGAGAGAGAGAGAAGAGTGAGAGTGAGGCTTTCATTGTAGAGAGATAGATTGAAGATCTACTCACAATATAGAGAGAGTGTGTGTGAGTGAGAGAGAGAGAGAGAGACAGAAGGTTGCATAGTAGAGATATAGGTTGAAGATCTACTCACAGTATAGGGAGAGAGTGAGTGAGGGAGAGAGATAGAGAGTGAGTGTGAGTGAGTGAGAGAGAGAGATAAGGAGTGTGAGTGAGTGAGAGAGAGAGATAAGGTTGCACAGCAAAGAGAGAGAGAGAGAGAGAGAGAGAGAGAGAGAGGCTGCATAGTAGAGAGAGAATGAGATATGGAGATTTGAGGTTTGGGGTGAAAAGGATGATGTTGGAGAGAAGAATAATATGAAGGGAGAGAAATTTGAGATGAAAAAAGAAGTTTTTTGATATAATATGGTTTGAGTTGGGTTTTTAGAGGGAAAAATGGACTTCTTAATTTTTTTGAAAAATCCCATTTTTAGGGTTTTTTGACCCACGAGATTGATGGGGCTGAAATCGGTGGATCCCTCTACTTTTTAGAAGCTACCCCCCCTTGCTTTATGGAACCCTCCTACTTTTTGCATTCCACCTCCCTAATTTATGAAGTCCACTCCCTACTTTTTGAACCCCACAAATGTAGTGAGGGAGACAAGCCTAGTTGCCCCCTACTTTTGGAGGAGACCAAATGTGCATACTCCTCTCTTCCTATTGGTCCATTACTAATAAGGTCATTAACAAAGGGCCCAAAATATGCCCAAAGGTTTCCTAATGGTATTCTATTTTGTTTGAATAACAATTTCAATGGCAACGCAACAAATCCAAATTTATTCATCAGGGATTGGCTTTTTGAAGAGAAGTCATATGGCATGAGATTAGAGTGCAAGGTGTAGTCGTCCTTGTTGTTGTAGAAATATCAAAAAAGTACAAGGTAATTTTTCCAAATACATTCCTAGATGATCTCACCAATCTTAAGAGACTGTATTTTGGGAAGTTGTTTGAGGAAATGGTGGGATCCCGAAAGAAACAAGGTATGGTAGCTTCAAACCCTGCTATCATCGAGGCTACCAAGCATGCTGTGTTCAAGTGCATAACATTCTACAAAGCATACTTACTACTTGGTTGTACTCTTATATTTGTAAACTAAACAGATATAATAATGTGTAGATGGATTTGTAAGTGCCATGCAGAGAGATCTATTATAGGTGTGTCTGTAATCATAAAAGAATGGCGCAATCCAAAACATGAGAGCACTATGTATACATCAGCAACTTCAAGACCTTTGGGATATAGGGATATACAAGAGATGCCCATTGCTCCTTGACTTTCCAAGTGGAAAATTTCTCAAGAGCGACAAGGAGATGTATACTCGGGCTTGTAAAGTGAGCAATCAACCATGCTATGAACTATACAATTAGATATTTCACTTTATTTTAAATATTGTTTCTTATATCTTTTTGAATCATGAATTCTATTGTAAAGCCTAAAAGTCTATGTGACAAATCACATGTTCAAGAGCAAGGGCAAAAGTCTTATGAAAGATGAAGGGGATGATGAAGATGAAGAGGATGATGATGATGAAGGGGAAAAAGTGCCAAAAAAGGATGCAACAAAGAAGAAGGGAAAAGGAAAGTCACTACAAGAAGAGGACGACTCTAATACCTCTCCATCAGAATATGAAGATAGTGATTCTAATAATAGCACTCACAAGATAGAGGCAACTCCAAAAGTTGAAGAAGTTGGTCATGCAGCAACATAGGCAAGGCACTCTTTTACTTGTGGTTCATTGGTATTATTGTTACATTGTTTGGATACTAACATAGATTAAGTTATGGATTCAGATAAGCTTAGCAAGAGGTGAAGCGCCAAATGCACCATTGCGACCAATTAATCCACCTAGCCTGGGTGACCTAACTCCAATCCAAATGAGTTTGTTAGGTATGATTTTACTCATTGGTAATGATTTTACTCATTTGTGTGGTGCATACACTTACAAAAGGTATGCTTTGTAGTAAGAGTGTCTCATCATACCACGACAGTAGTCCTTGTCGGCTCTCAGTGTGAGACGACGACGAACATCAAAGTGCTAGTTCCTCTACCATTATAGAAGCCTTTGCATTAACATGTGTAATAATCTATTGTGACCACATGTGAAAAGATTGTAAAGGTGTGTCTTATATCTTGTAATAACAATTGATGTATAACGCTACTCAACATAGTGTGGCAGGACATCATTCTACAAAGATGATGGCATATGTTGGGGATCCTTTGAAGATAGGTCGTGCACTTTTGAACCAGTAGTGTCCACCGGAGCTAGAACGTGTCTTTGATATGTTACTGAAGGCCAACATGAGATACATGACCTTTACTGTTAAAGATGTCAATACAAGCACAGCGTGTGATTGTATTGTAGTGAGGTTTCCCACACAGGAGATTCTATTTATGGCTACCCCGAGGACATTGTCCCACCATGGAATCTCTACACATGTGAGTGATGAGATGATTTTTCCTTCATTAAGAACTTATGTGTTGTTGCTGTGCACATGTTGCATGTATGTCATGCTTACACTTTTTGTGTATGTCATTTAGGTAGATGTAGAGAAGCATGCATTGCTTCAAATTTGTGAGACCATCTTAGACGGCAATGGCTCTATTATTATCATTGATGTTGTTTATCAAGTGGCAACCATTATAGCTCACGTTGAGTGCTTTGGCTTCTCTTTAGACACCCTAGTGAATGTGTGATGTACAGCGTAGATTAGAAGGGCCTTTGGACAAGAGATAAGCAACACTAACCATAGAGGTTTCCATTGAGCAGCATCACTTTTTGCTACAAAATGCATCTCATACTCTTGTGAAGATACCCTCATCCCGCTGCTACCTTCATGAGCATAGTTGGACAAAACCATACACAAACTTTCTCACCTGATTACGTCATTGATCCTTGCAACACGATGCACTAGGGCAGACGCCGCCCAGATGGGACAGCATGGCAAGGTATGGAGTTAACTCTTCATGTGCTCCAAAATAAGGGCCTTATATTTTTGGTGGAATTAAGAGAGATGTTTTCTTTACAGGTGGATCTCAGCGTGGATATGACTTTTGGGATAGCTTGTTGAGGCGTCATGTAAAGCAAGGGCAAGTGTTAGTAGAGCTTTATGCTAGATGTGGAGATTATGCTATGGTAGCACAAAAATTAGGCATGAACATTGTTTGTATTGATCCCGAAAAGGATGTAGTGGAGGCTGTCTTGATGAAGATTTCATTGTAGTGTAGTAAACATATTATTTGTGAATATTCAAGTGATTGGGTTATGATCTTATTTGTAGCAATTGTTTATCATTATGTGATGATCTTATTTTTCATATTAAAAAAGGGAGAAAGAGGTCAAGAGCAACGCATGTTGGGGTTTTCTAATAAGACATCATTCCCCTTTCTCTATTTGTGTGGATGAATAAGGTAGTGAAGCGTTTGTAGACTCAAGGATTTGTATGCAAAATTTGAGTTAAGTAAGCTTTGTTGAGAAATGAGAAAGAAATATAGAGAGAGTGACCAAAGAGAAGGACAGAAAGAGTGAGTGAGAGAGACGGAGAATAAAGAGAGTGAGAAAAGAAAGGGACTGAAAGAGCGAGAGAGAAGGGTAGAGAGGGAGAGAGAGAGGGGGGGAAGATAGAGAGTGAGAAAAAAAATGATTGAAAGAGTGTGTGTGTGTGTGTGTGTGTGTGTGTGTGTGTGTGTGAGAGAGAGAGAGAGAGAGGGAGAGAGGGAGGGAAAGGGAGGGAGGGAGGGAGAACAAAGAGAAGGGTAGAGAGAGAGAGAGAGAGATAGAGGGAGGCGAGAGTGAGTAAAGAGAAGGATTGAAGAGTTAGCAAATCGAAGGATACAGAGAGAGAGAGAGAGAGAGAGGGAGAGCCAAGAGAAGGATAGAGAGAGAGAGAGAGAGAGAGAGAGAGAGAGAGAGAGAGGGATAGAGAGAGAGAGAGAGAGAGAGAGGGATAGAGAGAGAGAGAACGAGAAGGATAGATAGAGGGGGGAGGATAGAGAGAGAGAGAGAGAGAGAGAGAGAGAGAGAGAGAGAGAGAGGGTAAAGAGAAAGATAGAGAAAGCGAGCAATGAGATGGATAGAGAGAGATGAGGATATAGAGAGCGAGAGAGGGAAAGAGGATATGACGTAAGAGAAGGATAGAGAGGGAGATAGAGAGCTACAAAAGAGAGAAGGGTAGAGAGTGTTAGCAAAGAGAAGGATAGAGAGAGAGAGAGAGAGAGAGAGAGAGAGAGAGCCAAGAGAACGATAGAGAGAGAGAGAGAGAGAGAGAGAGTAAAGACGAGGATTTAGGGGGGTTAGCAAAGAGAAATAGACGGTGGTAATAGAAGAGAGAGATAGTGTTGAAAAAAAGAGACAAGGATAGAGAGAGTAAGAGAAGGAGGGTGGGAGAGGGAAAGGGAGGGAAGAGAGAGAGGGTGGGAGAAGGAGAGAGGGGGTGGTGTGGGATGGTCGTTGGTGGGACAAGGAGAGAGAGAGAGAGAGAGGGAACATGGTGGAGAAGGAGAGACGGGGTGGTGTGGGATGGTCGTTGGTGGGACAAGGAGAGAGAGAGAGAGAGAGGGAACATGGTGGAGAGGAGAGAGAGGGAGGGTGGGAGAGTGAAAGGGAGGGAGAGAGAGGAGAGAGAGGGAGAGGGTGGGAGAAGGAGAGTGAAAGGGAAGGAGAGAGAGGGAGGGTGGGAGAAGGAGAGAGGAGGATATAGAGATGGATATAGCCCACACCACACTCTCTCTCTCCTAGAGAGAGTGAGAGAGAGAGTGGGAGAGGGAAAGGGAAAGGGAGGGAAGAGAGAGAGGGGGAGGAAAGAGGGTGGGAGAAGGAGAGAGAGGGAAGAGGGTGAGAGAGGAGAGAGGAGAGAGGAGAGAGAGGGAGGGTGGGAGGGTGAGAGAGGAGGATATAGAGATGGATATAGCCCACACCACACTCTCTCTCCTAGAGAGATTGAGAGGGAGTTGGAAAGGGAGGGAAGAGAGAGAGGGGGAGGGAAGAGGGTGGGAGAAGGAGAGAGAGGGTGGTGTAGGCTAGGCTAGGGCTAGGCTGGGCGGGTGGTGGTGGGCAGAGATGGTGGTGGCAATAGCTAGAGAGAGATTGTTCAAGTAGAGAGAGAGGGAAGCCAAGAAAATCTCCCTCCAAGGCTCCCTCCACCAAGCTCCCTTAATGACCATCCCCCTGCTATACAGTTGGAGAGACGGAAAACTCTCTCACTTGTAGCAAGAGTTGTATGATCCACACTAAGCTCAATCCAATGGGATTTGCATCCCTTTCGGAGCTAGGGATTCAACCCGTACCGGTGCACAAAAGCTTATCCATTTGATGATGGAGAGAATGCTAGGAATACTACTACTATTGACATAGACTAACACATACTCAAGCTCAATCTTGCCACACTCAATCACTCAACATCCCACTCATTCCATGCATCCAAACAAGAAGAAAGCTAAGCTATTGCATACACAAGCTCAAAGCATCCTTCATTCTCAAGATCTTACTTCCTAGCATGCACACACACCTTGAAGCTATCAACAACAAAGAAACATGCTTACTAGAGAATAGACATGAGAAGAGAGACAAACATCACTCATTGCATTAACAAAAGAATAGACTTACAATAATGTAGCTGGGGAGAGAGAAGAGCTTGCACCTCTATGGAAGAAGAGGGAGAGCTAGTCTCATGAGAGCTCAAACATGAGTTTGCCCAATGTGTCCATGCTCTCAAATGAGCCACCTTTTATACAAAAATTCTAGAACTCTCAAAAGTTCCCATGTGGGATTATTGTGAAGCCCTCTCCCACATACATCTACAAAGTGGAACTCTTTACAAGAGCCCTAAGTATCTTTTTTGTTGCTTCCTTGTATTGATCTTCATTTGCATGCAACACTCCCCCCTTCCTATTTTGCGCACGTCCTCGAGCGCGGTAGTAGCAAGAGCTGCAACAAAAACAATTGATACATTGAAGTCTTTTATTGAAAAAGAAAAAGAAAAGAAAAGAAAAGAAAAATCAGCAATGATATTTTTCACACGTGAGCATACAAGTGCAAGGCTGATTAAAGTTTTAATGAGTACTAAAATAGGTGAGTAAAGACTGGTCAAAGTGAGACTTAAGTAGTAGATAGTGCTACGTAAAGGCAAGTGTGCTTTGTACACCGCCGGTTATGTCCGTAGTCTCAATGTCCTACCAGTATGTAAGTTACTCCTAAATGGTATACCTACTCCTAAATATGAGCAAAGGTGATTGGAACTCTCAAATTTTTTTATTTTTTTATTTTTTTTTTTGATATGTGTGTAGAAGTTGATGAAGATTAAGGTTCTATCCCAAAGAGACCCAAGCAATGGCCAAGAGACCTCCGCCAAGAGAATCTAAAGACCGCTAAGTATCTCAAGGGCGACAGACCCTTTTTCTTTCTGTTATGACCTAAGGAGTACCCCTTGAAGATGAAAGCATCGGTCTTGAGGGCCCATAGTGTACCCCCGAGTCCTACCAACATCTATCAAGGCGATAGATTCCTCAAAGTTCTTCTTCTTAAGTTTTTAGACATCAGTGTTCACCCCATGGAAACCAAGGCATCGGCCCCAAGGTGCTAAGACAACCTCAGGTCCTACCAAGCATTTCACATGGCGGTAGACACTTCCTGTCTCAATTTATTTTGGATATATATTTATTAAGGCACATTTTCGTAAATTTTTATTACTCCTAGCACCTAGCTCATATCTAAGAGGTAGCTACCACTAAGGATAACTAATATACCTTGAAAACATAAGTACTTGGCATACTCCATTGGTATATATCCTACACTGTCTTTTAATAGAAATATCTTTTACTAAGTCTTCTAAGACTCTAGAACTCACTCACCATATTTTAACAACTAATCAAAAACTCAAACCAGCCAATATTGTGTGAACATGCAAACCATATATTCGAAAGATAAGAGCACAAAAAGAAGTAGAGATTAAGATTTGAATACACCTGTTGTAGTGCTCTGTTGATGTTGTTCGTTTGCATTGAGGCATTGCTGATTTTGGTGCAGATTGCTCCTCCTTGATCTTTGTAGGCGTAGCATGTCTCCCCCCTTCCTAATTTGTTTGCATGGTAGGTGGACTATAGGGGCGTGTTTGATGCTCTTTTTAAGCTGAGATCTCTGCAAAAAGTTTTATTAACAAAAAGGAAAACAAAGGAATAAAATTTGTTAGTGGTGCCAATCACCGAATATAGCCGAGGGGAAAAACCCAGTGGGATAAAAGTGCCCTGGCTTGTCGATCTTATTGTGGAGTCGATATGCTTACCCTTGCCCTGGTAGTGGAGATCATCTCAAAAAGTACATAATCCTTTAAAGGCATAAGGAACCACACTATTCAAACATTGATCTACCAAAGAGCTTCATTTGTAGTGTTGATGCCTTATCTTTGGTTTTAGGTATGTCCTTTTTAAGAGGTGGGAGTTTTAGCAATTGTCTTGGAATTTGAGCAAGATAAGAGGATTTAGGCATTGAAATGCTAGAATCTATGCTCAAATGAGACTCCTTTGGACTTGCCTTAGGTACACCAGTTGATGGTTGAATTGTGAAACAAGGAGAAATAGGGACAACAGGTGTCTCAATACATGTTTTAGGAAGATCAACACAAGTTGTTTTGTGGGTGCTATCATAGCCACCTTTCCTTTCTTGAAGAGTTTGTGTTGATTTCTTTTGTACCCACTGATATGGAAAATTAAGGGAGGCTCTTGGAACCTTTCTGAAACACTCTTTTACCCTTAGCAAAGCATGGCATTTTGGAAGCCAAATTGTTGTTGCACCCTCATAATAACCTTGTGCTTTAAGAACCCGTTTTGGGACCCATCGAGTAACAATCCGAGGTTTGGGCTTGGAAATGATGTGCTTCTTAAGAGGCTTAGCAACAGGACTAGATGGTACAAGTTGGTATGCATCTTTGGGTAGCCACATTGATAATTCCTTCTTACCTGGCCTTCTTTGTGCAGCAACTAGATTAGTTGGAACATGCCAGCCATGGCCCTCACTTGAGTACTCATCAATTATCCACATCATTTGTTTTGGAGCTTGTGTCTCTTTCTTATCAGCATCATTAACAGATTTGAGTGTTAAATTCTCAACTGAGACTTCCTCGACATGCATAGCTGTTGTTTTGGATGTATCCCTATAGTACAAATGATCTAGAACAGCACGTGGTTGTACCATTCGTATAGGTATAATGTCATATCCATCTGAGTCACAGAATTGAATTGGCTTCGGTAAAGCACATGTCGATAATGTTGCAAGGACATGACTCCATTCTAATGGATCAATTAAATGCTCAGGGAAGGGTTGTGGAATGTATGCCTCGTCTGATACACTTCGATTACCCTTAAGTCTCTCAGTGTTGAAATCCCTACATGAGGCTCCACACATCCATAGATCTTCTCTCCCATCGGACAATGTAACTCTTGAGCCCTCAGATGAAGCAGAATCAAACTCATCTATTGGAGATCTTGTTACATCACGATATGAGTGATTCCTTAGGTTGACCCTTGTGATGACAGAATCATGTCGGAGGTACAAATAATTGTATCCCCAATCTTGAATCATTTGAAATTGTCGCATGAATGGTCTACCCAATATCACTTCATAGTTTGGATGCTTTCCAAAATCCACTACTGCAAAGGTATGCTCATATTCAATCCCACATGTGGTGACCAATATGTTCTCAAGTAGCCCAAGGGGATGTTCTAAGCTTCCATCTGCTAGCTGCAAGCGCATCCTGGTACTCCTCATAGCTGGTTTGCCCCATTTTTCCCAAATGGACCTTGTCACAATGCCCACTCCTGCACCACTATCAAGTATTGCAGTTGAAGATACTTTTTGCACTTCTAATGGGAGGGTAGCATTTCCCTGATCGTCTTCACAAAATTTTCCTACTTTGTTGATAGGAACTGGCATTACATGCTTTGTCTCAGGGTGTATAGTACACTCATGGTGACCCTTTTGTAGCAATACCTGCTCTGACAAACATGTGGCAATATCATTCCACAACTCAGGTTTAAGCTTTATCAACTCAAGCAAAGGTAAGGTACAAGCCACTGGTGCTGACAAAATAGCCTGCACCATACTCATATCTTTCTCCTTTGTCAACCTTTTATGCATGGAGGGTATCCTCAAAGTTTGAGAACAGTTCTCATATTCTCCCAGATATGATGGTAAGGTTTTCATTGTATGCTTACTTCTAGGAGAAACAATTGTTTGAACTTCCTCCTGGATGCTTGGGTGTCTAAATTTGTTTCCCGTGCCTCTGGTAAAATCCACCTCAGAGAATGGAGGCGAACTAACAGAAGACATGTTCTCATTAATTTTCTCAGTTACTGCGGCCCACATGTCATTTGCCATGTCCTCATTAGCATCAATAACTTCATCATTGCATGGGAAGACAAGTCTAGGTGGTGGCAGATTACCCCCTTTCAATTGAGTGTCAATTGGTACAGACCTTTCGCTATGAGCTTGTGAAATGAGCTCACTTTTCATTTCTCTACTTGATGACACTTCTGGTATAGTTTCTAATGTTGGCTTAAGAGAGGTTGGGCTCCGAGGAATAGGTGGTGGTGGTCCCTCAAGTATTGACTGAGCTTCCCTAATGAGTTGCTGATGTACAGCTAGATTGATCTTCTCCTCACGAGGGTTTGGGTATTCTTGAAGCTTCTTGGGTAGCTCAAATAAAGCTGCAATGCGACTTCTATGAGCATCAATGATGGCCTCTAGAGTCTCATTCACTTTATCCACAAAAACAGAACCCCCAGAACTAACCTCAGTCGTACTAGCCTCATCTTGTTTAACACTAGGCCCAGGTTGAGGTTGATGTTCCTCATGCACTTCTTGGGAAGTAAAAGTTTTATCCCTCATGTTTTGTTTAGAGGTTTCCTGAGAACTAGTGGATGTACTTTTAGTTTGTTTGTTTCGGTTCTTCTTCCTCCGAGTGGTCTTTTTTCTATTGGACTGTAGGGTCTTGTCCACCAGATTTGTCTTTGCGTCCCGAGTTCGAGGTGTCTCATCTGTTTGTATTTCAGCGTTTCTTGTCTGTGATCGAGTCATGACTCTAAGTGGCACGACATCCTCATTCTCAGATGAAGGTGGCGATGGAACTGTGCCTATAAGGTTGAGTGAAACCTTTGGTTGAGAGGTGCCTTCCTCATGTGGTTTCAGCAGACAGTCTTTTGGGAAGTGTTCTACACAACACCCTAGACAATATCTTTCAATCGGTGGAAACTGTTGTACTGTTGTATTTGACCGAGATGCTTGCCTTGAGCGATGTGGACAATCACGAGCCCAATGGGGTTCTCCGCACTCATAACAGGGGCCCATTGGTTTGGCCTCTACTTTCCTTGGCTGCCATTGACCTGAGGGGCCTGGAGTCCTAGGTTGGTAGCCGCCTAGCAACATTAAAGAGTTTTGTTCCCCTGATTGAGCGTCCAGTGCTGGGCTTGGGTATGCGGGACTTTCAAAGATATTTTCTTTGGATGAATATGATACATATTCTTCCTCCACATAGCCGGGGTTTACCAAGTCTCTACACATATTTGAATTGTCGTAGTCGACAAACCTCACAGGAGCAGTCCCTGGAGCAGGAGGTTGAGCATCAAGAACAGGTCGTGCTTGTTCTTGTGTCATCAGTGGCTTACGTTCAAAACTAGTATACTGTTGATACATTTGTGGAGCCACTCCACCCCTCGGCTGCTCACGTTCCTGTCTCATTCTCGCAATGCGAGTAAAATCCTGTGTGGTATGAGTAAAGTTCCAAGCACAGGCTTGGCACCACTTCTTTGTGGGTTGGTTTGTGACTAGAGGAGAAAAGGTATTACAGTCCTCTGTTTTATGGTCACCGCCACATGCTCCACAAAGATGAGGGCCTGTAGGAAGCACACTCCTCATTCTCTGCTGCTGTTGTTGTGGCTGCATGGGTGGACGATAGGTCTGTCCCAATCTCCTTAGTACTAGGTTAGCTATCTGGTCTGGATTTACTAGCGCGCTAGACCCTGAACTTTGGTCATCACCCCACTGATTTCTAGGTTTCACCTCAGGGCCAAAACCATCTTGGAACTTGAAGTTATCGGTGAAATCCATAGCATCATGGCAACACTCATTGAAACTTGTATGTTTCTTCGCATAGAGATGTGTATGCAGTGTTGAATTTTTGAGGCCTTTTAAGAAGAGAGAAATTAATCGACTTTGGGCGGGCTTCTCATCTTCTGGGCAACGATTAATGTACTGCTTCATTCTATTTACACAGTCTCTAACACTCTCATTCTCACCTTGCTTGAAAGAGTAGATGTGTGCTACCGTGTCATGTTGAATTCCCATCAAGGAAAAAGCTGCAATGAATCTCTCTTCCAAAACTCGTAAAGAAGTTTTGTCTGAAGCCTCTAATGCCTGAAACCACGCAAGGGCTTTTCCTTCAAGAGTGAGTCCAAACCCTTCTATTTGAGTATGCTTATCAGCTACTTGCTCAGCTCGAACTGCTTGCCTAAAAGCTGCTACATGGTCGTATGGATCTCCCGACCCTTCATATTTCTTTACCAATTTCTGAAGAGTTGATGGCCTTACTTGTCGTGAATACTCATCATAGGGCCTACGGCCTCTCACTCTCAGTGGAAATTGTTCCTCTCTTTGGAAAGATGGTCCACATGTTTCCAAAATTGGTGTGGGTACCCTATTACCAGCCTCACCAAACCCTTCCAAAGATCTTGTCACCCTCATTTCAGTTGGTGCATTTATGAGAGGCCGAGTTGGCTCCTCTCTCCTCCTATTGTTATAGTGAGAAAGATGTTGTTGTGGTGTGACCGGTGGTCGCACATTTGTTGTAGGACAATATCTTGGTGCTAGAGTTGGGCTACTAGCAGTGGTCCACTTGGATGTTGAAGGTCCCTCTCTAGTGAACTCTCGTAGGGGAGGAGCAACAGTTTCTCCAAGAAAGGCTGTCTCTCTTGGTTTGGCTGTATTTGTTGAGAACACTTCCATAAATAATGGTTGTCCTTTCCACGTGAGTTCCCTAATCTCTTTCCAATCTAAGGTTCGGTATTCATTGGCCCATTTATCGATTATTCTGTTCATGTGTCCTGCACGCTTCTCAACTACCACCACATGAGCTAGAGGAAGATCTAGCTGTGGCAATTTAGTCGTGGCATAATATCCCTCTAACGAGTCCTTATAGACCTCTTGAAGTGGGTCATCCTGTAAGACCTTTGTCACAGGAATTTGTCGTACAAACTCCCATTGGCATTCAGCCCCCTGATCCAGTTTGCTCTTGCCTTTCCTATCCCTTTCCAAATTTAGATCTACAAGAAGTAAATCATCTATGGATGGCTTTGAGGATTGGGCATTGGATGGTCGAGGCATGTCCGGCTTGATGAGCCAATCATCTCTAGACTCCCTTGCTCTGGAAAGTTCTGATAAGTCTAAGAACTCGGTTTTAGAGAGCTCCCCTAATTTGTCTACCTTTTCTGGATGGTAGGTGACTTCGTAGCGAACACCATCTCCACCCATGTACATGTTACCCTGGTCATTGACTAGAGGTGCTCTATCAAGTTCTGAGAATATGTCGGCTATCTTAACAAGATACCGTTGTTGTGGGTCCCTAAAGATCTCAGCTCCTTGAGCATTTGTGTAGACATATTGGAGTCTCACATTGAGTGTTAACCCCATGGTGTCGGCTTCAAATGGATCAAAGGATCTTGAGGGTGTTCTATTTGGGGCTACGGGATGACTATTTGTCGGCACTAGATTGTCCATGGACAATGAACTAGTTGTTCTAGAGGAAATGGTATCGGATTGGGATTCCGAAAGGGTTTCAGCAATATCTGCCAAATTTCCTACCGATTGGGTCCCACTTTCTTGCGTAGGCACTCTAGAAGGTGCCCTAGGTCCTATGGCAGAATCTACACAACGTCCCGACCGCAAGTGCATAAGGTCAAATTTTTTTGGTTTTGTTATGTGTTTTTGTTTTGTTTTGGTTTTGGTTTTTGTGTTTTGTTTTTTTTTTGATAAAAATATATATATATTTGTATATATATATATATATTTTTTACCCTACCTAACCACTAAAGGCAACTAAAAATGGGTCTGTGTGGCGTAACTATCTACCCTATTTTTTTGTTATTTGTTTGTTTTTTTTTTTAATGTTTTTTTTTTGATTTTATGATTTTATGATTTTTACTTTTTTTTAACACAAAAATTATGAATCACACTAATAAATACTAATTATGCACAAAGTTACAAAAATTTAAAAAATGCAAGTTAAACTAATTATGCAAAAAAATTAAAGAATGAAGAATTACAGAATATGCAAAAAGTAATAGACTCCTAAAAAATCAACAATTTTCTTTTGTCTTCTTTTGTTTTTTCCTCCTTTTTTGGTTTTTTTTTTTTGTTGGTTTGTTTTGTTTTTTTTTTTTAATAAAACTAATAAATTTCGTACCAAATATAAAAAATATGAATTTACTAATTATGCTTCATTTACAAAACTTCTAAAAAATAAAAATAAAAAATGCAAGCTTCTTTATTATGCAAAAATTTAAATGATGAACAATGATTTCGAAATAAAAATTGTTTTTTTTTCTTCTTTTTCTTTTTCTTTTTTTTCCTTTTGTTTTGTTTTGTTTTTTTTTTGTTTTGTTATATTACAAAAATTTAAAACAATGCAAATTACCCAATTATGCTAAAAAATACAGAAATGAAAAAATAAAAAATATGCACACAATATGGACTCCTAAAAAATAAAAAGAATTTTTTTTTATTTTAATTTTATTTTTAATTTTTTTTTAATTTTTTTCTTTCTTTCTTCTCTCTATATTTTTTTTAAAAAAATTTTCCACTATTCTTTTTTTTCTTTTTTTCTTTTTTTAATCTCTTTTTTTTCTTTAAAATAAAAAATATTATTTTTTTTTTGGTTTGTTTTTTTTTAATTTAAAAATAAAAAAACATAAAAATTAATTAAAAAATAAAAAAAATGAAAAAATGAAAAAATGAAAAAATCCACTAACCTTATCGTCTGCTCGCCGCTCGCCGCACCGCTCGCCGGATTTCCCGCCGGCGCACACCGTTTTGTTTTTGCCTGCTTGCTCCAGCCTAGCGCCAGCTGCTCTTTTCCACTCGGCCGGCTTCCACACAGTCACCTTCCAGCCACCGTCTGCCAGCTGAGGCCTCTTCACTACCTTCTTCTTTCTCCTTCGGCCACTTCACCCAGGCGCCCTCCACTGACCAGCCTTTGCTGCCCGGCCTTCTTGCAGACTTCCCGTCGGCCTTCCATTACCCGCCTTCACACTGCTGCTGCGCCCGATGAAAACGCCCCCCCACAGCGCCTTCTTCGCTCGTCAGTCCACCTCCACTGCCCGCTTCGACCTCTGCTGGCCGCCTTGCCTACAGCTTCGGCCACCTCCACTGCTCGCCTCAGACCTCTGCTAGCCGCCTTGCCTACAGCTTCTCGCTCAGCTTCTCATGCCAACCGACTCTCGGCCTTCTGCAAAGGCCCTACAACCGCCACCTCCACGCAGACGCTTCTCCACGCCGCCTTTCGCCTGCGCTCTTGCCGACGGCCTCCTCCTCACCGTCCATTTCTTTGCTCGCTTCTGCCCACACTGGCGGCCGCCTTCCACTGCTGTTGCTGCACCCAATGAAGACGCCCCTCCGCCTTCTTCCACGCTTCAGCATATAAATATATATATATATATATATTCTTTGTTGCGCACGATGGAAACGACTCTCCACAAAACTACAAAACAACAAAACGATAAAGGAAAAACAGCCGTTTCACTACTTCCTACCAACTTCTTGCAAACCTCGTCAAAGATGAAAAAACTGAAAGTACTTAAATCTGAATAATGGCGGGATTTCTCTACCGCAATGGGGTTAAAAAATTTTTCTTGCTTCTCATAAAAAAAATGAAAACACACAAGGCGCCCTTGAGATCACACACTCAATGCCCTAAACCTCAAAATAAAAAGAAATAGTGGTAGTAATGCAAGCTTCTCAACCGGTTTTGAGTCTTCTCCCCGGCAGCGGCGCCAATGGAGAGACGGAAAACTCTCTCACTTGTAGCAAGAGTTGTATGATCCACACTAAGCTCAATCCAATGGGATTTGCATCCCTTTCGGAGCTAGGGATTCAACCCGTACCGGTGCACAAAAGCTTATCCATTTGATGATGGAGAGAATGCTAGGAATACTACTACTATTGACATAGACTAACACATACTCAAGCTCAATCTTGCCACACTCAATCACTCAACATCCCACTCATTCCATGCATCCAAACAAGAAGAAAGCTAAGCTATTGCATACACAAGCTCAAAGCATCCTTCATTCTCAAGATCTTACTTCCTAGCATGCACACACACCTTGAAGCTATCAACAACAAAGAAACATGCTTACTAGAGAATAGACATGAGAAGAGAGACAAACATCACTCATTGCATTAACAAAAGAATAGACTTACAATAATGTAGCTGGGGAGAGAGAAGAGCTTGCACCTCTATGGAAGAAGAGGGAGAGCTAGTCTCATGAGAGCTCAAACATGAGTTTGCCCAATGTGTCCATGCTCTCAAATGAGCCACCTTTTATACAAAAATTCTAGAACTCTCAAAAGTTCCCATGTGGGATTATTGTGAAGCCCTCTCCCACATACATCTACAAAGTGGAACTCTTTACAAGAGCCCTAAGTATCTTTTTTGTTGCTTCCTTGTATTGATCTTCATTTGCATGCAACAACAGTCATCCTCCTAGTATGTGCAACTAAGAGAGGTAGATAGAAAGGAATCTTGTCAACTACGATTTAAGTGGGAGTCTCAGTTTTTCCAAGTCGCTACCCGATTGGGAAGTTACCAGCACCCAACAAAAAAAATTTAGTTGCTAACTTCACTACTGGGCACAATGAAAATTTTCCTGTTAAGCATCATTATTTAACTGCTGCTAAATGCTGCCTAGCAACGAGACCCTGGGTAAATTTTTGTCCACTAGTTGTGGATAGCTCATGTGTTTTTGTACTAACACATAATCAATGTTGGCCAGGTTTCAGATGTTTGATAGTGATCAAGGGCCAGAAGTTGGTTCCGAAGCATGGTTGAGAGAAAAAATTCATTGCATGTGTGATCGATGCAAGAGACAATATATACGACAATGTCGTATAACAATTAAGTATGTCCAGACATATGGGCTTCATGAGGCATTGGTACAACCCAGTGCAAATGATGGCACGGATGAGAATCATAGGAGAGTGTTACACAACATGCCACACCATTGGATAACATCAAGTAGATTGCAAAAGGTGGCAAAGATTCATAAGGAAAGAATGGCTGAGAATCATCTTCGCCAACCAATGAATGAGGTGCCTCCACCATTGCCACATGAGGAGGAAGAAGATCTCATCATGGAAGACATGGTGAATGACTTCTTTGCATGGGAGGTCATAGATTATATAAAGCAAGCTCTAATGTCACAAGAGAAGGAAACCTTGCATAGAGAGGCAAGCTCCAATGTCACAAGAGGAGGAAACCTTGCATAAAGAGGCAAGCTCCAATGTCACAAGAGGAGGAAACCTTGCATAAAGAGGCAAGCACCCCTTTGTGTGTATGAGGGATGTTCATACTCCACACTGCGAGCAAACTTGGAGCTATTAAACTTGCAGACAACTTATGGATGGAGTCATCCAAGTGTCACAAGTCTTTTTAGGTAAGATCGCCTCATTCTATTCTCTTAAATAGAAAATGTCTCATGTTTTATATACTCTCCTTGTAGATATTTTGACATATGATTTCTTATGTTATGTTGTAGGCTTCTCAAGAAGATTCTTCCCCCTCAAAATCTATTATTGGAATCATGAGATGGGTCTGGTAAAATGCTCTCTATACTAGGTATGGATTACATAAAAATACATGCATGTCCCAATGATTTCATGCTATTTAGAGGGATTAATAAAGATGCAACACAATGTCTACAATTTGGAGAGAGCTAATATAGGGATGATTTGCAAGGAGGTGAAATTTTCCAAAAGGTGTAGAGAAACTTCCATATCATTCCTCGCATCAAATACATGTATAAATGTAAGGGGATAGCAAAACTCATGACATGGCATGCTACTCATCGCTCAACTGATGGCATCATGAGGATCCTAGAGCTGATTCACCACATGGTAGCATGAAGAGCATCAATGGTCAGAGTTTAAAGATAGCCCCCATCACTTACGTCTTGGCTTGGGCATGGATGGTGTTAACCCATTTGGCTTCAAGTCCACATCATGGTCTACTTGGACATGGATGGTGTTAACCCATTTGGCTTCAAGTCCACATCATGGTCTACTTGGCTTATTGCATTGTTGAATTACAACCTCCCTCCATGGGTGGCAATCAAGAAAGGTCATATCATGCTTGCTCTCCTTGTACCAATGGGAGTAATGTATTCATTGAAGGGTGCCTTCACAAAGGCAAAAAAGAAATGAGAGGTACAATTATATGGATTCAAGACACATGATTGGCACAAGATATTATAGATACATAAATATTCTCTTATTCATTTTCTCTTTATGGTACATAATTTGTAGGTTCATATACGAGCTTCCATTTTTTTTCTATGCATAGTTTATTCTTCCAAGTGCTATAAATGGTTGTGGAGATAAGAAGGTGAGAGAGGTTATTTACAAAATGGGACGCTTGGAGAGGAATTAATCTTCTCTTCAATTCACTAGCTAAGTTATATTTCATAATTGTTATTCTCATGCGCTCACAAGTTATGTATAATAAATAGTACGTATGATTGCTATGTATGTAGGTACATATCCTTAAATGGAGATAGATCCTACATCCATTGAGATGGCTCATCTCAATGCTATTGGGACAGTGTATATGATTGAGAAAAACTTTACCAGAACAATTCTTACTAGCCAATTGCATCTTGTGGTGCATTTGGTTACTGAAGTGGTGCTTTGTGGTGTTGTTCATGTTCGATGGATGTTTTTTTTGAAAGGTTTATGAAAACTTTAAAGGACTTTGTGAGACAAAGAGCAAGGCCAGAAGCAAGCATGGAAGAAGGATGCTTGATGCAAGAGTATCTTGTGTATATCTCAAAACATCTCTCTCACATAGATCCTTCCATGCCATGATTGTGAAGCAATGAGCAGGATGACCGACTAATCACTAATGTGCCACAAGGAAAAGAAGGCAACGAAAACTAGATGAGGCATTACGCCAAAAGGTGAATATATTTTGCATTCTAAATAGTCCCATCATGGAGAAGTGGATTGGGAGATACAAGGATGCAATCAAGACAAAAGGATGAGAGCAGAGCTTTCAAAAGACCAAATAGACGCTTGCCATTCTTGCCCAGCTTAAGACATGTACCAAATGTGATCAATATAGAATGGCTTTGTATGGCATTATCGATGGCATCGAAAAATGGAGAGATGATCACAAGAGAAGATCATGAATATGCATGAGGATGTGACCCTTAAGTAAGTATATTCTTCATCTCTATCTCATGCTTTGATCATTATACCTTGTTTAATGCACTATACTAAATGTTTAATGCTAGCACAAACTATATAATGCAATATGGTCATAGGGAATGCAATTTTGCATGGAGCGTGTGGATTCTAAAAGAAACACATTTGATTGTGGTGTAATAACAACTTTTGAGCAAGAAAGTTAAGCTAGTAGACATGATACCAATGTCATAGAGAACAATCTTGAGTATTGTGGAACTATTCAAGATATTCTTGAGATTGGGTTTAGAGCATTTAGTCTTTTCATATTTGATGTCAAATGGTTCAAGGTGATATATAGAGGTGTTCAAGCAACCATGAAGAAACATCCAAATGGGTTCTTTGAAATTGATTCCACCAAGTTTTGGAATAATGAGAAAGATACTTTCATACTACCTCAACATTGTCAATAGGTTAGTAACCCAATCAATCTCATCGGTAAATCTTGATATACTATAATAAAAGTGTATCCCCTTTGCTTTCTAATATTAGGTTGTGTTTCACGCTAGTTGAATTGATCCAAAGTGGTGGTATACTATAATAAAAGTGTATCCCCTTTGCTTTCTGATATTAGGTTGTGTTTCATGCTAGTTGAATTGATCCAAAGTGGTGATATGGCATAAAAGTTTCCCCTTGTTCAAAACATAGCTTTCAAGATCAAGATGTCGAGGCCGAATCTCTAGATAAAGTGCAAGTACTACCTTAAATCAACTCATTGTTGGAAGAAGACGATGAAGAAAACAATTTAGAGGAGGCCGATCAAGAGCATGAGGAGCATTAATATGAAGAAGATGATGAGTCACCTATCAATCATGAAAATGCTTCATTGGATAACGATAATGATATTGATATGGAACCCCATGTTTTCATTGAGCTTCCATTAGATATAGACATTGATGAAGCAACACATATGGATCTATTAGAAGATGGGATAGATTCATGATTTTGACATTGTTTCCCTTCTCAAAAGTTTTCAACTATCTTAATTTTTTTGCTTGAAACATGGCTCTAAGGGTTCTGATGGATGTTTTTTTCAAACTATAATCATTTTATGTGTGTATATGACATGTATAGCTTAAATTCAGCACTCAATAACTCTCTCAAATTTTATGCAACAAGAATAGCAGCGAATTTTGCTTCTATTATCACTACCCAGCAGTGAAACTATAGTGTAGCAGTGAAATTTTGCTACTGGGAAACAAAACAACAGTAAAATTTTGCTACTATGATCGTTGTGGCTGAGCAACAAAATTGCGTTGCAAGGTAGCAATATTTCATTGTGGAGCAGGGATGAAATTCCCCGACATCCTAACAAAATAAGTGTTGCTATGCCCCCGACATGTTATAGTGCTGAGAAACGTTGTGAGGTGAACCCATGACCCCTCCCAAACATGATATATAGAAGTACATAGGATGGAATGAAATGGATCCCAGGTGGACAAAGACGACATGGCATGTCAAATGGATAAGAGCACGTGCAGTAAATCAAAATAGAAACTGTATGGGCGCATGATGGCATAATCTTCTTGAAAAGGAGAAGGCGGTGATGACAAGGATATAAGGGGTGAGAAGGGTGAAGATTTCGTAGACTCTCTACAGGAAGGGATTCATGCTATCACGAAAGAGAGAGAGAGAGAGAGAGAGAGAGAGAGAGAGAGAGAGAGAGAGAGAGAGGAGAGTAGAAGATTGTAGTGGAGAGAGACTCCTGTAGGTTTGATTTTATCTCAAAACAAGTGGTTTAATTGGCCATGGTGTGTTCCTGGATTCTTAGTGAAGCCTCCATTTTAGAGTTTTGATCCTTTTGATTCTTCTCCAATTGAAGCTATTGTGAATGATGGATATTTGAAGTTGTAGGTCACCGAGATCTATCTGCGGAGGAACCACGAGCTTGATGATGTTTTCATCTATTGTTTGAACTCACGTCTCAAGGTTATTGAGACATTTTTGTTTGCTTAAGAGAAAAATATGATATAAGAAGCTGGAGTTCTTTGTGTTTTGATGATCCTTGGTTAGTTTGAATATTTGGTGGGATTATAAGTGTCAAACGACCCAGAGAGAAGGAATTCTGCTTCAACAAGCTGAGTCAGATTGGTAATCCTTGAGAAGACAGTCATTCGGAGGGAATTGTGGATCAACTTAGTGAATAGAGGACTAGTAAAGTGATATCCCTTAGAGTTTAGATCTATTTGAGGGTCTAAGGAAATCTATGGACACCTAAAGAAAAGTCTTGTTTTTTCTATAAAAGCTTCGAAAATAGACAATTCTGTGTCAAAATTTGGCAGTAGAACAGTCTGTTTCAATCAAAAGAGGTGTTCAGAAAAGAGTCGACAGGGGCCCCAGAGAGGCCCTAGGGACGTATATATAAGGTTAGCTAATAGTTAGAAGACATCATGGAGATCTAGAGTTAGAACACCTCTTCTATTTCAATCAAAAGAGGTGTTCGTCGGAGGAGAGTCGGTAGGGGGTCTAGAGAGGCCCTAGGGACGTGTATATAAGGTTAGCTTACATTTAGAAGACATCATGGAGATTTGGAGGACAAATTTCTGTCTAGGAGTTAAAAGAGGATTTTGGAGGCAAAATAATCCCTTTTTATGTCAGCAATCAAATGGGTGTCAGTCATGGTCAGGAGAGGCTAATATATGTGAGATCAAAGCTTTTGGTGACCTGTGGTTACTTGGGAGGGCATCTGTAGGAGGAAGTTGAGCTTGAAAGGAAGGTTGGGTGGGGTTTAGAAGTGTTCCCTTGAGTCAGCTGGAGGGTTTGGGGATAGTTGTGAGTCTGGCTCGTGCCCTTGGAGCCAGGATTCTGGTGTTCCTTACTTCTGATCCCTTTACTTTTCCTCCTTGTGTGCCTGCTAGTGGTGTATAAAGGCCATCACCCGGAGACCACACAACGTATAGAGTCCCCAGTCCACCAAGCTCCTTGCTCTAGTCATAATTCTTACCAATCTTTTATAAAATATGATTATCAACAATGAATTAGATAAATTAAGTGAAATTTACTCAAAGTGACCATATAACTCACTATCTCAAAGGTTAGGGGAACTTTAAAATTTGATCAAATTAGGTTAAAATTTCTTAATCTTAGATTAATTATTAAAAGTTAGATTAAGTACATGGTTACAAATATTAGCTCTAATTAGTGATAAATATGGATCCTTGATCTTGTTTATGAGATAAGGTACTTTCAGGAATTAGAAGCAGCAGGTGATGATGAATCCCCTTGCTAACAAGATCAAAAAATTCAAAAAAAATAGCAAGCTCATCTTCATCATCACCATCATCCTATAAAAACAGAAAACAAAGAGATTACATAGAGAAATATAATTTTGTTAGAAAAGAGAAAAGAGAACATGAAAGAGAAAAGAGAAAAGAGAATATGAAAGAATATTAAATTCATCTCAATAGGATCTTGAACTATTGCTTTTTAAGAAGCCATTGCCATGTTTCTTCTTTTTGTTTTGTCTTTGATGATAATCATGTTCTTCTTCTTTTGGCAAGCGATTAGCTTGTGCTTTATAGAAAAAATATATTAATTGTCTTATGCACCATAAGATTAATTGAAAAAAATGTGATCAATAATACTTCCAAATTTTACATGAAAGGTGGCTTTACCACCCAAACCATAGTGTGAGGAGACCATCATAGCCAATTCGAGTTGAGATATTTTCCTTTATTGTGTATGGCCTTGTGGCTTCTCTCTAAACTACTTCTATATAATTCTCCATTCCTTATTTGTGCAATGGGTATGAGACACCATGCTTTTCCCATCAATGTATGGTAGACCTCCTATTGGAGATGCAGTTTCATTTGTTCTTTCGCCCAACTTTCATCAATGTGTTGACCTGTGGGATTTAGAAACTATGTATTCAATACTTGTATTATGTACTTCTTGTTCCTTATCTTTTTGTTGATCCACTTGATAAATGTGTTTTTAAGAGTTTAGTTAAATTTTTATAAGTGGTTTTTTAAATAGTTACCTTGGGCATCCATGAGAACGCTCCCATCAGTATCCACTATGTAATATAATATCTCCATCGTACGTGAATTATCCCTCTCATTTTCCCCACTGATGGTGGTAAGCTAACCTCTTGCACACTAAAACATCTTAAAGAAGCACACCTTCGAGATCTCGTTCATTCCTAGACCCTCTTGTGATAATGTTCAATGGATGTTGAAATACCATCGCACCTCACATGACTTTAAGGAGATGGTGGGGTTGAGGCTGGCATGGATGGAGGTACCAATGGAAAAGGGGTGGCCTAGTGGTGGGCAGATGGGAATGCAGATGGATAGAATGAATGGGGTGATTAGAGGCTAGAAGAAGATGGTAGATATGGGGGGGGTTGGATAACCAACTTGTGACATGAATTACACCCTATGTCATTGAAAGCATTGGTCATATGCCTTACGCATGGCAAAGATCATCATGATCTCCTTCATAAGATCCTTGTGGATTTCTAGAAGAAGATTTATAGATGGGAATGTAGATGGGATATATCAATGGGGTGAGTAGTGGTTAGAAGAAGATGGTATAGATGGGTGGGTTTGATAACCAACTTGCAACATGAATTTCACCCCATGTCATTGGAAGCATTGGTCATATGCCTTACGCATGGAAAAGATTGTCATGAGCTACTTCATAATCTCCTTGTGGATTTCTAGAAGAAGAGGTATTCTTCACATACATCCACATCCATACTTATCCACATACATCCACATCCATACTCATCACATACACATCCACATCCATCCTTTCACATACATCCACATCCATATTTATCACATACACATCCAAATCTATCCTTTCACATACACTCATCCACATCCATTCTTTAACATACATCCACTTCTATTCTTCACATACATCCACATCGATCCATCCACTTCTATTCTTCACATACATCCACATCGATCCATCCACTTCTATTCTTCACATACATCCACATCCATCCATCCATTCATTCCCATCTATCTGATTCGTATCCCATCTCATCACATCTATTTACCTCTCATCCTCATCACATCTATCCATCCATTCATTCTCATCTATTTGATTCATATCACATATCATCACATCTATCTACCCCTCATTCTCATTACTTCAATTTTCATCACATCTATTCTCTATTCATTCTCATCTATCTGATTCGCATCCCATCTCATCACATCCATTCTTAGAATGCAAGAGAATCTTTATTTTTTTATATAAAGATTCTTTACACATCTATTTATGCATAATTTCAATTTTAAGGAGAATAACACTTTCGAAATAAAAATAAATCTTTTATGCATCTTTCTATGCATAAATTCAATTTTAATGAGAATAACTCTTTTGAAATAAAAATGAATTTCTTTGTGCACCTTTCTATGCATAAAATCAAAATTGATGAGAATAACTCTTTTGGAATAAAAATAAATTCTTTATGCACCTATTTATGCATAAAATGAAAATTGATGAGAATAACTCTTTTGAAAAAAAAATAAATTTCTTTATGCATCTTTCTATGCATAAAATGAAAATTGATGAAAATAACTCTTTTGAAATAAAATAAATTTCTTTATGCATCTTTCTATGCATAAAATGAAAATTGATGAAAATAACTCTTTTGAAATAAAAATAAATTTCTTTATGCATCTTTCTATGCATAAAATCAAAATTACACTTTTAGAATACACAATTGGTGGGAATTACTCTTTTTTGGATAGTAAAAGATAAAAATTATTTGACCAATTTTTAGAAAATTTTGCCATAACCTCCTTTGTATGGCTGACCATTTTTTAATTTTTCGTGACTTAAGTTATCCCCAATTGGTTTTAAGCACTCCTAAACTAATCAAATTTCACTTTTAAAAGAGAAACAATATGAAAAGTTTAATTCCAACAATTAGATTACTTAACTAGGATAAAGAAGGGCTGAATTTAAGAATAAGAGAGGGGGAAAGCCTTTCCAAGAAGGCATAGCGCATCTGTTTATCATTTTAAGATAACAAACAATTTAGAAAATCATTAAAAGAATAAGAAAAAGTAAGATTTCTTACTGACATGAAATTCTGGGAGCTTTCCTTTGGCTTGATGGTTTGAGGGATCTACTCTTGTTTGCAACAAGAGTGGCCACCACCAATTTTTTAGAAGAGGGAATGGTCAAAAACTAGTGAATTATTAAGAAATTCACAGCTCGACTCTTGGGAGGAGTAAAGTAGCAATGCATAAAACACTGTTAAGCTTCAACAAAGGGGGAGGCTTCTATTTAAAGGAAAAAGTGAGCTTCTAACCAAGCAAACTGATTCTAGAATTTTCCAGATCAGTTTGGTCAATTTTTGACCATTTTTAGGTCAGTTCAGCTTACTTTTTGGAACTAGACTTGAATTAGGAGAGAGGAGAGATGAAATATCTCAATTTTTGATAATTTTAAACTCCACCACACATGTGAAGTAGGCGCCTCCTTCATGAGGGGGGAATTCCCATTGTGAGGTGTCAAAAATCCATTTTTTTAGTAATTCCTTTGGTCCTTAGTCCACTCTTCATCTTATGTGAGTATTTACTCATTTTTGGGGGGATTTTCTTTATTTCTTCTATTTATCTTCTCCACACATTTGGATGAATCTAATTGGCCCCTCAAAACCTTAATTTAAAATTTTTCAAAAATGTGGACCTCTAGGATAAGGCCTTTTGAACAGATTATACTTGATATCTAATGCACCCTTTGAAAATATTTTTGAACTTCTGTTTTGCGGGAACTTATTTTAATAAGAAGAGATTTTTTTCCATCCAAAAATATTCAAAATCTGAATAATCTCTCTCTAGAATATTTTCTCTCTCTAAGTCAGAACAGGTAGAAACAAGATCTTTTATATTTCTGAAGAGGGATTTGATTACAGGGGAAGATATTGGACATCTTGAGAGGCTGGGGAGGAATCTTACATTCTACCCCACTTAAAAAATGCGAGATGTCCTCATCTCGCAAAACTAGAGGAGAATTATTTTCCTTAAGATCCAACTAATTCTGGGTTCCTTATAGTCTGGAGAACCTAACAAAATCCTGGGATAAAGATCCCTTATATAAAACTCATTCATCAGATAATAATTCACTCAAATCATAACATTCAATCCTTATCACAATAATGGTCCATTAGACCGAGATTTCTATTTGAATAGTCCACCATGGAAATTTTCAATTTTACAGAGTTTTAATTTGACACCCCTTAACTTGATCCACTAGGACAAGTGTTAACAGCAGCAATCTGCCAGCACAATCTACTAATCTCATAGTGATTTGTTGAAGTCATTAACGTCATTCCAGCTACGAACATTATCACAGGGACTCGTCCCATTCATCCTTATTGTGGTTTTTCTTGGTTATTACAATTTATCCAGAATTCAAAAATCTTCATTCTTCAATCAGAATCCAAATCAACTCATCAGTTCTCAATCAAAATTTAAAATCATATCAACCACATTCGAATTCATCATCTAGATAGTATTAATGCTTACAATTTCAAGTCTTAGATTTACTCCTATATACTGCCACTAAAGAGCTGCAGTTATACCCTCGGTATATACCGGTAGTCACGGTCCTTGGAACTATAAGCTAAATACCATCATGTCTAGGCCTCAAGCAAGTCAGGGATTCCACACAATTGCGGTACTTCCATATGAAGACCCAATTACCAATTTACGAATTTTAGTTTGAATATTAATTTGTATAAATTTTATATCACAATTACAATCTTTTATTGCTTCTTCAAAATTTTTTGATATCTTTGGCTTCTGAGTTGATCCTCATTAGCCAAATTTACTCTGATACCAGCTGAAAGATCCTTGACCCCACTGTGCAATGAATTTGGGGGTACTAGCAGTGGAAGTAACACTTCTTGTACGAGGTAGGGTCCCACATTTGGGGCCTTGCCCCCACGGATATCTAGACAAGAGACTAATCCATCGGTTCTTCCAAAACCAAACTCAGAAAACTTCCCTTGCCCGAAAAACACGAGCGATTCCTCCAGGATAACTTTTCTCTAACGTAGTCAAAGCCTGAACTAACAAAACTAATTTGACCGAACCCGTAAGTCCCATAATCAAATCAGGGAGAAGATTGTACTTAGATCATAGAGACCAACACTTTTTTCCTCATTCAGAGGCACAACCATTGATTCTTTTCTATAGAATAATTTTTATCCAGGATTTACCTCATCTATCGTACTATATAGAAATTGAGTCTCGATTTACGGATCCATCAGTCCAGCCTAACCCCATCCAGTCCCATGGGTTAGCCAACCACTGTGATGGGATCCAATTAGGAATTTGGTTAGGTTTGTCTCGGGTACCAGAGGGAAAAGAGTTCCCAGGCGCCCTAGTCAGATACTCATGCAAACATAAAACTAGTCACATCACTTACACACCAAAAATGAACTTACCTTTTTCACATATTCAACAATCTTTAAAATAATCATTTAATGAAACCATAGTGTTACTAATCATAATCCTCTAATTATCTAGTTGAATCCTAATTTCCAATTCCTTCCTTCATCCGAGTGTACCTATGGCATCATTGGCAACTAGAACGCTCACCACGTATTCACTCAGGGGCCTTTTCAATAGTTCCTAGCTCATAGTACCCGACAATATAATCACATAAAAATATCCAGATGGAATCTCCGTGTTGAAGATTAGCAAGATCAACCAATAGATCCATATAAAAGAGCCATGGACTCATCCGTTGGAGGACTAGCAAGGTCAATCAACCAAATCCATGCCCGAATTCAGAAAACAACTCTTACTCCTTGTTCCAATATCTTCCCCAATGTACTCGTTGGGTATCTTCGGGCGACCGATAGCCCGAGCACCGTATGATCAGCACCCTCTAGGATCCTTCACAGGTCACCTAGCGCTTCACTCATAGGATGCTTCCTTGGTCCCTCATCCATTGTACCGGAAGCTCACCATTTAATCAAACCGAGGCTGGTCAAGACCTCGGCCAACCTTGCTACGCGAGACAGATAGGTCTCCAAACAACCTCATTCACAAGACGGTCAAAATGCTTCCACAGCATTCTTGACATAAAACAGTCATTTAAAAATAGATTTCACAAACAAATACAGTTCCAACAATATTTTTATCTTTTCTCATTACTCCGCATCCTTTCACATTAGACCCCATATTTTTTTCATCTTACAACAATTTTATTTTCATCATCGATCCCTATCACATCACATCATTCTTCCTACATCAAATCACATCCAATCGCATCATCCACACATCAATCCACATCATCCATACATCCATCCACATCAATCCACACGTCAATCCACATCAATCCACACGTCAATCCACATTATTCAAACATCCATGCACATCAATCCACATTATCCACACATCAATCCACCTCATCCATACATCCATCCACATCATCCACATCAATCCACATCACTCACTCATCATACACACACCAATCCACATCATCCACATCAATCCACATTATCCACACATCAATTCACCTCATCCATACATCCAGCCACATCATCCACATCATTCACTCATCATACACACACCAATCCACATCAATCCACATCAATCCACATTATCCACATCAATCCACACCAATCCACATTATCCACACATCCATTCATATCTTCCATACATCTATCCACATCAATCCACACGTCAATCCACATCATTCAAACATCCATGCACATCAATCCACCTCATTTCATAAGCATTTCCATTCTCATCTAATCACATCTTTTTCTATCTCATCACTTATTTCCTCATTTTTCCTCATCAGATTTTACCCACTTGCATCTACCCATATATCTCATCACTTCACATACATTAACATCTATCCAGTTTACATCGCTTCTTATCACATTCATTTCACATCACATCTCATTCATTCACATCCTGATTCACATGCTAACACATTCATTCACATGCTAACACATTCATTCACATCCTATATCATTCATTCACATCCCAATTCACATCACATCACATCCATTCACATCCTTTATCATTCATTCACATCCTATATCATTCATTCACATCCCTTATCATTCATATCTATCCAATTTACTTCACATCTCATCACTTCAATTCTCGTTCATATCCATCACATTTACATCCACATATATTCTCCCACATACATCCACATCCATACTTATCACATACACATCCACATCTATCCTTTCACATACACTCATCCACATCCATTCTTTAACATACATCCACTTCTATTCTTCACTTACATCCACATCCATACTTATCACATACACATCCACATCTATCCTTTCACATATATCCACATCCATATTTATCACATACACAACCACATCTATCCTTTCACATACACTCATCCACATACATCCACTTCTATTCTTCACATACATCCACATCCATACTTATCACATACACATCCACATCTATCCTTTCACATACATCCACATCCATCCTTTCACATACACTCATCCACATCCATTCTTTAACATACATCCACTTTTATTCTTCACATACATCCACATCCATCCATCCATTCATTCCCATATATCTGATTCGCATCCCATCTCATCACATCTATTTACCTCTCATCCTCATCACATCTATTCTCATCACATCTATCCATCCATTCATTCTCATCTATTTGATTCATATCACATATCATCACATCTATCTACCCCTCATTCTCATTCTTCAATTTTCATACATCTATTCTCTATTCATTCTCATCTATCTGATTCGCATATCCCATCTCATCATATCCATTCTTAGAATGCAAGAGAATCCTTATTTTTTTATTTAAAGATTCTTTACACATCTATTTATGCATAATTTTAATTTTAAGGAGAATAACACTTTCGAAATAAAAATAAATCTTCTATGCATCTTTCTATGATAAATTTGAAAAAAAAATTCTTTATGCACCTTTCTATGCATAAAATCAAAATTGATGAGAATAACTCTTTTGGAATAAAAATAAATTCTTTATGCACCTATTTATGCATAAAATGAAAATTGATGAGAATAACTCTTTTGAAATAAAAATAAATTTCTTTATGCATCTTTCTATGCATAAAATAAAAATTGATGAGAATAACTCTTTTGAATAAAAATTAATTTCTTTATGCATCTTTCTATGCATAAAATGAAAATTGATGAGAATAACTCTTTTGAAATAAAAATAAATTTCTTTATGCATCTTTCTATTCATAAAATCAAAATTACACTTTTAGAATACACAATTGGTGGGGATTACTCTTTTTTAGATAATAAAAGATAAAACTTATTTCACCAATTTTTAGAAAATTTTGCCATAACCTCCTTTGTACGGGCTGACCATTTTTCAATTTTTTCTAACTTAAAATTACTTAAAAATTATCCCCAATTGGTTTTAAGCACTCTAAACTAATCAAATTTCACTTTTAAAAGAGAAACAATATGAAAAGTTTAATTCCAATAATTAGATTACTTAACCAGGATAAAGAAGGGCTGAATTTAAGAATGAGAGAGGGGAAAAGCCTTTCCAAGAAGGCATAGCATCTGTTTATCATTTTAAGATAACAAACAATTTAGAAAATCATTAAAAGATAAGAAAAAGTAAGATTTCTTACTTACATGAAATTCTGGGAGCTTTCCTTTGGCTTGATGGTTTGAGGGATCTACTCTTGTTTACAACAAGAGTGGCCTCCAATTCTTTCGAAGAGGAAATGGTCAAAAATTGGTGAATTATTAAGAAATTCACAATTCTTGGCTCTTGGGAGGAGGAGTAGAGTAACAGTGCATAAAACACTATTAAGCTTCAACAAAGGGGGAGGCTTCTATTTAAAGAAAAAAGTGAGCTTCTAGCCAAGCAAACTGATTCTAGAATTTTCCAGATCAGTTTGGTCAATTTTTGACCATTTTTAGGTCATTTCAGCTTACTTTTTGGAACTAGACTTGAATTAGGAAAGAGGAGAGATGAAATATCTCAATTTTTGATAATTTTAAACTCCACCACACATTTGAAGTAGGCGCCTCCTTCATGAGGGGAGAATTCCCATTGTGAGGTGTCAAAAATCCATTTTCTTAGTAATTCCTTTGGTCCTTAGTCCACTCTTCATCTTATGTTGAGTATTTACTCATTTTTGGGGAGATTTTCTTTATTTCTTCTATTTATCTTCTTCACACATTTGGATGAATCTGAATTGCCCCTCAAAACCTTAATTTAAAATTAAATTTGGACCTCTAGGATAAGGCCTCTTGAACAGATTATACTTGATTTCTAATGCACCTTCTGAAAATCTTTTTGAACTTCTGTTTCCGAGAAACTTATTTTAATAAGAAGAGATTTTTTTCCATCCAAAAATATTCAAAATCTGAATAACCTCTCTCTAGAATATTTTCTCTCTCTAAGCTAGAATAGGTAGAAACAAGATCTTTTATATTTCTGAAGAGGGATTTGATTACAAGGGAAGATACTGGACATCCTGAGAGGCTGGGGAGGAATCTTACACTAGAAGCACTCTAGTAACTCTTAAAGCACATAAGGAATTCTAGAAAAGCATGTGCATTTGAATGCAAAAGGCAACAAAAAAGTGTACCTTACCTTGCTTTCATCCATACATGCATAGAGCTCAATGCATTTGCATAAGATAAGAGGCCTTATGAAAATGCATAGAGATATCATGAATTTAGTATATCCCTATACTTTATGCATAGAGCTTATAGAGATATACCTATGCATAAGGTAAGAGCCCTTATGTATACATAGATCTCATAGAGAGCCCTATACATGCATAGAGCTTATGTATGCATAGATCTCATAGAGAGCCCTATACATGCATAGAGAGGACTATACCTTATGCATAGAGCTTATAGAGAGTCCTATGCATAAGGTAAGAGCCCTTATGTATGCATAGATCTTATAGAGAGCCCTATGAAGCATAGAGAGCTACATATAAACATTATCTTATAGAGAGCCCTATGAAGCATAGAGAGCTACATATAAACATTATCTCCACTTGACACATTGTCCAATATTGATTCTACATTGCCTTCACCTCTACTGTCCCAATTTCTAACTTCATATATAAATGCCACTTTTTCTATCTTTTTTGATAAGGAAGTGATATTTCTCTCCATGGATACTGAGAGGTCGTTATCCTCGCCTATGAATGCTCATTGTATCATGTGCCATAAATCCTCTTTCTCTTTTGACCTCACCTAAATTTCTTGTTTTTAGTTAAACACATAACGTATATTTAGGGTTTTTTTTTAAGGTGGAAGCATATTAACGTGATACAAAAACGCATGTCCAAGGACATTGCTAACAAGCAACCTTGGGTGCAATTTTTGAATTTTTTTCAATACTAATATTGTAATATACACCTACCTTTTACAAAAATGAGTTATGTGTGGAGTCGTTTCCTTAAAGTTTTTTTAAATTCTTGAATATTCTCCCTCCCTCCCCACTCCCTTTGACAGTTTGGATGACTATTTGGCTCTCTCTCTCTCTCTCTCTCTCTCTCTCTCTCTCTCTCTCTCTCTCTCTCTCTCTCTCTCTCTCTCTCTCTCTCTCTCTCTTTCTCTGGACATGCAAAGAGCTTCAACACAGTTTGGATATTCTCCCTCCCTCCCCACTCCCTTTGATAGTTTGGATGACTATTTGGCTCTCTCTCTCTCTCTCTCTCTCTCTCTCTCTCTCTCTCTCTCTCTCTCTCTCTCTCTCTCTCTCTCTCTCTCTCTCTCTGGACATGCAAAGAGCTTCAACACAGTGCTAACTTTGTGTGTGTGTGTGTGTGTGTGTGTGTGTGTGGACATGCAAAGAGCTTCCACACGATGCTGCTCCCACTCTCTCTCTCTCTCTCTCTCTCTCTCTCTCTCTCTCTCTCTCTCTCTCTCTCTCTCTCTCTCTCTCTCTCTCCATTTGTTGCAATAATATGGGGTGTGAAAGATGCGGATTTGCAGAGAATAAAACATTTTTTTGAGGAAGGTATCATGGACTTGTTTTTTTGAGGAAGGTATCATGGACTTGTTTTTTCATCTTTGAACAAAATTTTTTAGATTGTTTGTTGTAATACATGTTCTCATTTTATTGGTAGGTATGCAAATGGGAATGCACACATTATATGTTAATTTTTTATTGTAAGGTATGCAAATGGGAATGCATAGCATACCTATTTCACTGGGGGCAAGGGCTTCAAACTCTCTTGATTTAACTATTTTCTACAAGCAAGGGCATTGTCTTGGAGGAGGTACTTTTTACATTTATTAATCTTTGTGGAGTGTTGTATGTAATGCACTTTTTAATTGAGTTTGAATTTATAATTCCCCTCTTCTTTGTAGCTTTTCAATCCTCCCAAGGTAGCAAGAGCGGGTGCTAAACTAGCACCTATAGCTCTTAAAGTAAATTAGCACCAAGAAGTAACTAGCACCTATAGCTTTGAGTCCTAGCACTTAAAGAAAACTAGAGCCTAGATCTCTTGGTGCTAGCCACAGCAACTCTTAGTGTTAACTAGCACCACCTATAGCATTGGATGGTAACTAGCACACCTGCACAGCTTGCATGACAAAAAAACATGAGTAGGAATGTTCTTACAAGTTGTTAAGGTGGCGATCATTGGTTGGTACATGTTGAGTTCTTCCATAGATTTAAAGCACAACATGTAGATGTGAAAATTCATCTATGATCTTTTTAAGATTTTTTTTGTCTGTAAGCTAAAGGACAGATATACATTGAAGACCATGTGCAAATGTCTTTTTGAAAGTTACTTACAACCAAATGTGGACACAATCCTTTGGGCTTCATGGAGATTCATGTCAATGCAAGTGCATAGTTTGTGCAGGTGGTGATACCAACCACGGATGTTCAGCTTCATTGCATACTTTCATATTTGTCACGCAGCTTTGGGAGTAAAAAAGTAGCTCAAAATGACTTGACATAGCCTTCCTTCAGCAGAGGTATCTAATGGGCACTGCAAAGAGTGTGGTGTGAATAAATTGGCTTGTTTCCCCCTTGAGAGAAACAAGAAAGAAAAGAGTATCATCGTGAAAGTTTTTGAATACGTGGCTCTACACACTTGACAAGCAGGCAAACAAGAACGTGCTAGGAGTATTCACTTGAGGGGAGGTGTTGAAATATACAAGTGCACAGGGTGTGTGTGCAGGAACAAGCCCTTGGCAAGAGGCTGTAAAAGAGAATCTATAAATGTGAGAGAACCTATGAATAGGGTGTGTGTTGAAATATACAAGTGAATAGGGTGTGTGTGCGGGAACAAGCCCTTGGCAAGAGGCTATAAAAGAGAATCTATAAATGTGAGAGAACCTATAAAAGGTGAAGTATCTACTGGGAGAGAATAAAGGGTAGCATGAGGAGATTTAGGAGGTGTGGAGATATTCTGGGAAGAGGTGGAGAGAATCAAGCAAAAGAGGTGGAGTGAATCAAGGAGAAATCAGTGGGATTAGATGCTTAGATGTAAACTCTATAAATTGAGGCATTGGCCTAATGAGAACTTGCTGGTTTTTTATTATCCATGCCTACATTAAGCTATCAGTTAATTTCTCACTAATCACATCTTAATTATCATCTAATCTCTTTGTTAATGATGTTGATTCTAGTATTTGATCCACCATAGCTCATCACATTGCTGTAATTTTAACAATCCTTGCACATCATACAGACGCTTCTTTCTGTAGACTTTTCAGAATGAGATGTTGTATCTGAATCGAGCTCCAAAGGAGTTCGACTCACTAGATGGGCTTTATGACTCACCAAATATACCTTAATGATTTTTTCATTCTTTCGGAGGTAAATATGGTTTGTAACCCAGTCATGTATCATTTTTAATTGCCTCATAAATGGCCTTCTTAATATTATGTTGTAATTAGTAGGATGCTAGAAATCCATGATTACAAATGTATGGAAAAAGCACATACCATAGGTATCCATAGTCATGCAACAACTGATCTTACCAAAAACAATCCTGCCAATAGAGACATCCGCCATCTTGATTGATACACCTGTAGGTTCTAGAAGAGGTTCACCCCATCTCATCCACCAATAGGCTTTAGTTGTGTTGTGTGATACTAACACCACCTTCACCATCAAGGATGACAGATACTTGAATTTATTTATACGAAATAGGAATGGTTTCATTAGTATCCTCCCCTTCATAGTACTAATACTGATATTGCATGTGTTTCTTTATAGGAAATAGGAATGGTTTCATTAGTATTCGCCCCTTCATATTATTGATATTGCCCAAGTTTGTTGATGGGTACCTCAGGAATACTCTGGTAATCAGAATTATCATCCCTATCGATATTAAATTCTCCATCAAACTCTATATCCAAGGACTCAATTGGGCATTTGGTTTTTAACCATTGTTTTACAAACCCCCACAAAGTAGGATTGTCTTGTAAAAACTCTTGCACTCTCATCTTGATAAGTGTAGACAAGAGTGATTGCAACATGTTTGATGTTTTAGGCTATTTTCCTTCTCTCACATCTCTAGAAAGCCTTGGGAATCTCATAAATCTCACTGTTACTGGTGGGAATCCTCTTTCTTTTACTCCACACCCATCCTCAAAGTTCAAATCACTCTCCAAGTAATTAGGAAGCGTGGGAATGGACCCTTTTACTATCCCTTCACGAGAGGTTTAGTGGCATTGATGATAGAGGGAACTCTAGATCTTAGAGGAGATCTATTTCTAAGATTCAACCAGAAATCATGAGACTCTTTCTAATCTTGATGACTTTGAATAGGTTTTATCGAGTTCCCAACTTGTCCTTGTGTCTTTCCCAACATTATCTCTTCGTCATTGTCGTCATTGGGCAGTTTAAAGAGGTTTGACTCTTCAAAGTCTATAACTATCAACATTGCATAGTCCTCCTCCTCCTTATGCAAGACTTCACTTCCTGACTCAGGAATGACAGGTAGTAGTGCAGGTGGCAAAATCAGTATTGGAGACCTAATCGATCCATAAACACTTTCCAGCTCTTGTTGAGTCTTTTGAACCAACTCAATGGCTTCAGCAATTTGTTCCTTTTACTTTAACAGGATTTGGGTATTTCTCAAGCCTCTTAGATGTTGAGAGATGTAATCGCAGTGTTGTGTGTATGTGGGAAAGCACCCTAAAGGTGCAAGATATTGTGGCAAAACAAGAATGCCACATGTAATATTGAATGGTGTGTGAGTGTTGAGACCAAAAGAGTGGAAAAGGAGTTGCCACATGGATGATGATGTGTAAAGTGGGATAAGGCTAGAAAGCCTATATCATTGTATGGTTCACTTGAGATATGCAATAGAAGAGATCAAGTGTTGAGTGTGCATTCTCTCTCTCTCTCTCTCTCTCTCTCTCTTATGGAGTTCTTAGTGTGGTTCAATCCACCTTAATTATGTTGCTTAATCTATGTCTATCACCATGATCAATCCCATTTTAGGATTGTTAACATGGTATCAGAGCTTGGGTGGGCTCTTGGTCATGGTATCAGAGCTTGGGTGGGCTCTTGGTCATGGTATCAGAGATTTCTTGGCTATGAGTTCTTTAATTAAGCATTATTTTTAGTTTATTATGAAAAAAAATAGCACACTCATTGTCATTAGTATTCCATCACGATCACCCGGGCCGCCAGCTCCCACACGCTCCTTGCATCTGTCGCCAACCTTTACCTTCTCTTTATTGCTCCAATCACCAGGCGGCTACTTCCCAGACCCTTCGCTCCAGGCGCCTCCAGCTCTTAGCTGCTCTCGACAACTTCCCTTTGTTGGTGCCAGTAGTTCCTAGGCGGCTCCCACACGCCAGCCCACACTTCCTCCACGCAGTAACCTCCTCTACTGCAGCTCTGCCCGCTCACTGTGGCTTCAAAGGCGGCTATCTTAAGGCGGCTCTCCTACTGCTGCTGCGTCCCTCCAGGCTTCCTCGCCTTCACGCCAGCTACTACAACACCACGCCAGGCGTCTGTGATCAGCCCTTCACACCTGGGCAGCAACTCTCTGCTAGCTCTCCTCTGCAGACCCACTGTAGCTGCCAACAGTCGTGAGCCCCTCTTCTCTTACACACCCTCACTTATGAACACCCGGGCGCCCTTTTTTTTCCAGAGCCCCTCGTCCTCTTGCTTCGCTCTCTTCGATCGCTCCACCAGCTTCTAGACCTTTGCCAGCTTCGAGATGTTTATGCTGGCAGTCACCCAAGCTTCCACGTAGCCCCTTTACAAGGTGGCCACCTTCTTTATATTTTATTTATTTTTTTAAGGCTCCAAAATGATAGCCACACTCAATACTAAAAAAACCCCTCCTCTTCCTTGTACTTCGGATCATATCACCGCGTCCATAACCTTCCAATACCAGAGCTGCCCCCGGCCTCCGTCAACTGCATCTACTTACCAAATCCGGTCGGTACTCTGTATTTAGTAATCATCCGCACATCACACAATTGCCATAAAACTCCAGATCTCCAGCGTCTGCTCCCAAAAAAAAACACGTGCATAAACTAGCTCACTGCCAAACCACTCGGCCTGTACATTTGCCAGGGCATTCAGGGCAAAATTTATTCGCATACCATCCACACCATATGTACACAGACCAAAAACACCTTTCAGATTTTTACCTGACATACTTTGCCCAACCCCTAGCCTGCTGAATCATTTATGATCAGCAGAAAGCATATGACCACGTTTTCCTCCATCTATCCTTTGAGCATCATACAGTGTAACCAACACATCTCTATTCCAGGTAATCCGAGAAACTCTGTCATCTTCCACAGGCATAGTTTTCCATCCCACATCCCAACACGCAACACCAGAGCTTCTAGAAACAAAGCTCCTGACATATACACCATCCTGCCTCATCTCAAGCCCAAAATCACTGATATGGTCAACACCAATATCGGAGAACCAGTGCAGCAACTCCTGCTGAGGATAAAAATTGATGAAAGCTTCATCAAGAAAAACCTACTGTGCCATAACATTTTCCTGTCCATCAGCATAAGAAGCATCATCATCAAAGCCAACCACTACAGGCAAAATAAACTCTCCTTCAAAAGGCACCATTGCCAAAGCATCCACCTCAGTTCCTGTACCCTCATCTTCATCAAGGCCAATGAGAAATTCATCTATTACAGCATCCATCTCATCCATAGCATCAACACCATTCAAAGACGTCTGGTGTCACTCCTCCTTCATAGCATCAATTCTGGTCATGGCTTTTTTAACATTAATGCACATGTGGTCATCCAGCTCCAACTCAGGCTCATCATCCTGTAGACTGTCTATATCCCACTCATCCCACACAGGTTCATTCAAAGATTCAAAAGCAGACTCTTTCACATCACATGCATACCTTTGCTCATCATTCACTTGTACCTCCTCGCATTCTTCGTGTATGGTCTCTTCTTGTTCAGCAACCTCATCACCAAGCACTTCCTCATCAATAACCAGGGCATCCATGTCTGCATCCTCCTCACTCGATGAAGTATCATCTGTTCCCTCACTAGTAGTGGTGCTACTGGTCGTATCATCACTCGAATCAGCTTCACTTTCCTCTTCATCATTGACAGGCTTCTGGTTATCCATGTTAAACTGCTTCTTATCCCCTCTCCTGTCATACAGAGTAATGACCCATTTCCTCCAATCCTGAACAGCCTTCATCGCTCTCAGCCATGGTCTTCCCAGAATGATGGGGAATGCACCCATTCCTGCAGGCATAACATGACAATCCACAACCACCTTTACATCAAAAGCCTCCAGTTCTAACTCTTTAATCATACCTAAGCATTTGACCTTTTGATGATTGGCCAGCCGAATACGAAAACCAGACGCTTCAGTGAAATCAAGACCAAGCCTCTCCACAGCTGCTACTGTGATCACACAAATCTGTGCTCCACCATCTATGTATGCATCTCCCAAATTCTTCCCTTTGTACCATACATTTACCACAGGACATATATCAGGCAATTCTTGAACAGATAGAACAGTCACAATCCCTTTGGCAGGCTCCTTCTCTCTCGGGTTCACAAGTCTTTTCCACTGACGCTTCAAATTGGGAGCTAACTCTATCAATTGCCCAAAAGTAATATTAGCCTTCCTTCCAGCCATGTCCTCCTGTAACCCAACCCCCAGTGGAAAATCAGTTACCTGAAATTTCCTACGAGACCTCCTCTTCTGCTTGACCTTCACATCCTCTCCTTCCTTAACTTTACCTTTCTTCTTGCTGGGCCCTGCAGCATCCTTGCTTTCCCATTCCTGTGGCATCCATTTTCCCAAAGGCATCACATCAACTTCTGCTTCCTTCGTCTTCTCAAGGGTGACCACATCTATCACCTTAGTTTTACCTTTCTCTTCATTTGTCAATCCACTGGTCCCTGCTTCACCTTTAATTTCAATCCCATAATCATTTGCCCTGTTAGGAATCTGAGAGGGTAAAGGATACATATCACCTCCCATTCGTTGAGGCTTATCACAATCTGTACTTAGATGACCCAATTCACCACAATTCCAGCATGTAGGAATGAACCGTCTACCCCTGCCATAACCACGGCCACTTCCATAGCCTGTCTGACCTTCAGCCCCTTCCTGATGGTAGCCTCTGCCTTGGCCACGTCCACCACCTGTGTTCTCCATCATCTTCAAGCTCAGATTCTTCATATAGTCCACCATTTGCCTCATGTCCTGTTTAAACCCTTCATCAGAAGCAGTAACAGCTGTAGGTGCCACCTTTGTCCCCTATGGTGCAACATTATTCACCTGAACTTCTGTTGGTTGCACTCTTTCCAGCACGATTCTTATCGGTACCGCTTCCACCCTTCTCATTTCAGGCCTCACTGCCACTGGAACCATCCCCAGCTGGTTCATCCGTTGCAATTTCCAATCCTTTGACTTGGCAATCTCCACTGCATCCTCATAAGACCTGGGCTTCTTCAGCTCCACCTTCCAGCGAATGCCTCCCTTCAATCCTGTAATAAAACGATCCTTCTTCATCATGTCCGAAGGTACCTGATCATCTCCCAAAGCCCTGCACAAAGTCTCCCACAGCAAAGAAAATTTCTTCACATAATCCTCAATCGGCTCCACTTCACCCTGTATCAAACCCTGCACTTCATGCCAAACTTTATCTGGATCCTCAATTTTCTTGAACCTGTTCAAAAGTGCAATCTTCAATCCATCCTCACTCATCTCAATGCGTGGAACAGCATCCCTTAACGACTCCTCATAAGCCCTATACCAAATCCTTGCATCTCCCTTCAAACAGATGCTCAGCAACCGCAACACCTGACCTGCTCATTGATGTGGTTGCTTATGCATGCAACCTCCATCCTTTCCAAAAAATCTGCCTCATCTTTATTTGGACCACCAAAAAACTCTCGATACAACATCATCTTGATCCCCAAGCTTCTCTTCAAATCCCAGGAAAACCAGAAACACTTTTCTTCAATCTCTCACTCTGGGGCATACACCCTCATAAGAGAAATCCCTGAGCAATCCTCAGTGGGGGCACCAAAAGGATGTGAGGTGAAAAAACGAAGAAAGAACCTGCCTCTATAGCCCTTCCACCTCGCAAACTTGGAAACACTACCACGAACGGGGGCACCACCAGCCAGCGACTGGAACACTTTCACTTTGTCCACCACCCACCCACACCATAAGACAGCTCAGAACCACAATGAAGAGATGATTATTCAGCAAAACACACAGCACCATACACACTGTATAAACACAGCAAATACACCAAAGACCAGGACTCTGGCCAGGATTTACTACCAAGGGAATACACCCTTGCCTCTGACAACCAAGCCTCTGTCTCCCGGTCCCTGTAATCTCTAGAGGGCGCCCACACCAGCAACCCTTCTTCACTTCCTCTGTAGCCCGGCTACTCTCTATCCCCAGCTGCTACCTGCCAAGTGTTGTAGGCGAGCTCCACTGTCTCCAGCCCACACATCACCAGCTCTTCTGCATCCAACACACGAAAAACCAAGGCTCTCTCTCTGGTCAGCATCCACGCACTGCCTGCAATCATCTCCCACACAAGACCAGCTACTCTCTCTTCAGAAGGCGCCCACACCAGCTAACCTTCAATTCAGCAGCTCCCACTCTCTGTGTGTCGTGACTAGCAGCTTCACCGACCACCAAAGCCTTGCACAATCTCTTCAGCACCACGAACCACTGCTCAACGCAGCATCACCCTCTGTTGTCCCCTCGTATCCTTGGCAACCACCAGACCTTCTCCACGTGTGGTCTGCTGCAGCGCCTCCTCTGCTCTTTGTCACCAGGCAGTTACCTGCAGAGCGGGCCTCCCCCTTCATACTAGGCAGCAACTCCCTTTTCAGTTCTGGCTTTGCTCCTAGCCTTTGCTCCTGGCCACTACTCTCCACGCTTTCCTCCACCTCACGATCACCCGGGCCACCAGCTCCCACACGCTCCTACACGCTCCTTGCATCTGTCGCCAACCTTTACCTTCTCTTTGTTGCTCCAATCACCAGGCAGCTGCTTCCCAGCCCCTTCGCTCCAGGCGCCTCCAGCTCTTAGCTGCTCTCGACAACTTCCCTTTGCCGGTGCCAATAGTTCCTAGGCGGCTCCCACACGCCAACCCACACTTCCTCCATGCGGTAACCTCCTCTACTGCAGCTCTGCTCGCTCACTGTGGCTTCAAAGGCAGCTATCTTAAGGCGACTCTCCTGCTGCTGCTGCATCCCTCTAGGCTTCCTCACCTTCATGCCAGCTACTGCAGCACCACGCCAGGTGTCTGTGATCAGCCCTTCACACCTGGGCTGCTAGCTCTCCTCTGCAGACCCACTGTAGCTGCCAACAGTCGTGAGCCCCTCTTCTCTTACACACCCTCACTTATGAACACCCGGGCCCCCTTTTTTTTCCAGAGCCCCTCTTCCTCTTGCTTCGCTCTCTTCGATCGCTCCACCAGCTTCTAGACCTTTGCCAGCTTCGAGATGTTTATGCTGGCAGTCACCCAAGCTTCCACGTAGCCCCTTTACAAGGTGGCCACCTTCTTTATATTTTATTTATTTTTTTAAGGCTCCAAAATGATAGCCACACTCAATACTAAAAAAACCCCTCCTCTTCCTTGTACTTCGGATCATATCACCGCGTCCATAACCTTCCAATACCAGAGCTGCCCCCGGCCTCCGTCAACTGCATCTACTTACCAAATCCGACAATTGCCAGTTGGTACTCTGTATTTAGTAATCATCCGTACATCACACAATTGCCATAAAACTCTGTATTTAGTAATCATCCGTACATCACACAATTGCCATAAAACTCCAGATCTCCAGCGTCTGCTCCCAAAAAAAAAACACGTGCATAAACCAGCTCACTGCCAAACCACTCGGCCTGTACATTTGCCAAGGCATTCAGGGCAAAATTTATTCGCATACCATCCACACCATATGTACACAGACCAAAAACACCTTTCAGATTTTTACCTGACACCTAGCCCATAGAGTAACCGGCAATATATTCACATAACAAAATGGAATCTCCATGGAAGATCAGAAAGATCAACCAACAAATCCATATAAAAGAGCCATGGACTCATCCGTTGAGGACCAGCAAGGTCAATCAACCAGATCCATGGCACACCATATTAGTGAATTTGGAAATTTCCCAATTCCCATTTTTGAATACTTAAAAAAGGGGACATGGATAACATGTTTGTTTCTCAAAACCCTATCATATGACCTATCATTGGAAAGCGCTTGAAAAATGGAATCTAAAGAGCTATAAAACGCTCATTTTGGATTAGTGGTGTTCAAGTTATGGTTAATCCAAACTTTTGACCACGTGTCCCAAACTTGTGGGAAATTCCCATATTCCCCAATATGGTATTATGCCCGGTTTCAGAAAACATCTCTTACTCCTTATTTCAATATCTTCCACGACGCACGTGTGGGTATCTTCGGTGACCGAGAGCCCGAGCACCGCATATGGTCAGCACCCTCTAGGATCCTTCGCAGGTCACCTAGTGCTTCACTCATAGGCCGCTTCCTTGGTCCCTCATCCACCGTACCGGAAGCTCACCATTTAAATGAACCGAAGCTGGTCAAGACCTCGGCCGACCTTGCTACGCGAGACATCCTCCATTGACTCTCCGTCTCAAGCAGTTGCAACTTTGTCAGTTAGGTCTCCACGACCTTAATCACAAGATTGTCAAAATGCTTCCCAGGCATTCTTGACATAAAACAGTCATTTACAAACAGGTCATAATTACAGTTTCTATATTGAACTCTAGTCTTTTCACATTATTCCACATCAACCCATATTATTTAATCTAATTTCAATTCATATGTGTATCCATTCTTGACCGGATACATCATTTTCCATCCCCTCAACAAACCATAAGTGCTCATAGTTTTAAAACAAAAAGTGTTGGTAGTTTTGAAACAAAATTCTATATTGCAACTAAACCCATGGTTTGCAAGTTTTATGTGAACACCCCATAGGCACTATGCAACAAAGCATTCTAATTAAGATGGGGAAGATTGCTACGATTGATTGTTTCATTAGTTGGAGGAAAACAAAAACAACCCTTAAGATCCATACTGAAGCTCTCATAGTGCCTTCGATGCATGAGGACATTCCAAACCACAAGCGATCCCTAAAATGTTTTCTCTGCATTATGCCTCACCTAAGCTCTCTAATCAAAAGATTTAGCTGTGCTTTAGCAAGATTTTGACCCTTCATGTATGTTTCATCTGCATATCTACTTCTTTTCATCTTCTTGTTTCTGTCTTCACACGCTAATTAGACGCTAATCAGAAGCAACTTTGCCAGCAAGCTTTGCAACAACAACAACCATTCACAATATTGACGCTAATCAGAACTTTGCCAGCAAGCATCGTAACCATAGCCATTTAAAGGTAGGCTCTTTGCCTCATGCATGTTCTTTGTTTTCTTGATTTTTTGGTTCATAATACTTAATTACATAATTAATCTTTCTTAATCATAATTAGCCTAGTAAGATAAATGAGATCATATAGTACATTCATGACATAAAAATAAAAATATGGTTAACTTCACACCCAGTTTTCTTAAAATCGAGAATGTTTCTTGACTAAGAGCCTACTTGAAAAAACAAACAATGCAGAAATAAGAAAACAAGTATGAAACTAACCTTGATCAGTTTTTCAACACTCTTGTTATGGCAAAGATGCGACCCTGTCCCTTGAGAATGCTTCTGTCTTGCTGATTCTTCTTGTATGCTGCGTTGACCTTGCTTGTATAAGCATACTTCTATATACTACTTGCACAGATGTGTAATCACTCGCTATGCAGAAAATAGTGATCTATCCATGTAGCACAGTAGAGAGTAATTGGACATTGTAGAATAATTCTCTGCATATGTATGCATTTCACATGAAATGACTTTTTCAAGACACACATATACTTGTGCTTACAAAAGAGGTAACAAAAATATACTTCTGGTTATATGATGCTTCAAACAAAAGTGACTGTGTGGCCAAAAGCCATGGTCAATATGAAAGCTTCTTTCTGAAATAGCCATAGGATATTGCCTTGTGGTCAAATCTTTGTACCTCAACTATTACACGTAATATGTTGTGTCTCTATTGCATATCAGACTAAAATCGGATGAAAGTAAGAAAATCATGCATACTTTCAATGTCACATAATAATATGGCTAAAGTCCATGGGCACCTATGTTTGATTGTTACATGGAATTATGGTTAAAATCCATGGACACCTAGGTTATTAAGATGGTTCTTTTTGTGTTCTAATTTTTTTTAATCATCTTATATCCAAGATCACTTGTACATTGAAAGGATTTAAGGAAGTTGGCCAAGTAGAGCTGTCTTCTAAGAGTAAAACCAAACATAGCAAAGTTTTTACCATATGGTCAAATTCTATAGAAGACATCTCCTTCAAAAACCCATGCTACACATAGAATATAAATTATCAAATGGCCACTTTCATGACAATATGTCCACGATGAATCTATGACGATGTCTACATGAAATTTGGTATTACAAAAAAACCAAACGTTGTGGCATGAGAGTATGGATAAAATCCATGCTCACTTCTGTATATCCATTAGTGATCTCTAACATTAGTGCTCTCCATTGTCACAAGATTTGTTCATATGGTCAAATTCTACCTTATAATTATTACATTCAACATTTTGGACACATAGGCTTTTACCTTGTGGTCAAATCTTTGTATCTCAATTGTTACATGTAACACATTGTCTCTCTATTTCATGTCAAACAAAATTTAAAATTATGGGAAAAAAGTAAGAAAATCATGTATTCTTTCAATGTTGCATAATAGTATGGCTAAAATCCACGAAGCACCTATGTTTGATTGTTGCATGGAATCATGGTTAAAATCCATGGACACCTAGGTTACTAAGATGGTTCTTTTTTTGTTCTAAAAATCTTTTTCAATTACAAGATCACTTGTATATTGAAAGGCCTCGAGGAAGTTGGCCAAGTAGAGGTGTCTTCTTAGAGTAAAACTAAACAAAGCAAAGTTTTTTCCACATGGTCAAATTCTATAGAAGAGATCTCTTCAAAAGCCCATGAATATGAATTATCAATTGGCCACTTCCACTATAATAGGTCCATGATGAACCTATGACCATGTCTACATGAAAATTGGCATTACAAATAAACCTTTCATTGTGGCATGAGAGTATGGATAAAATCCATGCTTACCTGTGTTTGATTGTTGCATGAAATTATAGCTAAAATCTATGAGCACCTAGCTTACAAAGATGGTTCTTTTTGAGTTCTGAAATTGTATATGGATCAAGATCACTTGTGTATGGAAAAGCCTCAAGGCTAGGTAGAGATTCCTTCTTAGAGTAAAACTAGAAAGAGAAAAGTTTTTGCCATATGGTCAAATCCTATGCATGCATATTATAATCATAACACTATTGAATAAAGTTTTGGCCATGTGGTCAAAACCTAATATTTCTATGCAATATCTTGCCATATGGTTAAATTCTAACTTAAACACTTTCTATGATGATATTTGGACATACATTGGTCAAATCCTATGCATGCATATGGTAATCATAACACTATTGAGTAAAGCTTTGGCCATGTGGTCAAAACTTAAGATTTGTTTCGACAATGATATCTTATTTTTTGTACTTACGTAGGTTTATTCAATGGCAAAGAAATCTACTTTGGCAAGGAAGGAGAATCAAATCATTGATGGAGTTAGTGGGGATTTTGTGTGGCCTTGGTTTATGGATGTTTATGACAAAGAAGGAAAAAGGGCAAACAATGTCCTTTTATATGCTTCAAAGCTTGAGGATTCAACATATGATCAAGTTGGGATCATTGAGGGGTTGATGGTGGATGGATGTGCTAGGAAGGAAGGGATCCCGTGTATTGTAGTAAAGATCAAGGGAAAGAACATTGAATACAACCTGGATCCCTTATCTTTTCAATCTACACATATAAAAGAGGATGAAGTATACTCTTTGAGAGCAATGGATTGGAGCCTCCCAGAGGAGATATCAGGCACACAGGACATAATAGCTACATTTGAGTCTATCAAGCATAGTGAACTTTTTCCTACAAAACATGGTGTTCGACCAAAGAAGAGGACAAAGATTCAAGATGCACAAGCACAATCAATAGCTTCAAACTCACAAGCTCTTGGTGTGAGTGTACCTCCTAACACTCCTCTAGATAACACAAACCAATCTTCAAAGGCACAAGTAATCCAAGCAACACCTTTGGTGTCACTTGAAGTCAAGGGTGTTGAAAGAACCTTTGACTTTCCAGACATGGTTAAGAAGAAGGGTAAAAAGGATGGTTCAAGATTTCACATGTTTGAAAAATACTTTCCATTTGGCTCAACCACACAGTTTCCTATTGATGTTGGTAGATGCTATGAGGCACCACCTTTATATGCCTATAGAACACTTTGTTGGGATTATGTGCAAAAGTTGACATCATCTTTTGTAAAGAATCCCATGAATCCAGCAACAGTAGCATACCTCATGCCCTTTTTGGAGGAGAGTGATGTGAAGCGACCCATGCATCATGACGAGGTGGAAGTGGATAAGCTACATTCGTACTCCTATTGGATCATATCAGGTCTTCACTCAATCCATGCGGCAAAGATCTATATCCTAAGTAGCACTCATCGATGCCTAGCAACCAAACATCTATATGCCACAAGGAATGCAAGAATCTTAGTGGACTGTCCTGCTGAAATGTGCATTGAGCTTTCTAGGATGACAAATATGGAATCCCACAATGTTATGAAGAATGGTCCTTATCTTGAGCAACTTCAACAAGTAAGGGATCAATGGATAGCATTTGGGTCTCCACCAAAACCTCAACAAGGGCTTCCAAAGGGTAGTCCTCAAAGAGTACCATGGGAGGTAATGATGTACAACCTTAGCTTGTCTTATTCAAGATGCATTTGGTGTTTTCTTTCTCATTTCATATTTTTATTTTTGATAGAGATTTATAGAATACATTGGAGAAAAGTGTGCATCACATGATTGTCATATAATAGTGAGCACACAAGAGATATTTGATGGTTGGATTACCATCATGAAGAGATACTCAAAGGGGGAGCTTTCATCTCAAGAGGATACCACCACAAAGAAGGGAAGGCAGCCTTCTCCCGCAACTTTTCGTTGCCTTATGGGTCTAAAGGATGGGGACATCCTCACATTACAAAAGGAAGTTAATGATGGACACATCGTCTTTCTTAGAAACAAATGGGACAAAGAGGATGTTGTTGACATGGAGACAAGGGCAAAGCAAATCAAGCAAGATAGGGTGCTCCATGAGGAGCTAGTTTCTCTCTTCAATGCCTCAACTCATGCTAGCAATAGTATGATGAAGAGTTGGGAAGATCTTGTTGCAGAATACGACATCACCAACGATGTATACACAAAGATTTTAGGTGTTTGCAGTGATTGGGTGTCAAAAAAGCTCACACGTGGGGCTGATGCAGGACCATTGCCAAATGGTGCAAAAGACATTGTGAACTTTCTTATTGTGAAGAAGCAAGATCCTCTTCATTCTTCTACTACCTTACCTTGGCAAGTATATATTGTGCGGTGCAACCTTGAGGCATTCGATCTTATATACAATGTGTATAAAGATCCTATTACCATTGGTGTGGTTGTCCTAGAAGCGGCACATGGAGTTGGGGGCATGACATGGGATTCTATCATGTTTGGAAAGGTGGTCTTCACATTGTTAAAAATGACATGTGAGCCTAAACAATTCATTTTGTTGTCATTTCTCAACCGCAAACAAACGGCAGCTATGGAGGAGGCCCTTGGGAATCTTTCATGCAAGTACCATATGCAAGTTGAAAGTGTTGACTTCCTACCAATGGCCAAGAGTCTTGCTTTTGGGGCCATGGATTCATTTGTTATGTTGACACTTGTGACCATGGAGAAAAGCTTCATCAATCTAGATCAATATGTTGGAAATTCCAACAAGCCATGCATTTTGGATAATGAATCCATTGAAGCCATTGACAAAGAAGGAAAGGATGGAGAGCTTGAAGAAGAACAAACTATTGCAAAGGCCATATTTAGAAAGAAAAATAAGGTCATCAAGGCTACAATCAAGGCATTCAATGATGCACATGAGGTTGTATGTGATATATTCTCATGTGGTGTTGCATCAACGCTCGCATTGGAACATCACATGAAGACTATTGCAGTGGTGTGCAATAGTCAAGAGCAAAGAGAGATTGAAGCGGCATGTTGGAGAGCCCATGAGAGCGCCAACCCACCTACAAGTGCTCAAGAGGTTCCTCCCATTGGTGCTCTAGCTCTTGACCTACCGCCGGAGGGTGTGGATGAATCAAGCCAAGACATAGCAAATATTATTATGAAAGAGAGGTTGAAGGCTACTTCAGGTGTTTGAACCTCTCTATCTCTAACTTTTGTCAATGAGAACACTATGGTGTAAGGTTGAACTTGTGTTTTGGAGGATGGTTTCATGACAACATTTCCTACATATTTTCTCATTTTGTGGTGCTATCTAAAGCAAGCCTTACAAGCCTATTTCTCTCAGTGTTTATTGTTTAAGAGTCCTTATTTCTAGAAATATTTTCATCATATTGTACCTAAAATTGGTTGCAAAAAGTTTGTGCTTCTGTATTAAAATACAAGTATGAAGTACATTATAATGTTGGAAGAAATATTTTCTTGTATAGTATAGCTAGAATGCTTCAATCAATTGCTATTACATTACTTTGATCCAAATGTTGGTATTGGTTTTCTCTAAAGTTTTGTGTCCTTCAATATTTTGCCATGTGGTAAAATATTTTAGAAGAAAATGTTTTGTGTCATACAACTACATTGAGTTTTTCAATTTCAATTGCAGTGCTTTGATTGAAACATTGGTATGACTTATATTATCAAAGGTGTCAATGTGGTGTCTATTGATATTAGGCCACATGATCTAATATTTTTTCTCTTGAAATATGTTTTTCTAAGTATGCTCAACATTCATGTCCTACATGCACATCAATGTGGAATATTGTAGCATGTGTGTATGGAAAAATATTCTAAAATGTTCATTGCAACTATATACATTGTTGTATCTTAATTCAATAGTCATATAATATTACTTTTTGAGATTTTTTTGCCACATGGTCAAAAATATATTTTGATGAAGTATCTACCATCCATGCATACTATTTGCATATTAAATTTAATGTCTTATACAATGTACATATGGAATAGTACAATAAACTTAGCCCTATTGAACTATATATAATGTTTTTATCTCAGCTTACTAGCTCTAAAATGAAAAAAAAAACTTGTAAGAGACTAGATGTCTATTTTGTTCTTAACCTTTGTGTTGTATGATAGAATGATTCAAATTTGACTAAGAATAGTCTATTTGCATATTTGGCAGATTTGAGCAGAGCAAACAAAGTAAGTGATGTGGCCTTGGCGAAAAGTGCTACCAAACTATGTGTGATACTTGATCTCAATGGTCTTCTTTTACAACGTTGTTTTTCCACATCAAAGAGGTTCCAAAGTTTTCGAGTGGGCAAGCAATGGGTTGTTCTTCGACCATGATGCATTGAGTTTCTTGAAGCTACATTTGCAAGATTCCAAGTGGGAGTTTGGTCTACAGCTTCACACAAAAATGTCATCGCAATAATCAATTACTTGGAGAGCTATGCAAAAAGGAGATATCCTTTTTTCATGATTTGGGGACAGGAGAAATGCCATACGCATCCACTCAAGATCATCTATCGGCCAGACAAGATGGGGGTGGAAGCAATGTTCAAGCCCCTTCAGTATGTGTGGAACAAATATGGCAATGTTTGTGAACATAGCAAGACTATTTTGATAGATGATAGTCCCTACAAGGGGTGTCCTAACCCTCTTGAGAACTGCATCTATCCAACCACAGACATTTGATGTTAACCAAGGAGACTCAATCTTGATTGAGGAACTTCTACCCTACTTGACTCGCTTAAGTGGATCCCATGATGCACGTGAAGTCATAAAATTTGATCGATATGTACTTGAGCCAGTTCAATATGGACATGAGTTGTACACACAATTCAAGGTTGTGATTGACACATGGCTTAAAGGAGATGATAATGCTATGTCATCTTCATCATCAAAACAACCCAAGAACAGCAATCGTGGAGATGGAATATATATGAAACAATCTTCAATCACTTCTTGCTTGAAGAGATCATCAATTGTACAAGGATCATCATCAAGAGTCTCAATTCATCCAACCCATCCATTGGGTGTCTCACAAGTATCGAGGTTAAAGTGGATTCCTTTGGTTTCTACTCTAAAGGATATGGAAGCAATGCAACTTGCTCATCAGCTAGGATATAATGACGACTACATAAATGGTCGTGTAGCTAGACACTTCATAAAAAACCTTCAAAAATTGTACTTTCCACGAAAATGATGTGACACAAAAATAATACACTCTTTTCTACAACTTGTACCTTGGTGTTTTATAAATGCGTTCAACATCAGAGAGACTAGCTCAAGATTTCTGGATTGTGATTTCATGGAAGAATTCATTGTATTATATACAAGCTCCTCAATGAAGAATGATATTCTAAATGTAATTTGATGGAGAAAATGTGTTTTTATGAAAAGGTATACTAATTGTGCTTTGATATTAAATGAATGCGTGCATGAATGCAAAATATACTAGAAAAGTTTAAATCTCAAATTAGTCTCGGTATTGTTGTTTTGAATTTTATTTTCAAGTATATTGTTGAAGTTATATTGGAAGAAGCAATTTCTTGTATGGTAGCTAGAATGCTTGAATCAATTCCAATTACATTACTTTGATCCAAATATTTGTCTAAAGTGTTGGATCTTTTGATGTTTTACCACATGATCAAATATATAGGAAGAATTTTTTTTGTATCATATAGCTACAATGCTTTTGCCGATTGCAATTGCCATGCTTTGATTGAAATATTGGTATGAGTCATATTATCAAAGGTATCAAGTTGGTGTCTATTGATATTTGGCCACATGGTCGAATATTTTTCCTCTTAAAATATGTTTTTCTAAGTATGATCTACACATATGTCCTATATGCATATTAATGTGGGAAGTGTTGTAGCATGTGTGTATGGAAATATATTCTAAAATGTTCATTGCAACTATATGCATTGTTGCTTCTTAATTCAATAGTCCTATAATATTATCTTTTGTGATCTTTGGCCACACGGTCAAAAATATACTTTTATGAAGTATCTTGTGGTCATGTAGCTAGACACTTCATTTAAAAACTTTAGAATTTTACCTTCCGCAAAAATGATGTGACAAGGCAACAATACATTCATGTCTCTAACTTCTTTCAACATTGGAGACTAGCTCAAGGTTTTTGGGTTGTGATTTCATAGAATACTTGATTGTTTTGTAAACAAGATCATCGTGGAAGAGTGATATTCTAACTATATTTTGATAGAGAGAACGGGCTGTCATGAAAAAATATACCAACTGTGCTTTGATATTAAATGACTGCAGTATGAATGCAAAGTATACTAGATATATTAAATCTCAAATTAGTCTCATTATTGTTGTTTTGATTTTTATTTTCAAGGGTAACGTAGATATCCTTTTTCCAACTTAGAAACATTCAGCACAAATATAGACAAAAAGAATATAGTGTGCTTTGATCTCAAATAATTCTAAGTAATATTTTTTGGGATTTTCTTTTCGAGACTATTAACCACACATACATATTCTTTCCAACTTACTAGAAAGAGCTAACCAGAATTATAACCATACTATTATATTGTATGGCGACTATGCATATGTAGTCAAAGGTCAAGGGTTGGAGAGAGAGAGAGAGAGAGAGAGAGAGAGAGAGAGAGAGAGAGAGAGAGAGAGAATGCATTGATGTCCAAGCATCATGTATTAATATAAAGTGAAGTAATAAAGGAATTCCTAAGGAAAACACACATACTCTATAGTTTTCTAGTTATTTTTTCAACATTTAATTTGCTTTATTCTCATAGATAAGGTAAACTTTTAGGTTTGGCTATAAAAATACAAATATTTCTATACAAAATGCACAAAAAATAGGTCTATTTCTCAAAGTGGGACTTAGGAAATTCCCAAATTCTCCAATATGGTGTTCTATGGTAGCTATATGCTAGTAGGCATATTCTATGCTAGTTAGCATATAGTTAACATAGACTATGCTAACTAGTATAGTCAATTTTAACATGTTTTGTGTTAGATTAGTGTACATAGAGGTAGCTTATGAATGTAAGATAGAACCCTAATCCACCAAAAAACCTAAAAAATCATAAATAATCTCTTAATTTTAACTAATTATCACTAATCTACTGGTAAGTGTGATTAGTGAACTTAAAGTGTGAGATCCCACTGTCCCCTCTGTGCATCAGATTCCCTGTGTAGCTGGCACAGCAAAAGCAGCTCCCTCATGCGCGGGGCAAGATTTCCCACTCGGGGCCTTGCCCTCGAATGTCCGGGGGCAGCACGAGACTAAGCTGATGGTCATTCCAAAAATCGAAACCGGGAAAATTTTCCATGCCCGAAAAATGGGGACGATTCCACCATTTTAAATTTCTTAATGAATTTTTCTAACGAGGTCAAGATACGAAACTAACCTTCATCTGATTAAACCAGATAGAAGGAAAACTATTAGACTTATCTTGAAGGAATCAACGCTTTTTTCCTAATTCAATCAGGTACAGCCGTTGATCTATTCATTTGAGAAGTCTTTAGGTTACTATTTAACTATTTGAGTTCTAAGTGTATTTCTATTAATCAATTTTATTATTATTAAAACTCTACTGATTCCAGCCTCCGGCCCATGGGTTAGCCACTGCCTAACCACTGGAATTGGTAGAACCAGACAAGTACTCACCCACCCATAATTGAATGCCTTTCTTAACTTTTCCTTTAGAATACAGATACGCACACACTCCTCTTTAAACTTTAACTTTTAAAACAATCCATTAACAAAAAATTATTGGTTACAAATGTCATAACTCAAAATTTCCATTCAATCCTTGTTCTTCACAAAACAGTATCACTCTGGACTCTCCGTTGAGACCAGGGATTTTATATTCACGTGATCACAAAATTTTTCTTGTTAATAACATGTGTGAACATGTTATTAACATGTTCACATGTTAACATGTTCACAAAAAAGCCGGTGGCAAGCGACCTGGTAACCGGGGAAAATCCCGCCGGGCTTTTGATATACCCCGGCGGGCCCGCCGGGCTTATGCTTTACCCAGCGGGTCCCGCCGGGGTCGTCACATATCCCGGCGGGGTACATTTTTCTATATATATGGGCCCGGGGGGCCCTTTGGGATTTCATTGCTGACAGCACACAGGTAATAAAAACTTGTGTGTGTGTGTGTGTGTTTGTGTATGTGGGTGTGTTTGTGCGGGCAGCCGCCCACTGTCGCAATGCGCGGCAAGATGTGGGTGGTCCGCCACACGAGGGATGTGTGTGTGGGTGAGTTCGTGCGGGCAGCCGCCCATTGTCGCAATGCGCGGCAGGATTTGGGTGGCCCGCCACACGACTGGTGTGTGTGTGTAAGGCCATTCTTCGGAATGGTGCTTACCCTGGGGCACTTAGTTGGTAACGCGGCTAGTCTGTGTCCTATGGTAAGTATGGCACGCCGTAGCGGTACTAGTCGGTAACGCGGCAAGCATAGTATCGTTATGGCGATGTCACCTTCCCTTCCCTTCCCTTTGTCAAATGCGGACATATGGTCGGTAACGCGGCCAGTGTATGTTCGTATCCTATTGGTATTCCCATAGAATCGGGCGGCATTTTGTCGTTAACACGGCAAGTTGGTGTCGTCCGCTAGTGCATAAAATGTTTTTTGCATACTCCTGCATCTGATGTTTTTGCCTTGGGATATTTATTACAAACTTTATATGACTTTTGGAAGAAAGTGCAAGAGTTGTGGATGGATAATAGTTCCCATGACAAAGTTACCATGGATAATATTATTCATAGAGTCAAAAATTGGATGTTTCTGCCTAATCGCGATGAGCGAAAGTCAATTTTGCAAGTGGTTGAATTTTTTAGGTCACTAAATACTGACCCTACGAGGGCACAACGTCCTCTTGTAGAGCTATCGGTGGCATTCACCCCAACTTTGTAATAATACAGTACCAAGGGATTAAGTTTCAGGAATTTGAGAATTTGATGTGTCCAAGGTTTCAAAATTTTGTTTCTCTTCAAAATTTATTGTGTCCAATGTTTCAAAATTTTGTTTCTCTCTTCATTGGGTCTTTGCAATATCTCTCTCCTCTTCTGGTGTTTAAGTTTATGTTTTCTCTTTAAAATTTGATGTGCGAGCATTGTTTGAAGTGTTTTTGGAGTCAAGTGGATATTTCTCATCGAGTCTTTGCAATACATATCTCCTCTCGTTGTGTTTGACTTCAAGATTTTGAGAGCAATGGTCAATTTATCTTGCGTTGATCTTTACTGTTCATTAAAATCCTGATGTCGTTTACGTTCATGCAGATATGGAGCAAGCGCAAGCGAACGAGCATCAGGAGTTAGCCAAGAAGGCATACGAGAGAATGAAGGCCCTTGCACATGGCCTGACAGCCCGCGAAGCTACAAGAACAGCGTGCAGATTATCGAAGTGGACAAATCCAACTTATGCCCAATGGAAAGACATAAACAAACGGGTAACCACAGAGATGATAAAGGCAATATGGCCATGTCCAGATGGCGAGATAAAGAAGGGAAGATGGAAGATTTCTCGTTGCACTAACAATGATATCAAAACTAATGCCGAGCGCATTTTCTTGGAGGTGTACGGCCGTCCTCTCCATAACGCCGACGCTCCACTGTATTTTGCTAAAATGCTATATGCTCACTTTGTACTGGAAACTCCAGTGGACTTCGCCTCCAGAGAGGCCACTGTCAACACCCACGACATACGTGAAGAGACAGTTACATTCACAAGAGAAGAACTTGCTCTTATGGTGGAGGGCGCCGGACTGGAGTTAAACCAGGTCAAAGAAAGCTTAGGGGCACAGCTAGCAGAGAAGGAGAAAGAAGCTGACCGATTAACTCAAGCGTCAACTCCTCCCCCGGCCAATAGAGGAATTCAAGAGCAGCTAACAAAGATCAGCCAAGACGTGCAGAGCATCTCTTCACGTATTGCTCCTGTGCGCCAAGGAAACCACATCTCTCATTTTTTGATACATCCTGATCTTGTGGGAGTTTCTGCTGAGGCTACAAGTTCCTCCACCCCCCAATGTCCTGTATGTTACAAAGTATTCGATGGGTGGAGCGGCCAGTATATACTACCATGTGGACACTACTACCACTTAATATGTTTAGTGAGACAAATGCAAAATACTTCCACATGTGCATTGTGCAGTGTCCCAATAAATCAAGGTATTTATACAGTGTTCGGCATGGCTAGCGAATATAAACCACCAGGACCTTTAGATGCAACTCCTAGTGCAATTCGCAATTTATTTGAAGATGAGAGCTAAGAAAAACAAATTCTACTTTTGTATTGATAATTTCTCCAAATATGATCATTTGTACAAGTACTTTTTATTAAATTAATAAAGTGACTTCTTCCTCTATGTCAGTATCTTGCTCCAAAATTCTTTCACCGTTTACTCTCTCGTCTGCTAAATTAAGCTCATCTAAGTCAATGTCTAAATTGTCTTCTATCTCAAGGGTGGTGCACAACGTACGTCCAACATCAAAGTTCTCGTCTACATCTTCACAATTGTACATCCATCTGGGCATATCTTCTTCATACTCTTCGCTTTCGATGTCTCGCAAGATCTTTTACCTGCGCATAACATTTCTCTAATAGATCATTTCGCATAGCATGGTACGTAGGCGGTGAAAACCCTGGTCCAAACTCACCAATTTTCTTCCATGCTCTCTTCCAATGCTCACTGTCCACCATCATCATAGCACTCCCAGAAAAGTAAATCGCTTCAGCAAGGACGAGTTGTGCATCATCGAGTCGACCTTGACGTAGGCTTTCTTGCAATGAAGTTTGACGCATGGGTATATTTCCTACGTCAAAGTTTTGCTTGCAAGAAGATGCACTGGGTAGATTACTTTCTGGCTGCATATTGCCGTTCGGGGTACAAGTAGGCGATGTAGCGGGAGTTTGATGATTAGAAGAACAGTGTTCTTGCTGCCTTGATACATTAACGGGAGGAGTGTCATGTTTTCTTGAATCTTTCTTTTGAATTTCTTCTCTTATGCGTTTGGCCACTATAGGTGCAGAGGGGTGGGTACATGACTTTTTCTTCGGTCCGCCTAAAAAGTGTTCTCTTAGTCGAGGCGCCCCACCTGATTTTACTGCATGGCATAGCTTACACTCCCAATCTATGAATCGATCACCAACGTTAATTGCATATTGCCACTCTATCCCAGGTGCCTTTTTTTTTCTGCTATTTGAAATTTGGACTCTATTGGAGGTACCACTGGATCCAACATTGTCCTCCATCTCAACAAATAGCCTATTCAACCAAGCATATAACAATGAATACACAAATGAAAAAACAACAAATCACTCACGTATAACAAAAACATACATCTGCAGACAAAGTACTTCGAAACTATCTTGACAAATACAAAAGATCATCACATAACACAAAACTATTTCAAACTATCTTGCAAGGTCTTACTACAAAACTACTTCGAAACTATCATGCACATTGCACCCCCAATGAAGGATGCCTTTTGTACCCAATTAAGGATACTTTACACAATCAAAGATCTATGCTTGCCCAATACTCTAGTATAGGACAATAGACCTTCTCTAACATTCACAAAAAAAATCAAAGATCTATGCTTGCCCAATACTCTAGTATAGGACAATAGACCCTTGTCTACTCTAAACTATATCAAGTATCAAGAACCAATACAAGCCCCTAAGCAGGACTCTTGGCTCCATCAAACCATTCATAAAGCAGAATGAGGTAGATTACGTACGTGGCTCAAATGCAAAGCTGAATGACTCCAAATTTGTCCCTAAATCTCCGCAAGTATTAGCTACGAACCACACCCTGCCCCCAGTTCAAAGAACTAAGGACGAGTGGCCCAATAGCCTTAGGAGTGCCTACAAGGAAAGACGACAGCCCCTAAAATAAGGACGTTCTTCCCAAGAGGACACTTCTAGCAACTCGAGAGCTCTACAAGTACTTTGAGGAGAGATATCACGCCCCCAAAACAAGGACTATCTTCCCAAAAGTTGTACGACGGGTGTCGGGCAGTGTTTATATACAGAATAATACCCCGCCGGTGTTTCTTGTTTTTCCCGGCGGGCCCGCCGGGCTTTTATCCTTTCCCGGCGGGCCCGCCGGGAAAACCTCATACCCCGGCGGGCCCGCCGGGAAAGGATAAAAGCCCGGAGGTGTTACTGGAATAGTGGGTTCCGGCAGGTCATTTCTCTGGTCATGTGAATATACAATGTGATCACAAGTTTTAATATGTTAACAATAGGTTTTGTTAACGTGATCACGAAATTGTGAAGACGTTAATGAAATCCCTGGTTGAGACCAACAGGTCAGCAACGAGATCCAGTTAGCAGATTACAATAATTTTCTCATCATCATACATATATATATCTTCCATGACATACGCATGGGTGTCCTAAGCATCGCGAGCCCGTGCATCGCCTGGTCAGAATCCTCCAAGATCCTCCTTAGGTGTCCTGGCACTTCACTCAGGGACCGCTTCGTCGGCCCTCGCCCATCGTACCGAAAGCACACCATTTTATACCATACCCAAGCTGGTCAAGACCTGGGTAGGTTTTTACCGCGCGTGAGCCGTCCTTTGAACACTCCTCGCTAACTGTTGCAACCGAACTTCCCTTAGAAAAACACATATACCAAATGCTCCCTCCAGCACTCTGGCGTAAGACATACCTTTAAGAAAACAGGGTTTCTATGCAAGTTTTCAGTTTTGATTTTCTTTTGAATACAATGAGTATATCTTAATTTCGTATCCCAAGACTTCTAGATCACAGGTCTGGATTCCCAAGCAGAATTCCTTGAATTCTGAATTCTTGACCCTCAAATCAAAATCAAAGGTCTCAACTTAGTTTCAGATTTGGTGGGTGATTTGAGTGTAGATTACTGAACTGGTCACATCGTCTTTTCTTGAAACTGACGAAGGAGATTAAGTCTTGGTCATAGTCTGATTCAGGGTTTGAGTCTGGAAAGATTCTCCCTGAACTATCTTTCTTTAAGGGTAATATTTCAATTACTACTTTACTGAATTTCATTCATTGAGTATTTTGCTTAACTGAATTCAAAACTAATCACGAATTCCTATGAGGAATAAATTAATCATTTATCTAAAATTCCGACTTCGATAGTTTTTTTTATTTTTCTCATTACCATCCTTGAGAACATCAAATGGTAGAATTTTCCTTCACAGAGTATTTACTTATTTATTTTCCAATATTCATGGGATTTAAACATAGGATTAAAGAGAACTCTTATTTTGATATAAAAATTTTGTATGCATCTATTTATGAATAAAATCCAACTTCTATGAAAATAACACTTTTATATAAAAGAAAATTCCTTTTATGCATTAAAAAATCAATTTTGTTGAAAGTAACACTTTTATAATTAAAAAATCTTTTATTATGCATAAAAAGCAATATTGGTGAAAGTAACACTTTTGTAATTTTTAAAAAATTCTTTTATGCATCATTTTCTGCATAAAAATCAATATTGATGAAAGTAACACTTTTATAATAAAACAAAGTTCTTTTATGCATGCATCTATTTATGCATAAAAATCAATATTGATGAAAGTAACACATTTATAATAAAAATTTCTTTTATGCATCTAATTATGCATAGAAATCAATATTGATGAAAGTAACACTTTTATAATAATAAAAAATTCTTTTATGCATAAATAATCAATATGCATCTTTCTATTATGCATAGAATTTAAATCTAATGAAAATCACTCTTTTATAATAATAAAAATAATCAATATGCATCTTTCTATGCATAGAATTTAAATCTAATGAAAATCGTTCTTTTATAATAAAAAAATAATCAATATGCATCCTTCTATGCATAGAATTTAATTTTAATGAAAATAATGCTTTTATAATAAAAATATTTCTACTATGCATTTTTCTATGCCTAGAATGAAAATAACACTTTTAGAATACACAAACGATGGGGATTACTCTTTTTGAATAATAAAAGATAAAACTTATTTCACAAAATTTAAGAAAATTTTGCCATAACCTCCTTTGTATGGCTGACCATTTTTTAATTTTCCCTAACCTTAAATTACTTAAAAATTATCCCCGAATGGTTTAAAGCATTCTAAACTAATCAAATTCCACTTTTAAAAGAGAAACAATAGGAAAAGTTTAATTCTAACAATTTGATTACTTAACTAGGATAAAGAAAGGCTGAATTTAAGAATGAAGAGAGGGGGAAAGCCTTTCCAACAAGGCATAGCATCGATTTATCATTTTAAAGATAACAAAAATTAGAAAACCATCAAAAGAATAAAGAAAAAGTAGGATTTCTAACTTACATGAATTTTTGGGAGCTTTCCTTTGGCTTGATGGTTTGAGGGATCTACTCTTGTTTGCAACAAGAGTAGCCACCAATTCTTTAGAAGAGGGAATGGTCAAAAACTAATGAATTATTAACAGTTTTTAGCTCTGGGGAGGAGTAGAGTAACAGTAAATAAAACACTATTAAGGTTCAACAAAGGGGGAGGCTTCTATTTATAGGAAAAAGTGAGCTTCTAACCAAGCAAACTGATTCTAGAATTTTCCAGATCAATTTGGTCAATTTTTGACCATTTTTGGGTCAGTTTAGCTTACTTTTTGGAACTAGACTTGAATTAGGAGAGAAGAGAGATGAAATATCTCAATTTTTGGGAATTTGAAACTCCACCACACATGTGAAATAGGCACCTCCTTCATGAGGGGGAATCCCCACTCTGAGGTGTCAAAAAATCATTTTTTTAGTATTTCCTTTGGTCCTTAGTCCACTCTTCATCTTATGTGAGTATTTACTCATTTTTGGGGGGATTTTCTTTATTTTTTCTATTTATCTCCTCCACACATTTGGATGAATCTGATTGGCCCCTCAAAACCTTAATTTAAAATTTTCAGAAAATCTTGATCCCTAGGATAAGGCCTTTTGAACAGATTATAACTGATTTCTAATGCACCTTCTGAAAATCTTTTTGAACTTCTGTTTTGGGGGAATTTATTTTAATAACATGAGATATTTTTCCATCCAAAAATATCTAAAATCTGAATAACCTCTCTCTAAAATATTTTCTCTCTCTAGGGAGGACCAAAATAGGTAGAAACAAGATCTTTTATATTTCTGAAGAGGGAATTGATTACAAGGGAAGATACTGGACATCTTAAGGAGCTAGGGAAGAATCTTACATTCTCTCCTACTTGAAAAACGTGAGATGTCCTCATCTCGCAAATTGGGGGTAATCCCGTAAAACAGTTCGTCGGCTTCTTTCTCCTAGGTGGCATCTTCAAAAGGATAGAACTTCCATTTGACCAATCAGAATTCTCTTCCTGAGAACCTTTTCTTGAACATCAAGGATTTCTTCAGGTTGGAGTTCCATCTGCCCTTGGGTTGAAGAAGTTAAGATTTCATCATCAAGCACATGATTTGGGCTTGGTATATACTTTTTAAGAAGGCTGACATGAAATACATTATGTACTTTGAGATGAGGAGGCAAAAGATGCTCATAAGCTAAGTCACCTACTTTCTTTGTAATCAGATATGGTCCACAATATCTTAGGGATAACTTCTTGTACTTCCCAAGAGATAGAGAACTTCTTTGTACATTATGTACTTTGAGATGAGGAGGCAAAAGATGCTCGTAAGCTAAGTCACCTACTTTCTTTGTAATCAGATATGGTCCACAATATCTTAGGGATAACTTCTTGTACTTTCCAAGAGATAGAGAACTTCTTTTGGGGCATACTCTAATGAAGACCATATCTGCTTCTTCAAATTTTCTATCCTCATCTTATCTGCATACTGCTTCTCTCTATCCTAGGCAGCTTTTATATCTTTACAAATTGACTGCATCTGCTGCTCCATGTCGTCAAAGCATCTGTCTGGACATCTCGACCCTAATCAATGGGGGTCGGACCAAGTTAACGGAGTTAAGCAATCTTGTCCATACAGAGCTTTGAAAGGGCTCATCCCAATACTTTGGTGATAAGAAGCATTCTAGGCGAACTCGACTAGGTGCAGATAGCTTAGCCACTTCTTGGGTTCCGTGCTACAGCATGACCAAAGTATATCTTCGATTACTTGGTTCACCCTTTCAATTTAACCATCAGTCTCAAGGTGGTAAGTTGTGCTGAGATCCAAGAAAGTTCCTACTGCTTCAAAAAATGCAGTCCAGAGTCTTGACATGAATTTGGGGTCTCGATCACTTACTATTCTTCTGGGTAGGCCATGCAATCTGAAGATTTCCTTGAGGAACACTTTGGCCACATCCACTACAGTGTAGGTTTCTTTTACTGGAATCAGATGGGCAACTTTGGTTAGTCTATCAACTACCACGAAGATGGAGTTGTAACCTGATTACACTGAAGGTAATCTAGTAATAAAATCCATATTGATACATTCCCACTTCATCTGGGGGATGTCTAATGGATGTAAGTTCCCACGCATTTTTACTCTCTCGGCCTTGACTTTCTGACAGGTCAGACATTGACGTACATGATTAAGCACATCCTTTTTTAGACTCGGCCAAGAGAAGCTTTTCTTCACACACATGTAGGTTTTGATGAAACCTAGATGTCTTGCAATAAGGCTATCATGGGCTTCATTCTTCAGAATTTGACCCTTAGTACCCTCATCATTGGGAATGCATAGTCTGCGATCATAATACATAATTCCATCATCCAGGCTGTACCCTTGAACTCGGTTCAACTCATGTCGAGAGTTTTTCTTTCTTGCATAAGTAGGGTAGCAATAGGGCCAAAGAATCTATCCTACATGATCTTCTCTCTTGCTTCAATAATTAAAGGATTTGACACTACAGTAATTGCAAGCAAGGAGGCTTTTCTACTGAGGGCATCTACTACCACATGTTCTTTGCCTGGGTGGTACTTGATTTCAAAATCAAATTCTTGCAGGGTCTGCATCCACCTTCTTTGGCGCATGTTGAGATCCTTCTGAGTGAAGATCCAATTTAAGCTCGGATGATCTATCATCAAAGTGAATCTTTGACCCAGTAGGTAATGTCTCCACAACTTCAGGGCATATACTACTGCAAGTAGTTCCAAGTTGTGGACAGCATAATTCCTCTCATGCGTTCTGAGTTTTTGAGATTCATAGGCCACTGCATGACCTTCTTTCATGAGTGCACCTCTCAGGGCAAAACCACTGGCATCAGTTATTACCTCAAAGGGTAGAGAGAAATCTGGCAGCTTTAGAATGGGATTGGTTACCAAGGCGATCTTCAGCTTATCAAAAGCACTCTGGCACCTGGCAGAACATTGAAACATGGTATTCTTCTTGAGAAGATTAGTCAGGGGGGAAGCTGAGAGGCACAGCCGTTTATTCTTTTCCATAGAATAATTTTTATCCAGGATTTACCTCATCTATTGTACTATACAGAAATTGAGTCTCGATTTACGGATCCATCAGTCTAGCCTAACCCCATCTAGTCCCATGGGTTAGCCAATCGCCCAATCACTGTAGTAATGGGATCCAATTAGAAATTTGGTTAGGTTTTGTCCCGGGTACCAGGGAAAAGAGTTCCCAGGCCCCCTAGCTAGATATTCATGCAAACATAAAACTAGTCACACCACTTACACACCCAATATGAACTTGCCTTTTTCACAAATTCAAAATCTTTAAAATAATCATTTAATGAAACCATAGTGTTACTAATCATAATCCTCTAATTATCCAGTTGAATCTTAATTTCCAATTCCTTCCTTCATCGGTGTACCTATGGCATCATTGGCAACCAGAACGCTCACCACCTATTCACTCGCGGTCGGGGGCCTTTTCAATAGTTCCTAGCTCATAGTACCCGACAATATAATCAAATAAAAAATGTCTAAATGGAATCTCCGTTGAAGATCAGCAAGATCAACCAACAGATCTATATAAAAGAGCCCTGGACTCATTCGTTGAGGACCATCAAGGTCAATCAACCAGATCCATGTTCGAATTCAGAAAACGACTCTTACTCCTTGTTCCAATATCTTCTCCGATGTACTCGTGGGTATCTTTGGTGACCCCCAGAGCCCAAGCACCATATGGTCAGCACCCTCTAGGATCCTTCGCAGGTCACCTAGCGCTTCACTCATAGGCCGCTTCCTTGGTCCCTCATCCACTGTACCGGAAGCTCACCATTCAATCAAACCGAGGCTGGTCAAGACCTCGGCCAACCTTGCTACACGAGACGTCCTCCGATGACTCTCCGTCTCAGCAATTGCAACTTTAACAGATAGGTCTCCATAACCTCATTCACAAGATGGTCAAAATACTTCCCCAACATTCTTAACATAAAACAGTCATTTAAAAACATATTTCACAAACAAATACAATTCCAACCATATTTCCATCTTTTCTCATTACTCCGCATCCTTTCACATTAGACCCCATCTTTTTTTCAATCCACATCATTCAAACATCCATGCACATCAATCCACATTATCCACACATCAATCCACCTCATTTCATAAGCATTCCCATTCTCATCTAATCACATCTTTTTCTATCTCATCACTTATTTCCTCATTTATCCTCATCAGATCTCACCCACTTGCATCCACCCATATATCTCATCACTTTACATACATTAACATCTATCCAGTTTACATCGCATCTAATCACATTCATTTCTCATCACATCTCATTCATTCACATCCTGATTCACATGCTAACACATTCCTTCATGTCCCTTATCGTTCATTCACATCCCCATTCACATCACATCACATCACATCCATTCACATCCCTTATCATTCATTCACCTCCTATATCATTCATTCACATCACATCACATCCATTCACATCCCTTATCATTCATTCACATCCTATATCATTCATTCACATCCCGATTCACATCACATCACATCCATTCACATCCCTTATCATTCATTCTATATTATTCATATCTATCCAATTTACATCACATCTCATCGCTTCAATTCTTGTTCATATTCATCACATTTACATCCACATATATTCTCCCTCATACATCCACACCCATACTTATCACATACACATCCACATCTATCCTTTCATTCATTCCCATCTATCATATTCACATTACTTCTCATGACATCTACTCACCTCACATTCTCGTCACTCCTATTCTCATCACATCCATCCATCCATTCATTCCCATCTATCTGATTTGCATCCCATCTCATCACATCTATTTATCTCTCATTCTCATCACATCTATTTATCTCTCATTCTCATCACATCTATCCATCCATTCATTCTCATCTATTTGATTCGCATCACATCTATTCTGAGAATACAAAAGAATCCTTATTTTTTATATAAAGATTCTTTACACATCTATTTATGCATAATTTCAATTTTAAGGAGAATAACTCTTTTGAATTACAAATAAATTTCTTTATGCATCTTTCTATGCATAAAATGAAAATTGATGGGAATGGCTCTTTTGAAATAAAAATAAATTTCTTTATGCATCTTTCTATGCATAAAATGAAAATTGATGAGAATAACTCTTTTGAAATAAAAATAAATTTCTTTATGCATCTTTCTATGAATAAAATGAAAATTACACTTTTAGAATACACAATTGGTAGGGATTACTCTTTTTGGATAATAAAAGATAAAACTTATTTCACCAATTTTTAGATAATTTTGACATAACCTCCTTTGTATGGCTGACCATTTTTTAATTTTTCTTAACTTAAAATTACTTAAAAATTATCCCCAATTGGTTTTAGGCACTCTAAACTAATCAATTTTCACTTTTAAGAGAGAAACAATATGAAAAGTTTAATTCCAACAATTAGATCACTTAACTAGGATAAAGAAGGGTTGATTTTAAGAATGAGAGAGGGGGAAAGCCTTTCCAAGAAGGCATAGCATCTGTTTATCATTTTAAGATAACAAACAATTTAGAAAACCATTAAAAGATTAAGAAAAAGTAAGATTTCTTACTTACATGAAATTCTGGGATCTTTCCTTTGGCTTGATGTTTTGAGGGATCTACTCTTGTTTGCAACAAGAGTGGCCACCAATTCTGTAGAAGAGAGAATGGTCAAAAACTAGTGAATTATTAAGAAATTCACAGTTCTTAGCTCTTGGGAGAAGCAGAGTAACAGTGCATAAAACACTATTAAGCTTCAACAAAGGGGGAGGCTTATATTTAAAGAAAAAAGTGAGCTTCTAACCAAGCAAATTGATTCTAGAAATTTCCATATCAGTTTGGTCAATTTTTGACCATTTTTAGGTCAATTTAGCTTACTTTTTGGAACTAGACTTAAATTAGGAGAGAGGAGAGATGAAATATCTCAATTTTTGATAATTTTAAACTCCACCACACATGTGAAGTAGGCGCCTCCTTCATGAGGGGGGAATTCCCATTGTGAGGTGTCAAAAATCTATTTTTTTAGTAATTCCTTTGGTCCTTAGTCCACTCTTCATCTTATGTGAGTATTTACTCATTTTTGGGGGGGATTTTCTTTATTTCTTCTATTTATCTTCTCCACACATTTGGATGAATCTGATTGGCCCCTCAAAACCTTAATTTAATTTTTTTTGAAAATCTGGACCCCTAGGATAAGGCCTCTTGAACAGATTATACTCGATTTCTAATGCACCTTCTGAAAATCTTTTTGAACTTTTGTTTCGGGGAAAATTATTTTAATAAAAAGAGATATTTTTCCATCCAAAAATATTCAAAATTTGAATAATCTCTCTCTAGAATATTTTCTCTCTCTAGGCCAAAACAGGTAGAAACTAGATCTTTTATATTTCTGAAGAGGGATTTGATTAGAGGGGAAGATTCTGGACATCTTGAGAGGCTGGGAAGGAAACTTACAAAGCCCAAGTATTCAACATGGTCGGCAGAGAAAGTGCATTTGCTCTTTTTTGCAAAGAGTTGGTGCTTCCTTAGAATCTCAAGAACTTTCCTGACATGAGCTTCATGGTCAGCTGCATTCTTTGAGTAAATCAAAATATCATCAAAGAAAACAAGAATAAAATCATCCAAGTATTCTCTGAGAATTTCCTGCATTAAGGGATTGAATGTAGCTGGGACATTTGTCAATCCAAACGGCATGACAGTGAATTCATAATGCCCATACCGAGTATTGATGGGGCTGTCTTCAGGATATCTTGCTCACATTAATCCTAATCTAATAATATCCTGATTTGAGATCTATCTTTGTGAAGATCTGGGCTCCACTTAGCATGTCTAGAAGCTCATCAATTCTGGGGATAGGAGGGAGGGCTACTGGGACTGAGCTCCGGGGGTCAATTCTATCACATGATCTACTTCCCAAATTGGAGGCATCTCTGTTAATTCTGCTGGGAATAAATCATCATATTCACTTAACCATTTAGGTTCTTTAGCTTTTAATTTTGAGTCTACTGGATTTATTTTGACAACATAAATGAGCTACTTCTTTCTAATTCCTTTTAGTAACTTAGAAGCCTTTACTAATTGTGTAGACTTGGGGATCTTGAAATTCCGGTTCCTTGAACTTTATTTCCGTGAAGGTCACGGAAGGAAATGGTTCCATTATGATAGTGAATATCAACTTGATTTTTGTGGAGCCAATCCATTCCAAGGATCCCGTCAAAAACTCCCAAAGTTATAACTCTGAACTGACAGACAGTTAAATTCCCATCTAGATTGAACTGAATACGATCTGTCTCAAGGTGAGTGAAAAGAATCTTCCCACACTTGCCAATTCAACTTGCATAAGTTTCCCTTACTTTTGATCTAAGACTAGCTTATGCAAGCATCCAGGGGAAATGAAAAAATGAGTACTGCCGGAATTAATCAAAAGCTTAAAAGGCTTACCCTAGTACTCAGCTGGAGTATGGATAACAGAGAATTGACAATTTGGCCCTTGGTTTTCAATTGCTGCATAAATATGTCCTCTTTCTTCTTCTACTACTTCTGCTATTGTGACTACTCTGGCTGCTGCAGTCTAAGACAAAACTCTTTCTCTTTGGTTGCCTTTATTCTGAGAAGGAGTTTTGAGGCCACTCTGGATAGAGGCAGATGGCTGAGCTGGAGTTCTCCTGGGATTGCCCTAATTTTGACGAGATGGACCCTGATTTGACTGATAGGAAGGGGCTGGTCTCTGCACTCTCGGTCCTTGACTTCCCTGTCCCCTTGACATGGCAAGAGTCGGGCAGTCTTTCAGCTGGTGACCAAAACCTTGACATCCAAAACACCGGTTCTCACTTCTGAGCTCATCCCTCTGAATCCTTGAAAGAGGTGGGGCTCCTGAGAAAGTGTTCTATGGGAAGGGTCTTCCTTTACTTCTGAATCTCCTTGTATTCTGAATTGGGCCTTGCTGCCTCTTTGGGGGGAGGAAAGTTTGAAGTACTTCCTGGGGTTTGGAATCTTTTAGAGTTAGAGGGTGCGGGTAGGCTTTAGCGGGACCTTAACAACAAAACCTTAACAACAAAGGCTTTGGCAAAGTCTTTTGCCATTATTACTGCTTTGGCCATTGAGACAGGTTTGGCATTCTTTACTAAGGTGTCCAATGGCTCGTTCATTTCTCGAATGAATCTGGCCACATCAACTGCTCTTCATCCAATTTGCGAGGAATATTTAAGGAGAAGGGAAAAAGCTTTATGGTACTCTTCAATTGTCCGGCTATCCTCCTTTAGTTCCAAGAACTCATTCATTTTAGTTTCAAGGAAGCCCGAAGGACAAAACCTCTTTCTGAGGTAAGCTTTAAGATCGGTCCAGGTCTGGGATTCCGATCGAGACGGTTAGTCTCATAGTGATTCCTCCAAGTGTCCCTGGCCGTTTCCACAATCGTTAACATGGCGAGAGCCATCTTGCTTCTCTCAGTGTAGCCAATTACATCAAAGTATTCCTCCATTGCCTCAATCCACTTTTCCACTACTTCACCTAACTGCTCCACTACTTCACCTAACAGTTTTCCTTCACCCTTGAAGGAACCAGGTTGGGATCTGTGCAAGGCTTTTCGAACATCCGGATCTAACTCTTCGTCATCATCAGTTAGAGGATCCGGTTGCCTTACATGGGCCGCACGCCTCATGACTCTGACAAAACGAGATTTTTGTCAACTTAACTTTGACAACAGATTTATGATTATTTAATTTTTATGATTTATTCTTTAAACAGATAATTATTTCATCATACATCATGAAACAAGATTTACTCTGATAATTTTATTAACCATATTCACAATCATGAAAATAATTTAGAATTTTTTTCTGTAAAACATCGTTTATTATCAAAAGTTTGAGATATATACATAGAGCATCACGGCTCCCAAAATCACTGCCTCAATCGTATATGCATAAAGAAGCGAAACTGCGAAGGAGACATACCATGGTACACACGATTCATTACAGAAAGAGGTGCTGTAATTCTACTTCTAGGGATAAAGTGGCTAAGAAGCCTAAAAACTTGGCATAAAATTCTGAAGTTCCTGGGTGAATGATCAAAGAGTTGTTTATGCTGAACATGCCCTAGCCTTATCAGAATCATGGCTAAGGAAATATTTTGCCTGAGCCTCTGACGCTAACTGGTACTGACATTAATACATCGTCCTCCACAGAACCACATATACCGATGTCGCTCAAGAGGATCAGGAAAGTAAAGACTCTCAAAATGACGTGCGAGTCTCACTCTACTAACTCAGGTCATAGCAGAGTTGATGAGGTGCTCCAATGCAAAGGCTATCATATCCTGACTCTGGGAGAGTTCAGGAATGCCAGATAGATTTGGGGTATCCATCTATAAATTTCCAATTTAGTTTGAGTTTTTAATTTTTGAAGTTCATTCAACATAAATTTAACAAGCGAAAATATTATTTTTAAGATTTACTTTAAAATTTTAAGCAATTTCTGATGCTGTTACGTAAATTTACAACAGCGCTCTAATACCAACTGTGAGATCCCACTGTCCCCTCTGCACACCAGATTCTCGATATAATTGGCACACCGAAAGCAGCTCCCTCATGCGCGGGGCAAGGTTTCCCACTCTCGGGGCCTCGCCCTCGAATGTCCGGGCACGAGACTAAGCTGGTGGTCATTTCGAAAATCGAAACCGGGAAAATTTTCCATGCCCGAAAAACGGGGACGATTCCACCATTTTGAATTTCTTAATGAATTTTTCTAACGAGGCCAAGATACTGAACTAGCCTTCATCTAATTAAACCAGATAGAAGGAAAACTATTATAAACTTATCTTGAAGGAATCAACGCTTTTTTCCTAATTGAATCAAGCACAACCGTTGATCTATTCATTTGAAAAGTCTTCAGGTTACTATTTAACTATTCGAGTTCTAAGCGTATTCCTATTAATCAATTTTATTATTAAAACTCTACTGATTCCAGCCTAACCCCATCCGGCCCATGGATTAGCCACCGCCCAACCACTGGAATTGGTAGAACCAGACAAGTACTCACCCACCCATAATTGAATGCCTTTCTTAACTTTTGCTTTAGAATACAGATACGCACACACTCCTCTTTAAACTTTAACTTTTGCTTTAGAATACAGATATGCACACACTCCTCTTTAAACTTTAACTTATAAAACAATCCATTATTAACAAACAATTATTGGTTACAGATGTCATAACTCAAAATTTCCATTCAATCCTTGTTCTTCACAAAACAGTATCACTCTAGACTCTCCGTTGAGACCAGCAGGTCACCAACAAGATCCAGTAATAGATTACAATAATTTTCTTATCATCATACATATATATATCTTCCACCACGACATACGCATGGGTGTCCTAAGTACCACAAGCCCGTGCATCGCCTGGTCAGAACCCTCCAAGATCCTCCTTAGATGTCCTAGCACTTCACTCGGGGACTACTTCGTCGGCCCGGGCCCATCGTATCGAAAGCACACCATTTTACACCATACCCAAGCTAGTGTCATGACCCTGGGTAGGTTTTTACCGCGTGAGCCGTCCTTTGAACACTCCTCGTCAGCTGTTGCAACCAAACTTCCCTTTGAAAAGGGTTGTTGCAAGATCAAGGTGTCCAGTTTTGTCCAGTTTATGCTGAATTGGGACAATGCTTGGAGAGCAAATTTGGGGAGGCAAGGTACTTCAAATGAGATTGAGCAATTAATAGAAAGTACACATGCACTTAAATTAACCCAATATAACTTAAATTAATATAAATTAGTTTAATTAATCAAAATTAAATAAAAATATGATAACATGATAAAAAATTATCTTTCCATACTTAGAGTGATCCAATGTTTTTTTCCATAGATGATGCTGCATCATTACAAGTACACTAGTCCTTATAGATTTTAGATCATTTACATCAAAAATGTAATTTTACTGATGAGATTATTAATATTTATAGACCTTCTGTAACCTCAAAGAATTTTGAAAAAGAGATCATTAAAAATCCAGCCATTGGATTTGCAATTTTTACTAACCACCACATTCTAATAATGTCTCACTATCTGCCACTCTTTTGATCTATAAGATTGAGCATTTTAAGTGGGTAGTTATTGTGGGTACAAGATTGAGCATTTTAAGTGGTAGTTATTGTGGGTACAAGAAATGGCATATATTATAACACTTTAAAGACCTTGAAATATTTAAAGAAAATAGACAAATAACGTAACATTTTCTTTAAAAAATCAAGTTAAGCAATCTATTATGTGAACATCTACAGTACAAAGTGGGAATCATACATGAGTTTATATGTAAAAGATATTAGCATTTTATGAAATCAGTCCAAATTTGTGACAGCATGTATACATTGACTTTGTACCTAAGGAAATGAGGACTTTTGACTATATAATGCTTAATCAGATTTTGCAACTATATTCCCAACTTTGAATGTGATGTTCCAACAAAAGAACTTGAAAGGAAATTCCTTCATTTGCTACTAGGAGAGATTAGCCACTAAATGTAAACAAATGCTTGTTTTTTACTGTTTACAAGGTGCCTGAGTGGACAACACTGGGCACCTTGATGCTGCACCACCCAAAAACACATATACCAAATGCTTCCTCCAGCATTCTGGCGTAACACAGTCCTTTAAGAAAATAGGGTTTCTATGCAAGTTTTCAGTTTTGATTTTCTTTTGAATACAATGAGTATATCTTAATTCCGTATCCCAAGACTTCTAGATCATAGGTCTGGATTCCCAAGCAAAATTCCTCGAATTCTGAATTCTTGATCCTCATATCAAAATCAAAGGTCTCAACTTAGTTTCAGATTCGGTGGGTGATTTGAGTGTAGATTACTGAACTGGTCACATCGTCTTTTCTTGAAACTGACGAAGGAGATTAAGTCTTGGTCATAGTCTGATTCAAGGTTCAAGTTTGGAAAGATTCTCCTTGAACTATCTTTCTCGAAGGGTAATATTTCAATTACTACTTTACTAAATTTCATTCATTGAGTATTTTGCTTAACTGAATTCAAAACTAATCATCACGAATTCTTATAAGGAATAAATTAATCATTTATCTCAAGTTCCGACTTCGATAGTTTTTCTGAATTTTCTCATTACCATCCTAGAGAATATGAAATGGTAGAATATTCCTTCACAAAGTATTTACTTATTCATTTTTCAATATTCATGGGATTTAAACATAGGATTAAAGAGAACTCTTATTTTGATATAAAATTTCTGAATGCATCTATTTATGCATAAAATCCAACTTCTATGGAAATAACACTTTTATTTAAAAGAAAAATCCTTTTATGCATTAAAAAAATAATTTTGTTGAAAGTAACACTTTTATAATTAAAAAAATCTTTTATACATCATTTTATGCATAAAAATCAATATTGGTGAAAATATCACTTTTGTAATTTAAAAAAAAATTCTTATTTTATGCATAAAAACCAATATTGATTAAAGTAACACTTTTATAATAAAACAAAATTCTTTTATGCATATATTTTTGCATAAATATCAATATTGATGAAAGTAACACTTTTATAATAAAAAATTCTTTTATGCATCTATTTATGCATAGAAATCAATATTGATGAAAGTAACACTTTTATAATAATAATAAAATTCTTTTATGCATCTATTTATGCATAAAAATCAATATTGATGAAAGTAACACTTTTATAATAATAATAAAATTCTTTTATGCATCTATTTATGCATAAAAATCAATATTGATGAAAGTAACACTTTTATAATAATAAAAACTTATCCAATATACATATTTCTATGTATAGAATTTAAATCTAATGTAAATCACTCTTTTATAATAAAAATAATCAATATGCATTTTTCTATGCATAGAAATTAAATCTAATGAAAATCACTCTTTTATAATAATAAAAATAATCAATATGCATCTTTCTATGCATAGAATTTAAATCTAATGAAAATCATTCTTTTATAATAAAAAAATAATCAATATGCATCTTTCTATGCATAAAATTTAATTTTAATGAAAATAACACCTTTATAATAAAAATATTTCTACTATGCATTTTTCTACGCCTAGAATGAAAATAACACTTTTAGAATACACAAACGATGGGGATTACTCTTTTTGAATAATAAAAGATAAAACTTATTTCACAAAATTTAAGAAAATTTTACCATAACCTCCTTTGTATGGCTGACCATTTTTTAATTTTTCCTAACCTTAAATTACTTAAAAATTATCCCCAAATGGTTTAAAGCATTCTAAACTAATCAAATTTCACTTTTAAAAGAGAAACAATATGAAAAGTTTAATTCTAACAATTTGATTACTTAACTAGGATAAAGAAAGGCTGAATTTAAGAATGAAGAGAGGGGGAAAGCCTTTCCAACAAGGCATAGCATCGATTTATTATTTTAAAGATAACAAAAATTAAAAAACCATTAAAAGAATAAAGAAAAAGTAGGATTTCTAACTTACATGAATTTCTGCGAGCTTTCCTTTGGCTTGATGGTTTGAGGGATCTACTCTTGTTTGCAACAAGAGTGGCACCAATCCTTTAGAAGAGGGAATGGTCAAAAACTAATGAATTATTAACAGTTTTTAGCTCTGGGGAGGAGTAGAGTAACAGTGAATAAAACACTATTAAGCTTCAACAAAGAGGGAGGCTTCTATTTATAGGAAAAAGTGAGCTTCTAACCAAGCAAACTGATTCTAAAATTTTCCAGATCAGTTTGGTCAATTTTTGACCATTTTTGGGTCAGTTTAGCTTACTTTTTGGAACTAGACTTGAATTAGGAGAGAAGAGAGATGAAATATCTCAATATTTGGGAATTTAAAACTCCACCACACATGTGAAATAGGTTCCTCCTTCATGAGGGGGAATCCTACTTTGAGGTGTCAAAAATTCATTTTTTTAGTATTTCCTTTGGTCCTTAGTCCACTCTTCATCATATGTGAGTATTTACTCATTTTTGGGGTGATTTTCTTTATTTCTTCTATTTATCTCCTCCACACATTTGGATGAATCTGATTGGCCCCTCAAAACCTTAATTTAAAATTTTCAGAAAATGTGGACCCTTAGGATAAGGCCTTTTGAACATATTATAATTGATTTCTAATGCACCTTCTAAAAATATTTTTGAACTTTTATTTTGGGAGAATTTATTTTAATAAGATGAGATATTTTTTCCATCCAAAAATATCTAAAATCCAAATAATCTCTCTCTAGAATATTTTCTCTCTCTAGGCCAAAATAGGTAAAAATAAGATCTTTTATATTTCTAAAAAGGGAATTGATACAAGGGAAGATACTGGACATCTTAAGGGGCTGGGGAGGAATCTTACATAAAGAGAGCTAAAAATAAAATAATTGAGCCTAATTGCTTGCAATTGGAGTAATTGGAGTGGCATTAGTGTTCTAAACACTTGCCTTCACCTAATTCCATGCCTAGTCCACTCCCATTAGCTCACGGTTAGTGAGAATTAGCACTAATTAGGTATCATTTACCTACTTTTTTCTCTTTTGAGTGGGTTAGTTAGAGAACTAATTAGAGAGATTAATGAGGAGTGATCATATCATTGGGTTAGCATAAACATTACTAATCCACCTATCAAATCCCCATCTCTAAACTCCTCACCATTATGGAGTAATTAGAGAGCAAAGAAGAGGGTTAAAAATGGGATTAAGAAAGATTAATCTTTAGTTAAGTTAGATGCCTCTAAATTAGTTAAAAACCACTAATTTAGAGTTAACCTCTAACTTTAGCCTTTTTCCACATGAGGGGATCTTAGTTGTCCCCCACTCAACAATCACCTCCCCCAAATTCAAATTCGCACAGCGTACGCACGTACTCGAAAAAAAATCGAAAAGAAAATTTGCGACCACGACCATTCACACCTAAAGCCACAAGCGTACGCTTATAAGTGTCCCGGCATACCTTCTCGAAAAAAAAAACTTTGCTATGGCCATTCACACCTAAAGCCACGAGCGTACGCTCATAAGTGTTTGGACGTACTGTGACACAAAATTGGGGTTTTGACTTCTGTCGCTTCTTAGAATCAAATCACACTTGTATGAAACCTCATAGCCTCCTCACCTCCCTTTCTCTCCCTAGGTTAAGATAAAGATATACACAACAAAGGTGAGATCATAATTCATGGAAGGAAAGATGAAAGGCTCGGGAGAAGCAAGAATTTCTGGCAGCTCCCAAAAAGAGGGCAATTCTTTGTTAGAAGAAAGTCTTCCGACTCAGGATTATGTGAACGGAAACATACGGGGAATGTTGGTAAGGTTCATCCGTTCGAATTGGACGATTTGGACGGAACATATTAAAGCAAAAGAATATAGCAATCACTTCCAAGAGGATAAGACACATGGGGTTTGCCTTTTGATAAGAGATCAAGAGAAATTAATCATTATTAAGAAGAAAGAATGGCCAAAAGTCTATAAAAATAGAGATACACAGAGAATTACAGTTTTAAATCCATATAAACTATGCAAAAGAGGATTACATAGGTGTGTAGAGCTTGAAGAGAGCTTCGCGCCTATATAAAAACTTTTAAAAACGGGCAACCGAGCGAAAAGTTATGAGCATTTTACTACAAGACTATAAAACTGCCAAAATTCGCCTAAAAGTTAGCAACTTTGGGAGAAATTCTGATCATCAATGAAGTAAAGGATTAAGAAATTAGTTACATGATTGGAAAGAGCATATAAAGAGCTTCCTAGACATATGATCAATTTTAGAAACCAATACTCGAGTGATGAGTAATTACCGGTTGAAATTTGGGTATTAGACCACAAAAACTGCACTTCCCTCTCTTTGCATGAAACCTCAATTTTCACATAGCCTCTTGCCTCTCATCTCCTTCATGATTCAAGCTAGAGGGTAAGGGTTAACATTGCTTAGCGGACAATCGTAAAGATTTACCTATGGTCCCCAAAGTCTTTCCACATGCTCATTACCGCTAAAACCATTGGCACCTCCAAAAGGAGGGCGACAATAAGGCAAGGGCTACCTTGAGAAGTCACAGGCCCGCCAAGATAATAACTCCTTATCCCACTTATCATGAATCATTAAAGAGGTCCGAAATTGGGTTAAGCATAAGAAGCTAATGCTAAATGAGATATTCACATGTAAAGAGAGTGTTTGAATAAGGGTTTGAAAGATAAGAGAGTGGCAATGACACAAAATGCTCAATTGTGAGGAGGCTTCATTCATTGATTTGAAAGGGAGAGGAGGGCTCCTTTTATAGGTGGAGAATCACCATCTCTTCCATTGTTACAAATTACAACATAAAAATCTTCAACCCTTCAGTGACATAAGGGTAGATGTCACCATCAATTGTCCTCTTAGGCTAAGTCTTCTATTGATTATTAAATTGAAGACTTTTTGACTTTGAAAGTGTGATGAGATAATAGCCAATTCTAAGTGGCATGTAGGTGGAGATCCCACTTACACATGGTAGAATTCTCCTCTTCCATGTAGGCATTCTAGAATAATCTTTCCCAATTATGCACCTACACACACTCCTCCACATGCCTTCCACACTCCCCAACTTGTAGCCTTATGGTGAATACCATATTAATAATACAATAAAAATCCATGTGAGCATGAAGGCCCACTTTTATTTTCCACATCACTAGCCTATCTACCATACCAAAGTATTTATCAAGCATACTTGTGGCATTTACAATGTGTGCACCCTAAATCAAGTAAAACCATTATATTTGAAGATAGAATGTTGTTATCAGGGTAGCCGCCAAGCCGCCGCATCACCACGCTGTTATTCCATTGTGGGCGCCACAATCTTCTTGGACAAGCTTCCACATTATTACCATTAAGAAACCATCAAAATATGCACAAAATTAAAAATGAAAGATATCAATTTTTCATGTCACATCTTTCCCCCCCAGCAGATTCTCCATGCTTGCCTTGGGGATCTACTGGCCATGGTGCTCGAGGGTAAAATATCTTTAGCCGGTACTCATTGGCATGTCTGGGAACCTCCTGGCCACTTGCATCCTCTAGAAGATAGGTGTTATTTTTGAACTTTTGCTTTATCTTGAAGGGGCCTTCCCAACGTCGAAGAAGCTTCTTATCTAGCCGTTTCTCCACACGGCCATCATACCTCATGACTAAGCTTCCTTGCTTGAGTTCTGGCTTCTTCTTCTTCTTCCTGTCATGCCTTGCCTTGCACCGTTGTTACGCAGCCTCCAAATTTTGAAGTGCCTGAAGTCGCCTCTCATCCAAGATCTCCAGTTGTGCTAGGCATTGGGCATGTATTTCTTCTTCATTATTCAAGCATGCAAAAGATGTGCGAAGGCTTGTGATCTCTAATTCTATTGGCAAAATAGCCTCCATTCCATAAACTAACTGAAAAGGTGTGAAACCAAGAGAGAGCTTGTGAGTTGTCCTATAGGCCCATAGGACCTCTGGCAAATGTACATCTCTTCATAGTATCCCCACTAGCTTAGACAAAGATCCACAAAGCAGTCCATTAGTTTTTTCTACTAAACCATTACATTGGGGATAATAGGGAGTTGACATAGCATGCTTTATTTTTAATTTCTGCACCAAAGCTTCAATCAAGTCATTCTTGAAAGACCTCCCCCCATCCGTAAGGATTTCTAATGGACACCCAAATCGGGCACATATGTATTCCCTGAGAAAGGATGCCACAGCCACTGCTTTATTATTGACCATGGCCTTTGCTTCTGCCCACCTTGTTGCATAATCTGTGGCCACCAATATGTAATACTTCCCATGTGAGGAACGAGGAAGTGGGCCCACAAAATCTAATCCCAACGAGGAAGTGAGCCCACAAAATCTAATCCCCACCTTTCAAATGGACCATATGCTGGGATAGGGTTTAAGGGTCCGGGAACTAATTTCTTATGCCCATATGCCTGGCATACTTCACAACTTCTGCACCACTCATAGACATCTTTGGCCAATAATAACCTGTGTTAAGGATCCTCCAAGTTGGCCTGGCTAAGGCAAAGTGACCTGAACTTTCATGACATAATTCCATAATCCTTTTGGATTCTTCCAAGCTCACTACCCTCCTAAGAATCTTATCCTTACCTTGCTTGTAAAGAACATCCCCTAGAATTGTGTAAGGATGAGCTTTCCTTGTTTATAAGCCTTTGTTTCTGTTGAGGACTCAATCCAAGAGGGAAGTATCCTTACCTTGCTTGTAAAGAACATCCCCTAGAATTGTGTAAGGATGAGCTTTCCTTGTAAGCCTTTGTTTCTGTTGAGGACTCAATCCAAGAGGGAAGTATCCTATATCTAAATAGTGTTGAACATCTTGGAGCTCAGGCCAACCTGTATCCATTAATGCAAGAGTAGCTACTTTGAAAGAAACCAAGGTTTTAGTAGCCAATTCATCAGCCTTTTGATTATCCTTCCTGTTAACATGCATAAATTTACAAAACTCAAAAGCTTCTTTTAACTCCATTGCCCTTTTATATAATTCTTGGAGATTCGGACACATGCCAAAGTGTATGGACAACGAGATGATGTTTCTTCTCTTAAGGAAGACTTTCAACATGAGGTTACATGGAGGAGAAGGGGTTTTTTATATCGTCCTTATGTACATCACATGGGGAGGAGAGCATGGTCACTGATCCAGAGTTGGAATGAGCACTAGAGAGCTGTTAATATAGAGTTTGAAAATGGCATTGCACATAGAGACAAGCGCATAGAGACAAGCTGAAAATCTTATCTGGGCATGTGTTTTATGTCTAGGACTAAAATCACAGGACAATGGCATGGTCACCCATCAATCATAACAAAGAAGTTCTCTGACACAAAGAGTCGGCATGCGAGAGTGCTTTGCACAATCATTGATCCTAGGAAGGTCAGTGAGATTGCATTGTTAACGGGACTTCAAGGAATGAATATGTAAGTGTTTTGTGTTTCTTAATATTTTGAGAGTGTGTTCTATTTTCAGATTGCTTGTCAAACTTTTCATTTTGTTTTTATTGTGTAGTCTCTTGGCGCATGCCCTTGTGGTATCCTCCCTCAGAGATGTGATTTTCAACACTGCAAATATTTGCATAGCTAACTCTTAGGATTATTTGAGAGAGCTTCTCCGGATTCAGATGTGAAGACAATAGATTCCATTCATCGGAGCAACACTAAGGGAGTAAAAAGATGGTTCTCCTTGACACGGGGATACCTTGGAAAGCTTGTGTATAATATAGGTTTCCATGTGCATGTTGTATTGCTAGTGTATGGATTGTGGATTGTGTTGTGCTTTTTTTAGTGTGCAAGTGTGGTCTATAGACGTGCAATATCAAAATGCATTGGAGAAGAGGCTTGTTCCTTTCAAAGGCCAAGTTTCCATTGAGGAGTTTGCTAAGTTGGAAAAGAAAGAAAGTGAAAACCTCACTCGAAAGTACTCAGACAGAATAGGTAAGGTATATTTTTGGTGCATTCTTTGGATTCTGCCTTCTTGCATTTCATGTCTTGAAAGTCATTATCACCCTAGAGTTGAAGATTGCTTTGGCTTTGAATATTTTGGATCCAAAGTTGGGTGATTAATGGAAGAAGGCAATAATCTCTTTGAAATAGAGTGAGGATAGTTTTCTTTCATTTGGAGAAGCTTAATTTACTAGCTTTGTGTGATGTGAGCACAGATGTGAGGTTGCGATGGCTTTCACTTTTTAAAGCGAACAAGACTACAAAAGCTACGTTTGCTCTTCTCAGGGGACCATGAGTATAGAATGTGATCTTCCTATTTCATTGGCTTTATGGGTGGTTTATTTTCATGATTTATTGTTGAATATTAGCTTGATGTGTTTTGGTGTGCTATCCCTTGGACAAAATCTAGAAACATCCTCTAGAGATTTTAGTGGAGTATATGTCCATTCTAAAGGGCATTGTGTTGGCATCTGATTATACACTCTAGGGTTACTATGAGGAAGTGAAGATAGAAGCATAGAGATACATGTTTCCATTTGTGGTGAGAAAGATTGAGGTCCGGTTCAAGAGACAAATAGGTGTAGGCTCTGAAGAAAGTGGAGTGCAGATGGATACACAGCATCTAGCGTTCAAGTACATGCATCCTAGACTCTCCCTTTGTAGCTCACTTTGTAGGGCTTTGTATATTGGTTTTGTGGTGCATGCAACCTGGCTTTACATTGTTTTTTCAAAAGATATTAACTGTGTTTAAAGGAGAGCCAACTTTTGGGTGGTTTGTCTACCTGGGCAAGGTAATGGATCTGTGTCTAATGTGGAAATCACCATGTACCCCCAAAATTTCCATTCTCTTGATAATTAGCTATAAGGAGTTGGATAATTGTCCATGGTGGTTAGACATGGAGAAAGGCCATATCCTAGAACAAGAGAGAGGCATTCAAGATGCATTCTATGATGAAAAAGGATGCATCGACGAATGATCCCCCACTGTCAACCATTGAGAAATTTTTGAAAACTTAATGTGAAGTATGTTATTTGTTCTTCCTAAGTTTATTTGGTGGGGCTTGTAGGCGAAACAAAAAGAAAGCGGGCAGCCATTACTGTTGAGCTGCATCTAGAGCACATTGATGATGACTTGTCTGCCAACGAGAATCATTTAGCTCGTATTGGTGAGTGGGTGGCTTCCTACACGTAATTGTTGTTGTGAACATTGCATCGTGGTGTTTGTGTGATGGTTTTTCATTGTTTTGTACTCTTGTGCAGAGTCTCTTCTTCATCTACATCTACTTTGAAGCTTTGGCAAACCTTAAGTTTTTTGAGGAAGCACTCTATATGCTTTGATGGTGTATCTCCATGCATGGCGGTTCATGGAGACTACATTGTGATCGGCAAGGCTTGTGCTCTAGTGGTCAGAGAGACCCAGTGTACAAACACATCCACGAGTTCTTCACAAAGAATAACCCCATGAGTGGTGTGCACACTAGGAAGGAAAAGCAGGTCCCATGGGTGTGGCAAACTTTCTTATGTTGGACCTCCCATTTGGAGAGAGTCTCCATGGGAGTGCACAGAGGCCTCCATGGGATATGTTCACATAGGACCATGTCCGTTATGGTCTTTCTTTGGTGGCTACTTCTCTTTCCAATAGTGGTTGGTTGATTTTTGGTGTCCTACATGGCAGGCTAGAGCTTTCCTTGAGCTTAATTTCCTGTTCACACTAATTAGTTATAATAGCTTTCCAACTTGGTCATGAGGTTTGTGTATGTGATTCTATGGGGTGGATTAAGTGCTACTCCAGAGTATATGACATGGAGGTTTGGCAATAGATTGTTATCTTTCATCACTCAGCATACGGTTACATTTAATAAGAGGGCACCATGGCAAGTTTCAGACTTCTAAGTTGTACCTTGTTCACAAAAGAGGGATGTTTGCACCCACTTTCACTCTTGCAAAAGAAAACCATTGTTTAAGACATTGCGAATGGGAGCCATGGACTCATGTGTTATGCATTACCTGCTACTGCCGGTGAGTGAGCGCACTATCAGTAGTGGAGGATTGGAGCTTTGAGGTGGTTTAGAGATGATCCATACATTTCTATCATGTTTCTTGGAGCTACTTTGTCGTCTATGGGGTATTGTCTTGGAGTTGGGGTGTGGCATGGCACCCACTCTAAAGGCATGCCTCCATTCAGGAAGATCATGTGTTTCATTGGACGTAGATGATGGCATCATCTCTGGCTATGTAGGTCCATACTTGTGCAGCTACACATGCTCTTCTATGAGGATGAGAGTGGATAAGCACTTAGAGGATGACATCGATGCTTATGCGGGGGTGAACCCCTATGATGACTAGTGAGCTTTGACAGTCCCTCTTCAACTTCTTTTGGTCCTTTTTTGCTAGATTTGGGGTGGATCTTTTCTACCACACTGACATTCCCATTGCTCCTTTTTTATGTCTTTGTCTTCATGTCTTTGTCTCTGTCTCTTGTTCTCACTATATGTGACAATGGATGACTATTTTAGGTATTTGGGTTGTCCCTGGCACTAGTAGTTTGGGCACCGACACTTAATTTTATATCAAAATTAGTGAAGTCCTTTCTATTACACTCTCTTTTTGGTTGTTCAGTTGAATTAGAATTAACAAATATACCCTTTGGGATTCAATGTAGGATTTGTATTGTTGACACTTGTGCTTTTGTTGTCATTGTAGTGTATTACCCTCTTATGCGGAGGCTATAGCTCAAATAATAGTTCTGACAAGAAGTACAAAAGGATGTCATGAGCATGTCATCAAGCATCATGCTTTTATGTGGATGATGAGTGTGAGGAGGGTTAGATAGTGTACTAACAACCATCCTCTTGAATGAATACTCTTTCATTTGGTTTTTATTTGGTTCTTGGCTCTTGCATGTATTGATAGATTGTCAAGATGAATCAATGCTTGAAAACCACGTGGTCGTAGGGTGAGTAAGCGTTGGTTGTTTTGTCTAATTTTGTAATCATTTCAGTGCTTTCAGTATGTTGTGATTTGCCTTTTATGATTTCATGTTGAATTGAGAACTCTTAAATGACAATACATGTTAATATATTCAAAGGGTATTACAAGACCTAGTGGTTTAGATGTACGGATGGATCCATCACTATTGGTTTTTGCAATCACTTGAGTTTGGGGCTTGCTTAGTTATGTTCGCTCTCAGAGTCTTCTAACACTCTTGCCAACAGCGTGTGCACAGTTCAAGGTTCATCCATAGTTGGTGCCAACGGCATGTGCACAGTGTTGAAGGTTCCTCCATAGCTGCTACCAATGGCATGTGGGCAGTTAAAGGTTCCTCTATAGTAGGTCTTAGGGAAGAAACAGATGGGTTGCGGGATGTCTCTCATTTTGTGCCTCTTTAGGGAGGTTAGGGCTTGGGGTTATTGATGAGATGCACATCATAAGCCCCCAAACGGACTATGTGAGGCATAAGGTGTGGAAGCTCTTTGCTAATGGCATGACAAAGGATCTTGTAAGCATGTGGACTCGCATTAATGAGCTTTGGAGTTTAGTAGTATAGGCTTTGACCTAATTTTTTGGTTTGGCCGAAAAGTAACTTGGCTAAGATGGCAAGGGACACCCCCTAGAGGGCATCATAGTCCCTAAATAGGTGCCCCAGCCCATGTGCCAAACCTCAAAAATGGCTCCCTTCCCACCATCCTAAAGGGTGCTGACCATACGGTGCTCGGGCTCTGAGTTGCCGATACCCACACGTGCATCGGGGAAGATATTTGAACAAGGAGTAAGAGTTGTTTTCTAAATTCGGGCATGGATCTGGTTGATTGATCTTGCTGGTCCTCAATGGATGAGTCCATGGCTCATTTATATGGATCCGTTGGTTGATCTTGCTGATCTTCAACGGAGATTCCATTTTGACATGTGAATAGTTACTGGTTACTATGAGCTAGGAACTATCGAAAAGGCCCCTGAGTGGTCAGGTGGTGAGCGTTCTGGTTGCCAATGATGCCATAGGTACACCAATGAAGGAATGATTTGAAATAAGGATTCAACCGGAGATTTTGAGGATTATGATCAGTGACACAATGGTTTCATTAAATGATTATTTTTAAGGATAGCTAATTCTGTGAAAAAGGCAATTTCATATTGGGTGTGTAAGTGGTGTGACTAGTTTTAAGTTTGCATGGGAACTCTTTTCCCTAGTACCCAAGACAAAACCTAACCAAATTCTTAATTGGATCCCATCACTATAGCGGTTGGGTGGTTGGCTAACCCACCGGACTGGATGGGGTTAGGCTGGATTGATGGATCCCTAAAATGAGACTCAATTCTGTTATGGTACGATAGATGAAGTAAACCCCAGATAAAAAATATTCTATGGAAAAGAATCAATGACTATGCCTCTTAATAAGGAAAAAAGCATTGGTCTCTATGATCCAAGTGCAATCCTTTTCCTGATCTGACTATGGGACTTACAGGTTTGGTCAGATCAGTTCAGTTAGTTAAGACTTTTGACTACGTTAGAGAAAAATTTATCTTAGAGGAATCGCCAGTGCTTTCCAGGCAAGGGAAGTTTTTTCCGGGTTCGGTTTTGGAAGAACCGATGGATTAGTCTCTTGTCTAGATATCCGTGGGCGAGACCCCAAGTGTAGAACCCTGCCCTACGCAAGAAGTGCTACTTCCACTGCTAGCACCCCTGAATTTCGTTGCGCGGTGGGGACAGGGATCTTACAGCTGCTGCTAGTATCAGAGAAAATTGGCTAATATGGATCAACCGGGAAGCCAAAAATGTCAAAAATTTATGAAGAATCAGTAAAAGGTTGTAATTGTGTGATAAAATTCATACAAATTGTTATTCAGACTAAAATTCATAAATTAGTAATTGGGTCTTCAGATAGAAGTACCGTAATTGCATGGAGGGGACAGGGATCTTACAAAGAAACTATAACATTTTTCTTAGGCTTCTGCTCCAATGACTCTTTCCAACATATGATTGTAAACTGTGGTAGCATTAACATTTTTTATCAGTGTGTAAGAGAAGGAGTAGTGATCACAAACTTTGGCAACATTAACATTTTTAGGGTAACACACTCTAAGCTTTCTATTCTTTTTTGGAATGATCACTAATAGCAACACCCACTCAACATGCTCGATTTTATACACCTCGCATCGATAAGCTTATCTTCAACCACTTGTCTATACTTGGCATTCATGTGATAGGCTCTTTATTTGGATGGTTTTGTGTCGTCATGGGGAGAGGGATGTGTTTTACCACTTTTGAAGGAATTAGGGTTCATGTCAATGTGTATTTCTGAGCAAAAAACATCATGAAATTCTTTGAGGAAGGCTATCAATTCTCTTTCTTACTCAGGGGTGAGGTCTATGGCAATGATCAACATTGGGATGGGTCTTCAGTTTGGCCAACACGATTTACTTCTTTGACCTCAACGGGGAAATCATATGATGCATATGATTTCTATTCTTTTTTGGAATGATCACTAATAGCAACACCCACTCAACATGCTCGATTTTATACACCTCACATCGATGAGCTTATCTTCAACCACTTGTCTGTAGTGCTTGGCATTCATGTGATAGGCTCTTTATTTGGATGGTTTTGTGTCATCATGGAGAGGGATGTGTTTTACCACTTTCGAAGGAAGTAGGGTTCATGTCAATGTATTTCTGAGCAAAAAACATCATGAAATTCTTTGAGGAAGGCTATCAATTCTCTTTCTTACTCGGGGGTGAGGTCTATGGCGATAAACATTGGGAGGGGTCTTCAGTTTGGCCAACAAGATTTACTTCTTTGACCTCAACGGGAAAATCATATGATGCATATGGCTCTTTTTCTAGTCTTCTTTTTAAGCCTTCTCACCATGTACCACACTTCGTCCCTCATGTTGTAGGACTTATAGTAATTGGGCACTTGCCTCAGATCTTCCTTTGAGACCCAACAAGATCTATGAATTTTGCTTCCTTCTCTACGCACTCTGCCTTGAATTTTATGAGCTTGCGTGTGGCAACTAAGCAGAGCTTGGCTTGGTGTCAGCTCGTGGCCCTTATAGACCATTGTGGTAGAGCTTGGCTTGCTAGGAGCTAGGTAAGAGCAGGGCGCACGACAGTGGGCTACGAGGTAGAGCCACAATGGGGAGGCGCCTTGTGTAGGTTGCATGGCTCTTGGAGAGCCACAATAGGGAGGCACTCCCACAATAGCACCCCCGCCCCCTCTTCCCTTGCATGGCCAGGGATGCTTAGCCACATGGCCCTAACCAAGCTACATGGCCACTTTTTTATAAAAAAAATAAACTTTTTAAAAAATTTCCTAAAATTTTATCTTTTTAAACATTTTATTTAAAATCTTATGATTATTATTTTTAAAAAAATTGTGAAAACATTGGAGACCTTTTCTGAATATGTATATATATTGATAAAATAAAAATTACATTACACCTAAATTTAAAAAGGAAAAAATTAAAAAAAAGTAAAGTGAAGAAAGGGGGGGAAAATTTAGGAGGGGGGTCATGAGTGTTTGATGTTTTATGCGTGCATGTGCATGCTTTTCTAGGTGCACATATTTTTGTTATATGCACACTCACAGGTATGTGTTGTTATACACTTGTGGGGGGTGTGCGGGTGTGTTTGTGCACTTTGCAAAGGGTGTGTGCACGTGGGGATTTTAACATTTTAAAGGGGTGTGCATGTGCATGGTGCGGTAGGCACATGCATGTTATGCAATGATTTTTTTGCATGCACTTATAAGGGCGTACCATGTAGACATATAGGTGATTATGGGTGCACATGTGTGTGAAAGGAGGGTGTGCACCTGCATGCATGTCCGTGAGTGTGTTATGTGTAAGTGAATATGGGGGTTATGATGTGCAAGTGTGGGTGTACATGTGTGGGGTTGGTGTGCATGTGACTGTAGAGGGGTGTGCACGTGCACATGCATGTTTTTAGTCTTTTGACGTATCTCCTTTTTTTTCTTATGGATTGAAAAGAGCAGGTCCTAGGTGAGAGGTCCATAGTAGCACTTCAGCTTGCTACCATTGAAATATTTATCTCGACCCCATCTTGAAGAGAAATTTATGTGACTTGGTAGGGACCTTATCCTCTGTACTTGAGTTTTTGTTTGGTACTCTTAACATTATACATAAACACCATGTCTCCTACTTCCATGCACTTGTCCTTGAGTTTGTCTTCAAACCACTACTCTTGCATCATAGTTTTTCAAACCCCATCAATCCATAAGCAAATCACAATAATCTTTCCTCGCCACTAAGTTTCTTTAAGCCAGCTAACCTTTATGTGAGAGGGTTTCTATTGAGGTTATGCCTTGCTGTAATTTAAAGGATTAGAACCAAGTGTTTTTATTGGCATGTCTACATCGTCAAGCTGAAGTGCAAGCTGAAAAGCTATGCTATTGACAACCCCCTTGTATGCAATATAGTATGCCCATAGAATAATTTAGCGTACAACTTGTGCTCCCAAGATGCCTCTATGGTCTTGGTGAGAATAGTGCACAATGTCTTCTTTGTGTTTTGGCTTTGGTCGTTCACTTGAGGGTGGTACACCAAAAGGAGCAAGAATTCCACACTTCATTTATAAAATGTGTACCACAATCACTCACTATTTCTAGTGGGCAACCAAAACAAGTAATCATATTCTCATAGAGAAACTTGGTTGTTGATCTCATGTATCAACATTTTGTGTAGCTTTGGCATTGGTCCACTTCATGAAGTAATCAGTGGTGTGACGAATATAATGAAACCCGCTTGGGTTCTCTTACCAGTAGCTGTGCTAATGGGCCCACAAAGTCTAAACCTGAATTTTCAAATGGTCATTCGAAACTATAGAGTTAGGGGGTATTTGATCCTTTTCGGTGGCTACGATGAACCTTTGGCATTCATCGTGGCATTTGACAAACTTGGTTGCATCTCCCCAAAGAGTGCAAACTACCATCGTCCGGCCAAGAGAACCTTGTAGGCAATCATGTCACCGAAAAAGTCTCCTGGTGGGGCAGTCATGCCTAGCAAAGTGTCTAAAGAGAATGTGGGGGAGAGGGAGAGCTTCAAACCCTAGCAAGCAAACACACACACACAAGAGAGAGCAAGACACAAGAGAGAGATGGATAGCTGAATTTTCTTCTATCTTCTTCTTCTCTACTCAACAAACATAACATACAGATAAGAGTACACACTATATGGGTTAGTACTCAACTACTACAACATACAAGGTTCGGTCCATAATGTGAACCCAACTAAATGAGTTGGCGCTATAACTATGCTAGTCTCTAGTAATCCAAAATGGCTGTCACATAGCCTGTCATCCCATTGGCCGCATATCAACCATAATCTCTCCAACCATGCCAGTGGTGTAGAGTGGAAGCTATCACCCAGGTATGTCATCAATGTTCGCTGTGTGTAGCACTAGTTAAGCTCGATATCTCAACACTCCCCCTCAAGCTCAACTCCACACACTGCACTCCAAGTAAGCTCAACTCCACACACTGCACTCCAAGTAAGCTCCTAAACCTGTGGAGCTTCTCTGTGCCCAATGCCTTTGTGAAGTTGCTAGCCACCTAATCCTCTGTGTGGCTGACATATTTCAGATCTACATCTCTTGCTAGAACCTTCTCCCTCACAAAGTGATAATGCACCTCAATGTGCTTCGTTTAGCATGATATATTGGGTTACTAGCCAACTGTATGATGCTCATGTTGTCACAATATATGACAACTACCCTATCCATGGGCTCTCCCATGTCACAAAGTAGCTTCTAAAACCAAGCTACCTCACAAGCTGCCATAGTAGCACCCCTGTACTCTGCCTCTGTACTCAACAAGGTAACTATTGGCTACTTCTTATTGCTCCAACTCACAGTAGCACTCCCAAATGAGAACAATACTACCAGGCCAATCAGCATCTGTGTACCCATGCAACTGTATCTCCGTACGAGCCTCATAGAAACGTCCATAATCAACTGTGGACTTTATGTACCTGAGGATCCATCTAGTCGCATCCCAGTGTGGCTTCCTAGGGGCTTGCATAAACTGACTCACAAGTCCAACAACATAGCTCAAGTCTAGCCTTGTAATGGTCATGTAGATCAAACTACCCTATGCGCCTGTATGTAGTGGGGTCCTCCAAAAGCTCACCTGTATCTGCAGAAAGCTTTGTGTTCTGCTCCACTGAAATAGACTTACAGCCTATCATACCATACTTGGACAACATGTCCAAGCCATACTGCCTTTGCAATAGCAAAATGCCATGAGGTGATCTCACCACCTCTATGCCCAAAAAATATCGCAGCTCACCTAAATCCTTCATATCAAACTTCTGCTTCAAAAGCATCCTGACATCATGTATGTCTGCATCACTATCACCCCAGTGATAATCAAGTCATCCACATAGATGACTAATAGCATGATCCCTCTATCTGTCTTTTTCACATATAGTGAAAATTTTGCATTGGATATCTGAAATCCAATGGTAACAAGATACTACCCAATCTTGCACACAAAATTTGGATGTGCATCACTCTCATAACCTAGTGGCTGCATCATGTACACTTCTTCTTGCAAATCACCAAGAAAGCATTCTTTACATTCATTTGATGTAAAGAATCACCATGCAAGAAAGCATTCTTTACATCCATTTGATGTAAAGACCAACCCTTCGCTGGTGCTGCAGCCATAGCAATGACAGCTCTCACGATTGCCATTCTTACAACCGGGCTGAATGTCACCTCATAGTCTATGCCGTAATTCTGCGCATAGCCCTTGGCAACCAATCTTGCCTTGTACATGCTCACTAAACCATCAGCGTTGTGCTTGACTTTATACACCCACTTACATCCAATTGTCTTCTTTTCCTTAGGCAAAGGCACTAACTCCCATGTTGCATTTGCATCCAATGCTGCCATCTCTTCATCCATGGCATCTTCCCATTTCTTATTTCCAATTGCTTGCTCAAAGCAAGTGGGCTCAACCTCCTGTATTGCTTTTACCATGTAAGCATAATGATGGGCTGTATATCCATCATATCTCAACCTGTCAATAGGGTATCTAACCCTCGTAGACCTACGTACGCCCTGGTTCTCCTTACACCAGGAGTAACCACAGATGGAATGCCAAGCTCCTCATCAAGGCTCTGCTCAGAGCCACTAGAGTCACCATCCACATATGAGTGACATGCTGACAGGTCAGGCACGAAAGGTTGATCTACCTTTCCTTCCCTTTTTGTGATATATGTGTACCTGCATCATTCCTCAACCTGCTTGACCATGGACTACATGTGGTGCAACATCAGCACTTCTTACATCTGCATCTTCTATTGCCTTCATTACTGGTGCATACCAACTACTCATCTCATCGAAGACAACATCTCTACTTACTCGCATCTCACGAGTGGTAGGGTTATATCATCTATAACCTTTTTGCTCCATAGCATAACCAATGAAGATGCATTTCTCTGCCTTTAGATCCAACTTTGTTCTCACTTCATCAAGAACGTGTACATATGCAATACACCCAAACACTTTCAAGTGAGACACATCCGGTCTTATGCCTGTAAACTTCTGTTCAGGAGTCATACCATGAACAGCTACAGTGGGTGTCATGTTTATAATGTACACAGCAGGTGCTATTGCTTCTGCCCAAAAGTAATGTGGCATATTCTTTTCAGCAGGTGCTATTGCTTCTGCCCAAAAGTAATGTGGCATATTCTTTTCAGCCATCAAGGCACGTGCCACTTCTGCAATGTGCCTATTTTTTCTTTCTGTAGTAACACCATTTTGTTGTGGAGTGTACTTGCACACATAAACTACCTCTTGATTCCCTGCTTTCTTAGGAAATCATCGAACTCATTGGAGAAATCTTCTCCCCCACCATCTGATCTTAGGCATTTTATTTGCATGCCTTTTTCCTTCTCGACCAAGGCTTTAAATCTCTGAAAGTGAGCAAACACCTCACTTTTCTCCTTCATGATGATGAAATAAACCCACACTTTCCTAGTGTGGTCATCAATGAATGTAACATAGTACCTGCAACCTACAATTGTTGTAGTCTTGGTCGATCCCCATACATCTGAATATATGACATCCAATGGCCTTGCACTGACATGCTTTTCATGTGGGAAAGCATGTTTGGTCAAATTACCAAGTTGGCATGCTTCACATACCCTATGCATACCATGAACCTTAAACTTTGGGCAAACTTGCAACAATATTTTGGGCCTGCATAGACTTCAGTCACTGTACATTCACATGACCAATGCGCTTGTGCCATATGTCAATATCTGCAATGACACCTGTTCCATGCGTAAACATGGCTGCCTTTATCTCAGGCATGTTCACATCCAAAGTAAACATCCATTTCTATTACCCTTTGCAACCAAGCGACACTTATTTTTGAAGTCTTCCACAAAACATCCTTGAGGATTAAACGTCACTTGCAGACCCTACTCAACCATCTGTCCAACAGAAACCAAGTTCTTTGTAATATTCAAAACATGAAGTACATCAGCCAAGTACTTCATTTTGCCATCCTGCATAGACGATGGAACTTTACCAACATGTATAATGGGATGCACAGTATCATCACTTGTTTCTACATAACCTGGTTTTTCCATTTTTTGCATATCTCTAAACCACTCAGCATGACTGGTCATATGGTTAGAGGTGCCAAAATCCACATATCATATATCTTGAGATCCTGACACATCCTCTGTTATGGAACTAAGCAGGTGCTGCATTACAAACAGCTACTCACTTCTGTCATCACATCCATGTTTGCTAGATGATGCATAGTTGCCTTCTGCTGCAACTTCCCACTTTTAATGTCATTCTATTTTTTGTAGCAGTCCTTTGCCATGTGTCCTCGTTTGCCACACTAATAGCACTCTATGCTATTTGCATTCTAATTTCTTTGCCAACCACCACGGCCTCTTTGGCTCCCCCTGGAATGGCGGCCTCTTCCACTGCTATATGATTGCTATTATGTGAATCATTGGACTATTACTGTCCAGAATTCTGATTTCCTTCTCGGCCACCACCTTGGCCTCAACCACGGCCTCTACCTCCGCCTCTACCTGAATTACAAGAGGTCCTGTTCCAATATGTTCTTGATTTGTGAAGAAGAATCCTCACCTAAAGCTTTTTCTTCTATGAGATCAGCATAGATATCAAGTCTCGAAAGTTGGAAATATTCTCCCTAATTACAATGGAGGTCTTGAATGGCTTGTACTCTTTACCAAAACAGACACTCACCAAATCATCATCCACCACTGATACATTGATAGACCCAAGGGATTCATTAATGCCCTTGATCTTTAAGGCATATTCATTGATGGGCATGCTTTTCTTTTCCATAGTATGCAACTCTTGCTTTAACTGCAACTTCCTTGCCTTTGTGTTAGTCTAGAACATCTGAACCAGACTGTGCCATGCAACTGCTGGAGTATTTGCATCATGTATGTGTCCTATCAGAGTGTCTATGACACTAATTGAAAGCCAGTACATGACTTTTCTTGCACCCTGATTCCAATCCTTGAATGCCTTGTCTCCTTCTACATAATCCCAAAATCCTTTATCCATTAGGAAATTGGTCATTCTGAACTTTTAGGCATGGAAGTTATTCTTATCCAGCTTCTCACTAACAATTTGATTAACTCCATCAGACATGTTTTTCTACAGCAGTCAAATAACCTGCAAACAGATAACTTCTATATGCAACCTGTAATACAGTAGTATCTCCTGTAATTATTGCAGCAGCGGTACTTCAGCATAGCTTGTGTGTCACCAAATGTGACTAGAGTACATGTACATACACCCAGTATCAACAATACATGTACAAACCCTATCTGCACTTCCAAAATGCACTGCTGCACTGCAATAACCAGATTTCGAGTAGAAACAGTTCTCTACATCGAGAACTTCTAGGAAAGCTGCCGAAAATACCTTACAATGATAAAACAGGACCCGTTATGCACCCAAAACGCGAATCTGACCCAAAAAAACTCTATCCACCATTAGAACTATATACCTGTCCTGTAGCTCCGCTCCTGGTGCGAAGATAGCTCCTCAATCGGAGATATGTAGCTCCCAGAGCTAATGAGGGGGTATTGTACCTAAACCAAGAAGGGAAAAGAGATGATGGTGCTCTTACCTATGTAGTACCGCTTCCTTCCTTGCTTGTTCTTTCCTCTTGCTTGCCTCCTTAGCTCTCACACAAACCAAGCTCTGATACCATAAAGAGAATGTTGGGGAGAGGGAGAGCTTCAAACCCTAGAAAGCAAACAAACACACACACACACACACAAGAGAGAGCAAGACATAAGAGAGAGATGGAGCTGAATTTTCTTCTATCTTCTTCTTCTCTACTCAACCAATGTTTGCAATAAGAGTGGCCACCAATTCCTTTGAAGAGGGAAAGGTCAAAAACTAATGAATTATCAATAAACTCATCGTTTTTGGCTCTAGGGAGGAGTAGAGTAACAGTGCATAAAACCCTATTAAGCTTCTACAAAGCGGGAGGCTTCTATTTATAGAAGAAAGTGAGCTTCTAACCAAGCAAACTGATTCTAGAATTTTCCAGATGAGTTTGGTCAATTTTTGACCATTTTTGGGTCAAAAATGGTCAATTTTTGACCATTTTTAGGTCAGTTTAGCTTACTTTTTGGAACTAGACTTGAATTAGGAGAGAGGAGAGATGAAATATCTCAATATTTGAGAATTTAAAACTCCACCACACATGTGAAATAGGCGCCTCCTTCATGAGGGGGAATCCCCACTCCGAGGTGTCAAAAACTTTTTTTTTTAGTATTTCCTTTGGTCCTTAGTCCACGCTTCATCTTATGTGAGTATTTACTCATTTTAGGGGGGGATTTTCTTTATTTCTTCAATTTATCTCCTCCATACATTTGGATGAATCTGATTGGCCCCTCAGAACCTTAATTTAAAATTTTCAAAAAATCTGGATCCTTAGGATAAGGCCTTTAAACAGATTATAATTTATTTCTAATGCACCTTCTGAAAATCTTTTTGAACTTCTGTTTCAGGGGAATTTATTTTAATAAGAAGAGATATTTTTCCATCCAAAAATATCTAAAATCTGAATAACCTCTCTCTAGAATATTTTCTCTCTCTAAGCCAAAATAGGTAGAAACAAGATCTTTTATTAATCTGAAGAGGGATTGATTACAAGGGAAGATACTGGATATCTTGAGGGGTTGGGGAGGAATCTTACATTTTAAGCTTAAGGATTGCAGTGCAAGAACGTCTCACGGAGAATACATTAGCTAAAAGGCTAATTGACTTAAAGAAACTTGATGAGACCATGCTAATAGCATTGCATGGACTCATGGTCGAGAAACTACGCAAGAAGCATTGGTTCGACAAAAAATTTAAACAAAAAGAACTTGAAACGGGGGACCTTGTCCTCATGTATAGTGTAGGAAGCACCAAGAAAAAGATACTTAAATACAGAGGCCTAGGACCCTTCCGGGTGTCTGAGATAACACCTCAAGGGTCAGTTAGAATTGAGACAATTGACGGCATACAAATGGAGGGTTACGTCAATGGAAGAAAAATCAAAAAATATTATGGACCATTGACCCAAGATATGATCTTGCAAGAACATCTCTTAAAACAACAAAACAACTCGCAAAGGAAAAAATCCAGCAAGCTCAAGAAGAGGCTAAGGCAAGGGAGGCCAAAGCTAAACAATTACTCCAAAAGAGGATGTTACACATCAACATGGCTTCCTTGACTCTCTCGGACGAAGAGGGACTGAACATTGAGCTAGCACGACTCAGGGTGGAACTCTCTACAGCTAAAGGCCATGCAACAAGCATTGCACTAATAGATGCGGGATCAAGTCATAATTTGATCTCATATGAGACATGGAAAGCCTTAGATAGACCACACCTTGAACCCACTGATGCACAAGTACGTAGTGTACACTTGATAACTACGAAAGCTGTGCGATTTTTAAGTGTTAACATTACCATTAGAAAAAAATTCCTTGGTTGGAAAAGTGTTTGTCATGCCTGCAGGTTCCATGGAAGAGAAAATGATTCTAGGACGATCCTGGATGTGCGCCAGCAAATGCAATATCCAATGGGAGAAGAGGACAGCGTTGTTGAACAAGGGCAACAAGGTCATGTCCATACCCTTATATGGAGCATGACAAACTAGAGACATGGATCATGATTGACGAAAAAACGACACCAAGTGCAGTAACATCAACTCATAAAACAGAACAAGCATCAGTCCCACAAAGCCTACACAAACAATACCCAAAGTTGTAGGGTACACAGAAGTGGGTGCCCAAGGGTCAACTCAAAACCAACCGCACAAGAAGGAGAAGAATAATAATTTGGGGACAGTAAGAAAAATTCACAAATGAATCAAAAGTCAAACTTGGCCTTCACAAACAAATTGGCAAGACTCCAAACATACCAACATCCTACAAGTCTTTCATAATCAATGGGTCTGAAAAAATTTACTACGAGCGCAAGGATACTACCAAGGCAATACGGCAGTGTGAGTACCCAAACCCCGCTTAGTGGCCACCATCACAAGCAGCTCCGGTAACAAAGGAAAGAGTAGTAAAAGCATACAGCATCAACTCCCAACCAATGCTGAAACTGCACCAACATTGGTGTGGAGGAAGAAGACAACTCAACAAGATGGGTTGGGAGGGATTACCAAAGTAATGTCAGTAACCACTTGGATCACAGAGCAGAACAAGTATCCTAAAGGTACAAACAAAGAAGTTCAGCAGCAAAAGGACATGGATAAAAGCCCCCAACCACAGGACCCAGTAATAACATTGTTCAGTTGGGTGGAAGAAAGAATAAAAAACTCCCACACGGAGCTAAAACGCCTACAGAAACACTTACCCCGAAGGACCAAGGTGTCACCTTGGTTTTCATGGTAATAAAAGATGAAGGTATTCATTTGTTGCCCAATGGATACAGGGTAAAGTGGGTATCATTCACTCATTTAATGCATGTTTGAATGACTGAGCATGAAGAAAAAAAGAGAAGGTATCAATCTTGCACATTCATAATCCCAAAAAGTTCACACCGTGAACTAATCCAAAAAAGATCACGCTGTGAGCTGATCCAAAAACGTTCACACCGTGAACTGGTTCAAATCAATTCACTCCGTGAGCCAATCCTAAAAAGTTCATGCCATGAACTGGTTCAAAAAAATTCACGCCGTGAAATGGTCACTTCTTACGGGCCAATCGAAAGACACCATGTGGCTTTCTTCATTAAGGCAGCCGCCCTGTCCGACGGCTGCGTTATAAATTCAAAAATTCTTTCCTTTCTCGTCGTTTCGCATCATGTGTCCATCGCGTTTCCAATCATCGTGCATCGTCTTCCCCGGATTTTCCAACCATAATTGGCGATCATAGATTAAGGTGGGAGCTTGGTCCATTTCTCGTTTCCTTTTCGTATTCTTTTTTTCTTTTTTTTTAATTTTGATGTTCAATCAATATCTTCTCGTTAACAATCTTGTACATTAGTATCACCCAAATTCGGTGGTTATTTTAAATAATTCCTTGTGGTATCATCACTTGCATGCATCACATCTTTTGGTAACAAAAACATAAAAAAAGTACAATAACAAAAATCTGCACCTTCACGCTTCATTGAAGTTTCACGGGACTACCAAAACCTGCAACTTCACGAAACCATTATAGTCTCACGGAACCTCATTTCACGAGACCACTTCTCATGGGATTCCATTTCACGGAACTCCTTTCCATGTACCCACCTTTCACAGAACCTATTTCACGAAACCACATCTCACGGGATTCCGTTTCACGGAACTCCTTTTCACGTAACCACCTTTCACGGAACCTCATTTCACGAAACCACTGTAGTCTCGCGGAACCTCATTTCACGAAACCACTTCTCACGAGATTCCGTTTCACAGAACTCCTTTTCACGTAACCACCTTTCACGGAACCTCATTTCACGAAACATCTCATGAGATTCCGTTTCACGAAACTCCCTTTCACGTAACCACCTTGCACAGAACCTCATTTCACGAAACCATTGTAGTCTCACATGGAACTACTACCTTTCACGAGACCACTGTAATCTCACGGAACCTCAGTTCATGAAACCACATCTCACTGGGTTCTGTTTCCACCACGGAACTCCCTTTCACGTAACCACCTTTCACGGAACTCCCTTTCACGTAACCACCTTTCACGTAACTCCCTTTCACGTAACCACCTTTCGCGTGACAACTTCTCACGACCTGCAGGTTCACAAGGAGACTACTAAATCTTGCACCTTCATGCAACAACATTCACCTGTCAATTAACACACCTTGTTTTTTCTCCTACACTAACAAACATCTCATCTTAACTAACCATTAACACACAAAAAAAGTACCTACCCCACTAGTCTGGAGGAGACTGATGTACTTTTCATGTACAGATGTCGGCCTCAGAAACAGAAGCTGTAGAGACCCCAGCAAACACCCAAGCTAGCGCTACAGGCTCCCCAAATCAAGTTAGAAGAAGAAACCAGTGCGGGTACCAAAACTGAATTACTTGGGCCCATATGCCCAAGCCTTCCATGGGGCCATCATCAGCAAAGAAACCCTTACGGCCCATGGAAAGGTCGCACTACATTACCACAGCCCAAAGTGCCTCCAAATCGTGGAAGAGGCAAAGGTCAAGGGAAAGCTGGAGAAAGTGGGCCTAGGGAGAATGGCGCAAATACTTCCAAGGATTTGCGCCATGGAGCTTTGTGCCAAATATATCAAGACTTACGACAAATGCACAAAATGTGGCACCATCACGAAGGCCGACGGCACAACAGAGCAGCTCCTGATCTCACAGAAGAACTCATTTGTGTGGTGGTGACGCTCTGCAGCTCCCACCAGCAGTCAAAGTCCACACCCATGCATTCGGCAAAATGCCTTTGGACACCACGCTAAGAAGATTTCTTATAACTCCAATGGGGGGTAGAGCACGAAAATATACAAGATGAGGCTATAGAGAAAGCCTGCAAAGAGCTATGTCATTGATAATGCCCGTAAAGCTAGTGGATCAATATATACAACAGGGTCCTGTTGAACAGGATCGCTAAAGTATATGAAGAGAAGGAGGAGGACTAGGCATATTATATTCATAGAGAGATGGAGACCTGTACCTATTAACACAAGTTCTAAATCATGTGGCAAAAAGGCCTCTCCTAGAGCCCGAACCAGTAGGGCAACTGTAATTGGCACTGCTGCCAAAGCAACCACCACTAATAGCTGAAGAAATCCAAGAGGGCCAAGCTGTCCTAGTGGAGACCCAGGCCATTATGAAGGAGATAAGGAAAGGGAGAAAGAAGAAGACATACAAGAAAATGAGGGACATCATCCCAGACATAGCTGCAAAATCACAAAGACTAGAGGCTGAGGTGGCACAAAAATTCAAAAAATATCAAGAGGCATTGACAGAGCAAGAAGCCACAATCAGCCAAGCCACTCAAGAGCAACCGCAGCAAGTTACTTCCCCGACGAGCCCAGCACAACTGATTTTCACGAAGCTATCTCCACTTAAGGATTTAGCTTTGGCAAACACACCAATAGAGATAGAACCTAAACAAGCAGCATCAATTCCAGTATAGGCTGAAGAGACACAAGGCATTGAGGCAGCAACAGCTCAAGTGCATGAACCAACAGCCCATACTGATACAAGATAAATACCAAGAAGTGCAGAACCATCAAGCCCAAGCAAAAGAAGGCGTTTGGAAGATGAGGGAAGAATACCCCAGCTGTCCTTCCTACAAAATGTCGACTATGAACAGTTCAGCAGGAAACAATGGAAGGTTTGGATGAACTGTTAAACCTGCCACATGCTGGACTCGAAGAAAGCGCAAGCACAAGTGCACCATGGGAGAGCAGGAGCAAAACGTTTGGCATTGCCACCTCCGAGTCACAACACACATGCTCCATGATCGTAACACTACCCTTTGGAAAGCAGGTTAACGAGTCAAACACACAAGTGCGGACCTTAAAGGACCACTTGGCAGCAAACAGCTGGCAGCAAAGCAGAGGCCACGCATCAGGATGTCATAATGAAAAGTTTGAAGGCCACAGAGGAGCAAGATACCAAATACAAGAAGGCACTGGAGAGCAATAATGTGGTCCTTAGCCAAACCATTGTACAAAGGATCAAAGAAAATACAGACCTCAAGGCAAAGTTAGAACAAGCTAAAGAGCAACTCCAAAAGGAGGTCACCCCCCACACCCATGAGCTCACAGCCCTTCATGCCCAGCAAGTACAATAACTCCAGCAGCACAATTCCATGGTCAAAGAAGAGGAGCTACAAGGACAGATCCAACAACTATCTACCAATCTCAAAGCAGCAGAGAACAAAACCACTCACTTAGAGTAAGGGAGAGAACAATTAAACAAGGCACATGAAAAGAAACTAAGAGCACTTAATGACGCCATCAGTGTGCCAATCAATTCAAAATGTAAAGGATGGTATTAGCACATCAAGAAGCAATGGCACAAATCACGCAGCAATTACAAGACAGTAAGAGGTTGGCTGCCGAAAGGCTCCAAAGAATCACAGAAGCTCAAGAAAACGAAGCAACAGCTAGGCGTGCCCCAAGAGGAAGCAACCCAGAGATTCGAGGAATTGGATGCTGCAAGGATGGTTCATGAAACTGCAATATCAAACCTCCCGACAACAATGACTCTCGTCTACAAGAGTTGGAATGCTAGTTGGCGATACAAGACCGAAGTCAACGGCCAGAGCCTACAAATGACCTACGCCTACTTTGAGGGTGTCTCGGAGTTGGGTTAGTTACCAGTAACTCCTCGAGCCCCTCCTCAAACTCTTACTCTATTTTTTGTCTACACTAACCCTCTCTTTACTTCAATACGATATAAATCTATCTGAAGACCTAGGCCTAGGTGAACTAACCCTCATTAAGCAGAATACTGAACGCGATGCTAACCCTACAATTATAATGGGAATTTTACAGGGGACCATAGTCTTAACTAATCCACAAGATATCTTCTTTTACCCAGTACATCCTATTGTGTTAAACCTTCGTAGTTGGTGTCAGGTACTCCAAAATTCTGAAATTTTGGACAACAGTGTTGAAAAATTAGACTTTTTTGTTCCAGATGACATTCTCGCGACCAACTATGGTGGTAGCACATAGCTATTAGTGGATTATAAGCCATGGGTGGCTCGAAGTTTACAATACAACAACATCTTAAGTTATGTGATTCTATCTTATATCATCCTTTTGGAATTCTAAAACTATACTCTAGTATCTACAAACACTTAGAATCCATGTTAACCAATGTACATTACAATTTTGATGCCACCCATATTGAATATCCTACCATCAATCCTGAGGATATCCCTAACCTACAAGAGTTTATGTGAAATCTCACAAGCCTAGCCACGCCCCCCTAGCACAAGTCAAGGTCAGGAAGAAGCCTCGTCTTCATCTTCAATCTCCACTTACCCCGTATATTCTAAATGTCGCTTGTAAACTCCTTAATCCCTATCCTCATGCCGCACCTACTAACACATCTCACGCCGACTGCGTATTCTCTACTTTCACTCCTTATTAGCGATAGATTTTCCCACTAACCCTCTCTCGCCCCCCCCAAGGAGATACTGGCACCTCACCCGTCTCCCCAACAGCAACCTCAGGAGGTACGCTATCCTATTCCCCAGGACAATATTGAAGCTTTCACTGATGAAACAATTTTAGAATCATTGTCTGGTGCAGAATATGAGGGCTTCATTCACACTGGCAATCCTCTACTAAATCCCAAGTTGATGTTCAAGGTGTTAATGCAAGTAACACCCTTTGAGCCAACTCGACAGATTTTGCCAGAAGCCTACTCCAAGGTCACACCAACAAAACAGCATTATGTGACATACCCTCTATGAGCACCTTGCCTAGATTTAGAAGAATTACTTCCCTTGGGTTGGAGAAGGCACATTACGGGCTAATGTGGTGTAGCACACAAAATTAGCCAATCCCCAATTGGCTGACTTGCTGGAAATCAGGATTGTCACTTTCATGATTAGCTATTACTTTCACAGCAGGTGTGGAGAAAGGCTCACCCCGTACACACAAGAGGTGGCTATGCCACAATTGTCACAAATGAGGCACAGTCCAAACTAGAGGATGTTGGAATATAGCCAGACTGGCTAAACGAGTACTTAACAATTCCAGAGTATAGCCAAGTCTATATGTGCACGCCACCAACTCAACGGGTTGACCCATTATACATGTCCCTTAAGAGAAGATGGACTCCATGCAGTGCGACTCTCGTGTATGTTACAACTTCCCGATCTTTATGCCAGCAACCTTTCCAGACATACGGGAGCAAAGGAAACAAATGCTTACATCATGGATACAAGCATGGCGATGTATCCCGAACCCAGCAATCGTGGGGCAAGTGTTAGATTTTTGAAATTACTAGTGGTCCTAATTGATCAACCTAAAGAGCCCTATGATGGCCATGACGTTGAACACCTACAGTTCGACATGAATCAAGGTCCATCTGACCGGGGCATGATGTTGTATTACCATCGTCTAAGGTGTCTTCTGGCTTATATGCATGTCACGTTCAAGGACATGGTGGACACAAGGTTCTGGCGCTCACACTCAGCCTTCAGACGCACACTCAAGAAGCTTCAATCACAAAGGAATTTCTATCGACATGAGTTCGGTGAGACCAGGTCTTTAGACCTCGGTAAACAAGTTCTAAGGACAGAACCTACATTAGGACGATGGGGGGGGATGTTAATCCCATTTTGGATTAACAAGCTCTTCCAATTAAGGACATTAATAAGTGTCATGAAACCGCACTATAAAAGTTGTACATTATGAGATATTGGCCACCCAAAGCCTAGTTAAGTAAGTTTTGGGCGCCCAAGTGTGAATAAGGGCCAAATGTATCTAAGGCATTTTCTCATAATGAAAAGACAATCCCCCTTTGTGCTATAGAGAGCTCTTCCTTGTGTCTTAAGAGAGATTGAGAGAGAGAGCATTCTAGCATTGTGCCTCTTCTATGCTTGTATGATTCATGCTTGTGTGGGAGAGAGAGAGAGAGTGATTGTCTTATGCGACAGTGTGAGCGACTCTACGGTGACAACGTGGAGGTGGAGCTTGGAGGTTTGGAGCTTAACAAATGAGCTTAGAGGCCTCAAGGGTTCAAGTTCGAAGCATTGGTAAGTGCCCTATGAAGGTTGTGATCTATTGCTCATCCTTTAGGTGAATGCATTGAGTTCTCTCTTGGAGGTGTGGTAGCCCATAACACTCCACTAGGCGAGAATCCCACTATGAAAGTGTCTCAACAAGATTTCATATATGTGATAGGACTTCATCTGGATGATCCACCAAGTACAGTATCTCATATGGAGATACTTAGTTCTAGCGATATATTCCCACATTGTTTTGTCCTACTCTTGCTTGAGATTATATATATGTGTGATAGGACTTCATCTAGATCCACTGGGTGAGAATCGCACTATGAAAGTGTGTGTCAACAAGATCTCGTAGAGCTAGCCTTTTTAAATGGGTTTAGTAACCTAAACCACTAGTCTACTTTGCCTTCAAGGTCTAAATGAGCATATCTTCGTGGAATCATCAATCCATTTCATGGCCTCACAAAGTTTATCGAACTTCTCTAGATACTAAATGAGATCACCAATTCAATCGAATTCAGTCATCATCCTTGAGATGTGGATTAGCTTGGTTTTGCCAAACTCTGAGCTTCTAGGTGTTACGTTGTTGGTCACAATCCCCTTTTCCATTCCGAACACCATCCTTAGCATGTCTTCTACATACTTATATGGCGGCGGTGGAATGTGAGGATGTGGTTGCGCAACACCCTCTGTTTGGGATACGGGATCTCTTGCCCTATGGGGTTGGGCTACACGGTTTCCAATGGTACTTATCCTCCACCAATCTGGCCTTCATTCTCCATGCTCGCATATGGTTGAGGACACATTATGTGAATTCTCGTGTGGATCCATTTGTGATGAGGTAGTCTTAAACACTGGGTCCCTACCCCTCCCCATGTTCCATGTTCCTCGTCCAAATGAAGAAGAAATGAAACTAGGTATATGGTAAAGGCACTTCTATAATGGGCTCTTGTGGAGAGTGGGATTCATGCTTGCATTGTGTTTGCATACTATTGGGTGTATTATAGAACATGTGTCCCTTAGTAGTACAGCAAAAGAGATATATCTCCTTTTCCATGACTGTGATTGTTGGGCTATTGGTCATCGCTTGGGATAAACCTAGCTTAGAATCGACACCAAATGTTTGAAACATTACGGCATCTAGCATAGTTTGACCGCTTCCTATGTTGAGATATCGAGCTCTAGTGAGGCGGTGGACACTGACCCGCCTGGGGGATAGGCCCCGCACTTACACCACTGGCATGGTTGGTGAGATCTTGGGAGATATGCGGCCAGTGGGATGACAGGCTATGTGACAGCCACTCTAGAGACTGGCATAGTTATAGCGCCAGCTCATTTAGTCGGGTTCACACTATAGAGAACCCGTGTATGTATTGATTGAGTACCTTTCATATTGTGTGTACTCTTATTTTGTATATGGTGTGTTGAGTGTTGTGTAGAGAAGAAGAAGATTTTCAGCCTCTCACCTAGTGTGTTCTCTATTAGGGTTTTGTGAGTGTGTGTGTGTGTGCTTGCAAGAGCTCAAGCTCTCTTCCCCCCTGCATCTTTTCATGGTATCAGAGCCTGGTTCGTGCTAAGGGCTGAGCTGCAAGCAAGAGAACCACAAGAAGCGGTACGAGGGTAAGAGCTTCAACTACTCTTCCCTATTTGTGTTGGTGACTACACCCTTGTCGGGAGCTCTACGGGAGGCACCGGCAAACGATCTCCGATTGAGGAGCTTTCTTCGCGGGAGTGAAGCTATAGGGCAACTATACAGTCCTACGGACTACCCTTTTCGGGCCGAAAACGCGTTTCGGACGCGTCTGGACCTCTGTTTTTCAGAAAGCAGGCGATTACGAGCATTGCGGGTAAGTCACCGATTCTCTGCAGAACTCTGTTTTAAGAACTGCAGGAAGACAGATTGACTGTGCAGACACTGTGGGTGCTGCAAAGAGGTCTACAGTTGCCATTGGGTGTATGTATGCACATTGAAGTCACTGGTTGTGACATTTGAGAGTACTGCAGTACCGCTGTGCAGAAAATACAGCATTTGTGCAGGAAAAACCAGAGTGCAGGTTCTGGTAAAATTGTGTGTTTGGCAAGATGTCTAATGATGGCATAACACAGATTGTGGCTGAGAAGCTTGACAAGAATAACTTCCATGCTTGGAGGTTCAGGTTAACAAATTTCCTGATGGGAAAAGGCTATTGGGACTACATAGAAGGTGAGCATGAAGAGGCACCAGAGATACCGGATATAAATCCGACTGCTGCAGATGTGAAAGAGTTTAAAGACTGGAACCAAGGAGCCAGGAAAGTAATGTATTGGCTTTCCATTAGTATACAGGACACCATGATTGGGCACATTCAGGATGCCAAGTCCCCCAAGGAGGCGTGGGACACCTTGGTAAAGCTTTATGAAACAAATACCAAGGCACGTAAGATACAGTTGAAGAATGAACTTCATACTGTGGAGAAAAAGAGCATGTCTGTGAATGACTATGCGTTGAAGATAAAGGGCATTGTGGAATCCCTTGCATCTATTGGTGTGTCAGTAGATGATGATGACAAGGTGGAAGTCTGTCTACGTGGTCTCGGGCCACAATACAAGGCGTTTAAGACGTCTATTCAGACTCGGGAAAACATTCCCAACTTTACAGATTTGGTGTCTATGCTGATTATCGAAGAGAAGAACTTGGGTGAAGACCAACAGTCTTCACAAAGCAAAAACAGTTCAGAGCAACAGGCCTTCTACACGAGTTCAGGAAGAGGACGAGGTAGAGGAGGCCGTGGACGTGGTCAAGGAGGTGGCCGAACAGGTAATCAGAATTATGGCCAACAGCAGCAACAGCAACAACAGTCCCAGGATCAACAACAACAACAACACGCAGGTGGAAGAGGAAAATTCAGAGGCAGGGGGAGTCAAAGAGGCCGTGGAAATTGGCAAAGATAATATAATGATGCACGTGAATGCTATTATTGTGGTAAGCCTGGACATGTGCAGTCAGAATGTTATAAGAAGCAGGCTGACATGCAAAATGGGAAAGTGCAGCAAAACAACTATGCATCCTCAAGCAGAAATAATGAGGATAATGAAAGGTTGTTTGTTATGCAGCATGTTGTGAATGCCATGTCTGAAAATGTTGATGCAGCACAAAAAGATAATGTATGGTATGTGGATTCAGGCGCTTCGAACCACATGACGAGTCATGGGGAGTGGTTCAAGGAGATGAAAAACCCGGAAAGACCAGGTTTTGTGGAAACAGGGGATGACACTGCTCATCCAATTGCCCACGTTGGAGATGTGCCATTGTCTATGAAGGATGGCAAAGTGAAGTACCTTGCTGATGTACTTCATGTACCGAACATAACAAAGAATCTGGTTTCAGTTGGCCAGATGATTGAGCAGGGTTTGCAGGTTCGGTTTAACCCTGATGGGTGTTATGTTGAAGATTTCAAAGACAAGTGCAGGTTGGTTGCAAAAGGCAACAGAGTGGGCAGAATGTTTACGTTGGATGTAGACATGCCTGAAATGAGTGCTGCGATGTTTGCAAATGGTTCAGGAGTTGTTGCAGACACAGACATATGGCATAAAAGAATTGGACATGTAAATGTGCAGAGATTGAAGTCTATGCAGACAAAAGGAATTGTGACAGGGCTGCCAAAATTTAAAGTGGAAGGTATGCAGAAAATATGTGAAGCATGCCAATTTGGGAAGCAAACAAAGCATGTGTTTCCACGTAACAGATATGTGAGCAGAAATGCACTAGATGTTGTGCATTCAGATGTATGGGGTCCTACGAAGACCGTGTCTATGGGAGGCTGCAGGTACTATGTCACTTTCATTGATGACCACACAAGGAAAGTGTGGGTATATTTCATGAAGGAGAAGAGTGAGGTGTTTACTCACTTTCAGAATTTCAGAGTATTGGTTGAAAAGCAAACAGGGAAATATGTAAAGTGCCTAAGGTCAGATGGAGGGGGAGAATACTTCTCCAATGAGTTCTCTGAATTTTTGAAGAAGAATGGTATTCGGAGACAGTTCACATGCAGATACACTCCGCAGCAAAATGGAGTTGCTGAGCGGAAAAACAGGCACATTGCTGAGATTGCGCGAGCATTGATGGAAGAGAAGAATATGCCGCATTGCTATTGGGCTGAGGCTGTTTCTACAGCAGTATACATCATGAACAGGACCCCAACTGCAGCCATACATGATGTAACTCCAGAGGAGAGGTTTACTGGCAGAAAACCAGATTTGTCTCATCTGAAAGTCTTTGGATGCATTGCATATGTGCATGTGCCAGATGAGCTGAGAACTAAGCTGGATCCGAAAGCTGAAAAAATGTGTGTTTATTGGGTATTCCCTTGAACAAAAGGGATACAGGTGTTATAACCCTGCTACACGTGAGTTGAGGGTAAGCAGGGATGTTGTCTTTGATGAGATGAGCAGCTGGTATGCTGCTGAAAATGAAGCTGTTGGGGCTGATGTGAGTGGAAGTGTGGTTGCACAGAATGCAGGTCAGCAATCACAGTCTTTGAGTGGACCAGGAGAGTCCTCATCTAGTGGGTCTGTTGATAGACCATGGAGTGGCAGGCTGCGTCATAATACCAGCCCTGCAAATGTGATTACTACATCACGTAAAGGAAAAGAGAAAGTGGTTGAGCCCCTTGGTATGCCTGACATTTCTGCAGGGCATTCTCATGTTGATGGAGAGTCTAGTGGCTCAGATATGAGCCTTGATGAGGAGCTTGGGATCCCAGCTATGAGAACACCTGGTGTAAAGAAGGCTATGGAAGCCATGAATGAAAAGCTGCGAAGATCAGGGAGAGTGAAGAACCCTGTGCAGAGATTTACATATGATGGTTATGTGGCACATCACTATGCATATATGGCAAAGGTTGTGCAGGTTGTTGAGCCCACATGCATTGATGAGGCTATTGGAAATGTGTGTTGGGAGAAAGCTATGGACGAGGAAATGGATGCACTATATGGAAATGAAACTTGGGATTTAGTGCAATTGCCTGAAGGCAAGAAAGCCATTGGCTGCAAGTGGGTGTACAAAGTTAAACATAACAGTGATGGAAGCATAAACAGGTACAAGGCTAGATTGGTAGCCAAAGGATATGCGCAGACATATGGGATTGATTATGAGGAAACTTTCAGCCCAGTTGCCAAGATGGCAACGGTGAGAGTTGTGATAGCAGTGGCTACGTCAAAGAAATGGTCTTTACATCAGATGGATGTAAAGAATGCATTCTTGCATGGAGATTTGCAAGAAGAGGTGTATATGTTGCAGCCACCTGGTTATGAGGATGAGGGTCACCCCGAGCATGTTTGCAGGTTGAAGAAAGCCTTGTATGGCTTAAAGCAAGCACCAAGAGCATGGTCTGACAAGATTTCTGAATATCTTGTCACTATTGGCTTTCATGTAGCCAATGCAGATTTCTCGTTGTATGTGAGACATGGTGATAGAGGGGTTGTGCTTGTTGTCATCTATGTAGATGACTTGATCATTACGGGGGACCCTGATGCAGAGATCTTTGATGTAAAGATCTTGCTTAGACAGAAGTTCGAGATGAAGGATCTGGGGGAGCTCAGATATTTCTTGGGCATTGAGGTGATTAGGTCACCACATGGTATTGGATTACTGCAGAGACAGTATGGCTTGGACATGTTGTCCAAGTATGGTATGACAGGCTGTAAGCCTATTTCTGTGCCATTGGATCAGAATGGCAAGTTGAGTGCAGATTCAGGAGAGATCTTGGAGGATCCTACTATGTACAGGAGCATAGTAGGAAGTTTGATCTACATGATGATCACCAGACCAGATTTGAGCTATGCTGTTGGGTTGGTGAGTCAGTTTATGCAGGTTCCACGGAAACCGCATTTGGATGCAGTGAGACGCATACTGAGGTATGTGAAGTCTACCTTGCATTGTGGACTATTCTATGAGACTGGGACAGAGATATGTGTACATGGGTACACAGATGCTGATTGGGCTGGTAGTATCTCAGATAGAAGATCTACCAGTGGATTCATGTTTTCTTTGGGGAGTGCTGCTGTGACTTGGAGCAGTAAGAAGCAGCCTACGGTTGCTCTATCGAGTACGGAGGCCGAGTACAGAGGAGCTGCTATGGCAGCATGTGAGGTAGCTTGGTTGAGAAAGCTACTTGCAGATTTGGGTCTATCAGTGGATAGACAAGTTGTCATTTTCTGTGACAACATTAGCAGTATACAGTTGGCCAGGAACCCAGTCTTTCATGCTCGTACGAAGCACATAGAGGTCCACTACCACTTCGTCAGAGAGAAGGTCTTGGCAGGAGACCTTGACCTTGTTTATGTCAGCACAGAGGATCAGATAGCTGACATCTTCACCAAAGCATTGGGTACAGAGAAGCTCCGCAGATTCAGGGCTTCGCTTGGTGTACATGAGATGGAGTTGAGCTCGAGGGGGAGTGTTGAGATATCGAGCTCTAGTGAGGCGGTGGACACTGACCCGCCTGGGGGATAGGCCCCGCACTTACACCACTGGCATGGTTGGTGAGATCTTGGGAGATATGCGGCCAGTGGGATGACAGGCTATGTGACAGCCACTCTAGAGACTGGCATAGTTATAGCGCCAGCTCATTTAGTCGGGTTCACACTATAGAGAACCCGTGTATGTATTGGTTGAGTACCTTTCATATTGTGTGTACTCTTATTTTGTATATGGTGTGTTGAGTGTTGTGTAGAGAAGAAGAAGATTTTCAGCCTCTCACCTAGTGTGTTCTCTATTAGGGTTTTGTGAGTGTGTGTGTGTGCTTGCAAGAGCTCAAGCTCTCTTCCCCCCTGCATCTTTTCATCCTATGGGAGCGAACCTTGAGATTCATAGTCGTACTCCATCCCTTCACTAGAGGTACATCTAGAAATAGGGTGTTTAAATACCTTGTTTATAAAATTTAAGCTGTGTTAACAAAGCCAATTGGTGAATCCAGAGTTTGGAGGCTAGCGGCTCCTGTTTCATGGTGTTCTATTATTCCTCCACTCACGTTTGTGTTTTGTTGGCTCATTTTCTCTCAAAGCTCCTCGCTTGAGGTGGATACGAAGGAGTCTAGCCTTCTTAACAAGAAGGGAGCACTCTATTGAAGTGCTAATCATTTGCTGGGAACTAAAGGCTTGGTGGATTTGAGAAAATGTTGTTTGATGCATGCAATTGATTGTATTGTCATTTCCAACGAATTAGTCCAAATTAAGTTTGCATCAAAGGCTTCTAGTATCTCTGGATCATGTCTGAGAATGATTTTAGGCCAGCTTTCTGTTTGGCTCTTACTAGGCTCACGTGTCTTCTTTAATGTATCCAAGCTCATGCTTCTAGACTCATTCAAGTTTACAAGTTCATGTGCATGGACTCACATATCGAGGTTCACGTCTCTGGCTCATGTCTCCAAGCTCAGGTATGCAAGTTCACATATCTAGGTTCATGCCTCTCTCGACTCACGTCTATAGGTTCATGCCTTTTTTGTATGAACTTGGCTCACGTACTCCCCTTGTATGAAAGGAGACTTTTTGGGACACAAAAATCTAGAAACTAGGCCTATTATGACAAGATTGGTATACAATTATTGGATATTAATTCTACTTAATTCTCTAATAATTACAAAAGACAAGAATTTTTCTTGAAATTTTGTAGCTGGTACTAATAATATGACAAGAAATCTTCCAATGACATGGTAGATGTGTATGTAGGAGTGTTTATGGTTATGATAATTGGTCCATATATTAGGTATACCTACCTCCAGGCTCACGTTTGCACGCTCACATGTCGACACTTACGGCTCATGTATCCAAGGGCACACAGGTCACATGTCCAAGCTTACATTTACATGCTCACATGTCCAAGTTCACCTCTTTTTACACGAGACTATGGACTCACATCTCCTACCAGACCGGAGAGTTGGTTTAGCTAGGTTTTTGGTAGCTTTTATCATTTATTAGCCTTGATGTGATGTGACTAATATCATTATTAATGATTGAGATGTAGCTAATTAAGTACTTTTTTATTGTTTTTACATGCTTCTACTTTACTAATTCAACAATGCATAAAAAATTATGAAAAAATATGAAAGGCATAAACAAAAAATAAAAAATTTACTCTAATTCAACCTAATGAGCTTTACGCTTATGTTTCACTCCTAAACATAATTGATAAAGCTAATTCTTGGGTTAACGCAATAAAATCTAAGCCTCTTGGACTCTAATTTCATGCAAATTACCCAAAAAAAAAATCAAGTTTTACCCTACCAATAGATGAAATAGAATGCTTTAATGCGCCATAAACTCCAAATCAAAATCCAACTCAACAACCAATGCTCCAAACCGTTATGTTTTTCAAAGTGTGACCTCCTAATCAACACCTGAAAAAATATTGGGTGATTCCAATAGCTCGGAATGAACGGAAGAACACAGCTAAGCTTTAGACTACTCCCCGACAGCGACACCAAATATATTCAAGTCAAGAGCTTAACTTAGCCTTGTTGAAGCATGTATCATTGCATCTTGCCTTCAAGCTAGAATTGCAACTTCCTATTATGGGTGTACTAGCTTATCTGTCGTGTCCTCACTCGGTCGTTACACTAGAATACTCCTTGCCAAATGGGTGAAGGGAGAGCTCTAAATGCCTAGATGAAGACAAGAAGAGATGGTCCTTCGCCGCATGATTCTCTTAAGACAAAGGAAGAAAAAGCTATTGCAAGAAGAAAACCTACAATCAAGCCTATCAAGCATGCATCCATTAAGCAAGCAATACTCTAAAACATACAAGCAAGCAAGAAGAGAAAAGGAGAGCTCACAAGTAAACTATTGCAAGGGAATGATTGTGTCTTACTTATTGCCAAAAGTAACTTAATACACAAATCAAAAATGGCTAGTTTTCACACTAGGCCGACCAAACTTAAAAATGGTTCGACCTCTATTACTAGTATTTAGCAACCATGTACACAGTGTCCTTAGACTTTCCCTATTTGACATTAAGCTCACAGTGAAGCTGCTTTACATGTTCTAATGCCATCTTATAAATAAGTGTCCATTCTTGCGCAAGCAAGATGGCAAAGCGTCTTACAGTAGATTAGACGAGCTAACCGGTGCTAACCAACAGAGTGGTTACAAGAGCCAAGTTTTAGGCTAGTCCCCGACAACACCACCAAATACCTTCAAGTCAGGATCTTATCTTAGTCTTACGAAAGCATGTGTCATTGGGTCTTTCCTTCGAACCGCAAATACAACTCTCCATTGTTATGCGCTATCTCATCCATCACATCTTACTCTATTGTCACACGAGAATACTCCTTGTCAAAAGGGGAGAGAGAGTTCTCAATGCCTGGAGGCAAGAAGAGATGGTCATTTGTAATGGTTCTCTCAGAGCTCACAAGAAAACCATCGGAGGGGAACGATTGTGTATTGCTTATTGTTAAAAAAAGACATACATATGACTAGTTTGTATAGCAAGCAAGAACAAGAAAGAATCAAAGCTCACAAGAAAACCATCACAAGGGAACGATTGTGTATTGCTTATTGTTAAAAAAAGACAAGTGAGGGAAGAAGAAGAACCTACAATCAAACCTATCTAACATGCATCCATCCATCAAGCAAGAGTCAATAGCAAGCAAGAACAGGAAAGAATCAAAGCTCACAAGAAAACCATCGGAAGGGAACGATTGTGTATTGCTTATTGTTAAAAAAAGACATACATGTGACTAGTTTTCATACTAGGCCAACCAAACTTAAAAATGGTCCGACCTCTATTACTAGTCTTAAGCAACTATGTACAAGGAGTCCAGAAACTTTCCCTATTTGACTTTAATCACATGGTAAGACTGTTTTATATATTCCAAGGCCATTTTCCAAAAGTTGAGCGCCCATTTCAACAAATAAGATAGAAAAGGGCCTTACCGCCCGTTAAGTCGAGCGGGTGAAATCATGTTAACCTACAATGTGGTTATTACAACTGTAGCTGGCCACCACACGAACCCTTGCTAGAGTTCAGCTCCGTACTACATCACAACTCTCAATATACCATGTACCCACATCTAAATCCTCATTTAACCCCCTCTCATGCTATGCCTTGACAACCGTCAACTTCTGCTTGTTTACTTACAAATGATACCTTCCATGGCCCATCCAACACCACTTTGCATGCATACTTTAAATCCTCATGTACAGAATTAAGACAAGCTTGTCGCTATCAACTTTAAAAGGAGTGCTTTCCTCTTTGGTATCATGCTTCTATAACCTTCTCAACATTTAGAACCAATGAACACATTACCAAAGAGTAAAGGGGCCTATCCTGCAAGTATGATTCAAAGGAACCCTGGCAAGGGCATCTTCTTGACCCCCATGGGTAACCCACTGCCAAGGCAACAAGTGTGGGAGCTACTTAGAGCTTTATGAACATGGACACAACAAATTGCATGGCACCCAAGGCAAAGAGATATTCAAAGAATCTAACGGCAGAGGCCACCCCACATTAGAGAGCATCCTGCACACATAATAGATTGACATTTAACCAAACAATGCAACCGTAAATCCTTCTCATATCTAACAAAACAAATACATGGCACAGTCCTTATATATACATTATCTGCCCGTTGATTTTACATACCAGCACGTAGCTCGATTGCTTTACAATTGTTTCCACATACTTGACCATATGGCCATGCCTTGCTACAATAGCTACATGTAATGTACTTCAAAAAAACCCTCCCTCTTAGTAGGTTGAAACCCAATGCAAAAAGAAGAATATCAGAGCAATTAATTTCAAATTTAAGGCTCGCATTGCCAAAATTGCTGACAATAGCTCCTCCCATGATTGATCTTACATCTTTATTGATACACTATGCCGCTAAGGGCATTCAGACTCATTTCCTTACACACGTGAGTATTAGCACAATTGTTATGTGTAAGTTGCAGCCTCTATCAAGGTAAAGTGGGGATGCTGGTGGTATAGCTCTATATCAATGCTTCAATGCTTTACACAGCAAGACAAGGCTGTGAACATGTGAGTGGTACATAAGGGACAAAATTTTTTTGAACCACCACCCCCTCCCAAAAAAAAAAAAAAAAAAAAAAAAAACCACAACCAGTAGTAAGCTGGCCACAAGGGATGTGTGAATGCCGAAATAAGTACTTCCACCACCATTCAACCAAAACCAAATCCTTCACTAGCTTCATGGATTGCTAGCAACAATCTCTCCTGAAGCTGCTGTTTTGATGAATACTCTGGAAGATCTAGCTGATTGAAACTGCACGACAACATGGCAAAAAAATAAGGGGCTTAAGTTTTCATTTGAGAGACAAGAAACAAGACCTCTACAGAGGCCTTCAATGCACCAACTTTTACCAAGTATGAGCTGTTGGTAGGCGTTCTGGGGCACCATATGCTTTGTGAATTTGGCATCTCTGAGGACCTAAAATGCCTTGTGATGCTCTGAAACCCTCAAGGGGTACCTGTAACCACAATGCAAAAAGCTTGTTACATCAGCAGTTACACCAATCAGCTAGTACTCCCTTTGGTCGAACTAGAGAAAAAAATGGTACTCAATCATTAATGAAGAGCAAGCAAGTGATTTTCTAGGCACAGCCCAAGAGATGGATCGGCACGGCAATGTGTGCGACAGCATAGAAGAGACAAAAAGGACACAGCAGCACCAGCAGCTGAGCAGAGGGACAAGTCTGCTGACTGCCCCACAGATGGAGATAGGTGGAGAAGCAAAAACAAAGCACGCTAGTTAAAGGGCATGTAAGCGTAAGGGTTTCAAGTCCTTTCGGACACTTGAGGAACAAGAAAGTGGATGGGTAATCTGGCAACCAAGACAAGACAAAGTCCCCGCATGGTTGCCACAGGGCAACTACTTATTATCCTTGCCTTGTTATAAGCAGTCTAGTCCATATGTAGTTGCTGTGCCATCTAGGATTGCAGAAAGACAGGTATGGACAATGTGGACAGAGCAGCAAGACAAAAATCATACCTTAGAGGTGCCCGTGATAAATTGCAGCAAACGAGCCATGTCCTCCTTGTTGAAATCACGCACAACCTCCCAGAACCACTGTATAACAGGGGATGCAGCCGTGTACCCAGAATATTCAGTATTGGCCCTCAGATCATCAACTGCAGAAAGACACAACAGCAAGGAGCTTTTAGAATCGGCCTTGTGCCAAAGGTCTTACAATCAACACAAGTGTAGAATAATACAAAAGCAGAAAGATAAAAGCGATCAGACTCAGTTGTGCCAAAAGTCTTACAATCTATTTCTGGAAGCCCACTTATCAATAGTTCGAGCTCCTTGTCATTAAAAATTGAGATCAAGTCTCTATTCACAAGCTCATTAAACCCTTCCAAGAAGGCATTGATTTGTGGACGGATGGTGGTAGTCAGCTTGTGCTCAGCATTGAGGTCCACATATTCATGTTTGTTCTCCTCTGTTACCCGAACATTTCTACCTCCAGGTATCAGCTCTATGTCTGTTACCTGTGTGACCATTCAGAGGCCCTGTAAGTCCCACGACATAAAGCTTTAAGTACAAAACTGTATCTCACCACAAAGGAGGCATCAATTACCTCCATTTTCTCATAAAGTATATGCTTCTCTTCATCTGCATCCACACTGAAAAACACACCAACTACATCACTGATATCATTCTGCATTAAACAAAACAAGTATTAGTCAAAATTGAGAAAATTAACAACAAGAAGGGTCTAAAAAGGCCCACCTTTGATTTCGAATGAAGTTAATTTAAAGAAATATAGTTGAGTAATAAGAAATGAATAATACATAACTTGTTGATTAGCCAGAATAGACTCAAACTAATGATCAAAAGTTTAGTATGTCTTTTTTTGTATTAATACAGAGATCAACTAATCACAGATTAATCAATAATAAAGTCTTTTGATTATTCTATAATAATATATATTAATAAAAAGATTGATATTGATCTTAAAAAAATATGTGAATCTCTCTCTCTCTCTCTTCTCCAACCACGAGAGGATGCCACACCAGCCATGGATGACATACCCACAGCCTCATCGAGCCACACATTCTCAAGTGCCCGACCACTGCCATACCCCACTCTGGTGTGACTCTAGATTGGGCCCACAGTAGCAATGAAACACATTTCTTACGTTTAAGAAACGTGTATGAAACCTCTACACGTTTCATACGTAAGAAACGTGGTTTAAAACGAATTTTTTTAAAAACCTAAAAACATCAATGGTTTCGTGCCAGCTGCCTCGTTTTGTTTTCCACAAGCGATTCTGAAAGTACAGCTGCGTGCAGCCTTGACTTCTGCGAACGTCGAACTCTCCACTCGTGGGACTAAGCGAAGGTGACCCTGTCACCCTTGGGCCTTCAGCCACTCTCTTCGTGTTCTTGCCTACAGCTATTCTATCTCTCGAATCTCATCATGCCAAGGAAGAGCTCTCCTTTGTGAGACAACGTGACGTTCGATGCTGTGAATGCAAGATATGGTGGGAGCGGCACAACAAAATGGACTTGCAAGTTTTGTTCCGAGAAGCACCGTGGGGTTGCTCAGAGATTGAAGGCTCATTTTTCCCGAACAAAGGGCTTTGGCATTGGCCCTTGTACAAAAGTGCCGAAGAATGTTTATGACAGCCTCAAGGACTGGAAAGCTGAAATGTTAGGCATTTCTATTGATAGAGTGCCTACATAGGTGTCGCAAGCTGCAAGCTCAAGGTCCTTGCCAACAGCTAAGAGAAGTGCTCTTCCTATATTCAAGGGAGGAGATATGAGAGCATCCATGCAAAAGGCAGCTATGAAGGAGGCAACTAGGGAGGTCACGACGTTGTTTGTGCAATGTGCATTATCTTTTCATATCACTCGGACTCCTCAATGCAACTCAGCTATGCGTGCCATCTCTCGCATTGGGTGTGAGTGGGAGGGTCCGAACTATGAGACATTGCGCACCAAGGAGCTTCACTATGAGAAGGAAGCTTTGACGAGAGAGCTGGAGACTTTGAAGGCAACATGGGAGAAGTATGGATGTACCTCGCTTTGCGATGGACGGTCAGATGTGAGAAAGAGGAATGTATACAATATTTTGGTTTCTTCTTGCAAAGGAACCATGTTTCTCCGTGCCATAGACGCATCAGCTGCAAGGACTATGCTTACAGGTGCATTTATATGGTCGCACTTAAATAGGTGCAACAAACATCATGCAGATCATTACAGATAATGGATCAAACTGTGTGGCCATGGGGAGGATGCTTGAGGAGTTGTTCTCCACAATAGTTTGGACACCTTGCGCCACGCATAGCCTGGACCTCATGATTGACGATGTGGAGAAGCTACCTTGGGTGTCTCATATTTTCTCTGCAACATCAAGCATGGTTAATTTTGTATGCAAGAGACCCAAGGTTTTGAACATGCACAAGGCAAACAGTGACCTTGAGCTTCTAAAGCCTTCGAAGACAAGGTTTGCGTATATGTTCATATTATTGGAGAGGCTTGTCAGAGTACGACATGGCTTGCTACGTACAGTTGTTTGCGTTGAGTGGCAACAATGGGAGGATAAGAATGATCCTAAGGCATTGGCTTTCTGTCGCATGGTCATGAGAGATGCTTGGTGGGAGGATGCAACAAGCCTAGTGAAGACGATGAACCCCATGTACAACGCTCTTCGATTGACAGACATGGAGGGGAGCACTATTGGCCTTCTTTATGAATTCATGGACAAAATAGGAGAAGCTCTTGACTTATGTATTGCATTGTCTGCAGCAGCCAAGTACTCATTCTTAGCAATTGCACATGGCTAAAGAATATTAATAACTTTATGTTTTCATTCTTTCTAAACTTTGTTACTCTTGGATTTTCTTATAAAGGGTCCAAGATCTGAAAGACATGGAACCAGCGTTGGGATTGGTTTCATAGGCCCATCCATGCCGTTTCCCATATCCTTCATCCTCTATGGAGGAGTGAGGAGCAGTATGTGAACAGAGAATTAGAAGATGGATGGATAGCCTACATGAGCAGGATTGTGGAAGATGACGATGATCTGCTCTTGAAGCTGGAGGATGAACATCTTCTATTCCGCAATCAAAGCGGTGTTTTTGGGTCGCACACTGCAGAGAGAGAGAGAGAGAGAGAGAGAGAGAGAGAGAGAGGAGACTCAGTTGCAGCCAGTTTCTTGGTGGGAGAAATACGGCATTGAGGTACCTCACTTGGTAAGACCGGATTTAGCCCCAATAGATTGTTATTAGAAATTTAAAGCATGTTCCTATAATATGAGCATTGAGGATGTCTATCTTGTTTTCTTTTAGAGACGCATAGCTATGCGAGTTCTCTCTCAGGACTATAGCTCTGGGCCTTGTGAGAGAAACTGGAGTACATGTGCCTTACTCCATGCCAAGAAGAGAAACAAACTGTCCACAACACAATTGGAGAGGCTAGTCTTTTGCAACTGCAATCTACAATTGCTTGAGCAAAAGGACTACCCCATAGAGCCCCGCCAGATAGACATCACAAAGTGCAATGAGCTACCCGATATTCCACAAGAGGAGAGGGATATATACACCATGCTCTACGAGGAAATCACTGCTCCATCTCGCAGCACACGATCTCAGGCAAGAGCTTCAGCTAGTGCCAATACTTCGCCTGCACCACCACCTGATGAGGATGCATTTCAGGAATCTTTTGGGAGTGGCACTAGTAGTGAGGATGAGGCTGATGATATTGAGCCTGTAGATGAGGAAATGGATCTGGCTGAGAGTAAGGACAATGATGAGTCTTGACTCTTGAGTCTTTTGTTATAGGAATCAAGACTCGAGATTTAGGATTTCATTTACAATTTGACTTGTGTTATTTACATTTATCTTTAGTCTCTTCATGAATCATGTGACATGGTTTATCATTGATGACTCCAGAGTGTAGGGATGTCATTTACATGATTCATATGTAATCTCGTTTGAGTCATTATTCGTCTATGCTTCTGCTATAATCATTGTTGTCTGTTGAATGTTCATTTATGCTTTTGTATACAATGATGAATCATGATCAATCTGAGTTTGCTATGTATCATGTATGAGTTATGACATGAGTCATATTCTGTATATGTATAAATTTCCACATTTATTTTTCAGTCCAAACGAAACCCGCTTCTTACATTTTACAAAACTCATACGAGACCTATGAAACTTGTTTCATACCTCCCGTTTCAAAAACGCCCGGCAACTATGATTGGGCCAAGGCACTACAGCAAGCCCGACATCCCAGACTCCCTGGACCTCACCAACAGCACAAATATCAGCCCCAGCTCGAGGAGATCTTGGAGAGGCAAAGAGCCACCTTCCCACACCCAGTGGATCTACAGAGCCTTCTACAAGCTACCCCCATGCTTGATATCCTTGATGGCTTCTTCTACCGGGGGGTTAGCTCCATAGGCTGTATGATGATGATGATCTCATTTTGTATCGTATGGCTTGGATTTGACATTCCTAGCTCATAGCTCTAGTCTTTGTTTTCTTTTGTACCATGATAAGATTATATGGACACAATTGTATCACTTTGAAGGTACAAGCTCCTGCTAGGATTGCACAGTACCTAGGCTATGGTGGCTGAAAGGCTAAGGCAGCCATGATAGAGGGGAGAGAGAGAGAGAGAGAGAGAGAGAGAGAGAGGAAAGTACACGTGAAACAATTATTTGCACAACTCAAAGTGATTATTTGATTGATTGATAGAGAATGAAGTACAAGCCTTTGATATATAGGCCTTCCTCTTTACCAAACCATTTGACCCTTACTAAATGCATGCTTATCCACACTCTAAGAGATGGTTCACATGCAAACACACATACACACTTACATAGCCTTTTTAGGGACTGTTTACACACATAAGGACACTCAAACAGGACGTGAACATGGGTACACAAACGAGACTCCGAAATATCCCAACAAACCCCCATTCGGAGCGAAGGTGGGTGAGACCCTCATGCAAGAAAGACCCTACCACCTACCGGTCCCGGAGCAAGACTCGCCATCTGCACCACCCGTGCCATGGTCAGTGAATCTTCTCTTAACAAGCTAAGACCGAGGAGCGAGGCCAGTACTTTAGTCATCCCCTCCGACTCCTAGCTGGAATAAACTGAAAATTATAGAGCCTTTTATAAACACAAGGCGGATAAACAAACACACATGGTGAACATTTATTACATCTTATTTTGGGGGACTACCCGTAAATGCAAGAACCGCAAACTGCAAACCGCAAAGCCACCCATTTTGTGTCCTTCACTGCTGATATCACTTGTGATGCAAGCACTAATGTCACTAACGACGACCTCCAAAATGGGGACCATGGTGTGAGGAGGTAATTGCACATGGAAATCAAAACGATTTTGGGCAGTGGATGCTTTTGATGGACAGCAAGATGCTTCTAATGGGCATCAAAATGCTTGTGATAATGTGCAGCAAAAGGATGAGCACAATGTCTATGATGATGCCCAAAAACATGGAATCTAGTAGGCTTCCCGAAAGCAACGAGGATAAGGATCCATGCTCCAACACACAAAAACATAAACAATGTGGAAGTTCGGGGACTTCCTTTGCATGATGTTTGCTAGTGTAGATCCTCTTTTGGCAGTGATGCCGAGCAGTGGACAGGAAACACTAAAAGGTAAGACTAGGAAAGATTATTTATATGTAAAAGATTGCATATAAATAAGATTTGAGGGATTTCAAATAAGAAATAACTAAGGAATGGTTAATAGACATTAAAGTTAAAAGTAAAAAGAGAAGTAGATAGTGCACAATGGAAGCCCAAGGGACACAGAAGTAGACGCCCCCATCTAGGGCTAGTTGAAGAGAGATTGGACAAGGAAAAGGCAATGCCTAGCCAATGAAAGGTCAAGGAACTGAAGTTGGAAGGAAGTTGGAGGGTCGCTCCCCTTTATGGCGCTGAGTTTGTACTTAACCATTATGGTTGTTTTACTCAGTAACTAATATAAGAATCTATTTCCCGAAAAAACAAAAAAACAAAAAGAGAGGCACGCTAAGTTTGTACTTAGCCATTATGGTTGTTTTGCTCTGTAAATAATATAAGGATCTATTTCTCGAAAAAACAAAAAAACAAAAAAGAGGGGAGCACCAGCTCGGACTTAAACCCAAGACCTCTCGGCCTGCACCTAACTGCTAGGCTACAACTCCCTTCCAAGCCACTGAGTTATGCAGAGCTCGACGCCCCAGACCCCATGGCCCTTGCCCACGGCCACGCCACCACAGGAGGATCTAGGCCATCATCTCCCATCATCGTAGGACCTTCTCGTGCCAGCTCAGTTTTACCACCTTGAGCACCATGTCACAGCGGCCCATGAGGGATGTATTAGGGTGATATGAGAGCTCTCTGCTCATGTACCTAGATCAGATTTTAAAGTTCTAGATTTTCGTTATCTTTCTTTATTACTATTTTGTACCCAAGATGATGTACCTCATGGATATGATGTAACCTTTTGGTCTCATAGTTCATTTTGGCCTCTTGAAGACGTTAATACAACTTTCTTTCTTTCTTTCTCTCTCTCTCGTGCATGTGTACATTGTGTGTGTGTGTGTGTGTGTGTGTGTGTGTGAGAGAGAGAGAGAGAGAGAGAGAGAGGAGAAGTTTATATTAACGTCCTCAAAAGACCCTAAGAGGCTACACGACCAAAGAGTAATATGATAGCTCGATGACATCCTCATCCATGGAAAAACTGAAAGACTGAAAAAGAAACTAGCTACCTATGCTATGAAAAAGTGGCAAAGTCGTGCTGATAGCTATGTGGCTAACATAAGGTGGTGTCAGTATGTACAATGGGGTGGGGGAATGCAGGCCTCAGCCAAAAATAATATACTCCTCCAAAACCAAGCACAAAAAGAAAGAAAGAAAGAAAGTTATATTAAACTTCTTCAAAAGACCCAGTGGGTCTATGAGACCAAAAGTGATACAGTAGTGTCCATGTAATCTAATCATGGTACAAAAGAAAACAAAGACTAGAGCTATGAGCTGAGAACGTCAAATCCGAGTCATATGATACAAAGTGGGACCATCATCATCATACATCCTATGGAGCTAACCCCCCCGGGGGGGGGAGGGGGGGAAGTGGGGGGGGGGGGGGGGGGATCAAGGATATCAAGCATGGGGTTAGCCTGTAGAAGGCTTTGCAGATCCGCCGGGCATGGGAAGGTGGCTCTATGCCTCTCCTCAAGCTGGGGCTGATGACTGTGTTGCTGGCCAAGGAGTCTAGGGCATTGGGCTCACTATAGTGCCGTGGCCCGGTCTAGAGTCACACCACAATGGGGTCTAGTCGGGGGGTCGGGCACTCAAGAATGTGTGGCTCGATGAGGCTGTGGGTATGTCATCCATAGCTGGTGGGACATCCTCTCATGATCGGAAGAACTGAGTGGTGGTCACCTAGGGCCGGAGTGGGTGTCTCCCATGGGGTCTCAACTCCCTAATCAATGAGTCTCTGCGGCAATGAAGCTCTAGTAGGAAGAGGCCCACGCAGAGCTATGATATGTGTGTGTGTGTGTGTGTGTGTGTGTGTGTGTGTGTGTGTGTGTGAGAGAGAGAGAGAGAGAGAGAGAGAGAATATCTTCAAGTATTTTTTTAACATATGTAATCCTTAAACCTTTATTTTACAAAGACGGGTAAAAAAGCAAATGAGACTCCATTCAAAACCCCATTTTCTGCTTTAAGATAAACGTAGATAGGCTCACCTCTAACATCCACTTTAAATTCTTGTAATAATCCGGATCCACAGCTTCAATATCATGGTAAGTTACTTTCACTCCTAAGATATGCTTGTAAAAGGACCTTGTAAAATATACATCCAGCAGCTGGCCATCAAACAGTGCCTTTGCCACCTATTGCATCAAACAGTATGCATCAATAAAAGCTCATCATGAAATGCATCCAAAAGGAAGGGTTTAAAAAAACACTTTTTTATACATGGTTAGAGACTTACCACACGTCCTACAAACTTAAAGTACGATAAGTGCTCAGTTTGATAGACGCTATTAGGATTGGGCTGGAATGTGGAATCATTCCCCACAGTGGTAAACAGCAGAGCTCCTTTATCAAAAATCACACGGGACAGCAACTGATACCATTCCCTTGTGAGACCACCAGCATCGATGCCCTCCTCTCCCTGGAATTGCACACTCAGATGGCCTTTCAATTCTTCTACTGTCCTCATCCGTAGTTGATTGTATGAGTCTTCCAACAAATAGGGCCGCCGAACAGAGATACGAAGGGGAGCATAGTGTTGCTGCTCATGCTGCTGCCTGATTTGAGCACGAAAATATGCTCTCTTGTTGTCAAAGTCAATCAGCCTTGGAGTCTTCAGCAAAAGAACAAAAGATTTCTCCAGAAGAGCAAGATTCTGACGCACAAAAGCATTCAGCATCCTCCGATGCTTTTCAGCAAACCTCAGAAAAGTCATGTCTCCCTCGGTTTGCTTCTGAATGCTCAATGAAGAGCTGGCTGCTGCTTTGATTTCTCGAGCAGTTGCAATGCCAGGCTCTGGATGTATAGACTGTGAAGAGCTTGCCCTTAACTTTTCAGACAAGACAAAGAAAGCCTCCACAAAGGGCAGGACCTTCTGAGTCTCAGGTGGAAGAGGAGGAGTGACCCCAGTGATGCTACCTGCAGTTGCTGCAATGACTGCTCCTGAAGATGCAAAAGTATTACCTAAATTGCTTTCTAGTTTAGTTATACTGGAGCTAAGCCCCTGCCAAAGAGGCTCTAGATCCATGTTCAAGTCCCAAACTGTCATTAAACTCTCTCCCTTCTCTGAAACGTCGTTTTTATATCCCAAGTTTCCTTCTGCTATCAGATTACTTAGGCATTGTAGCACTCTCAAAATGGCTGCACCAGCCATGGAGCTTGGGCTTAAAACCCTAGTCTCAGTATTTCCCAGGCTGCCGAGTTCAGAAATAGCTGGGAAAATAAGACCCTTGGCTGCATCTTCTAGTTCTGCTTTGAAAAGCCAGCGATGAGCTGGAGTAACATCAGCTAACTTCTTGAGAACCTCTGCCACCCGAGAGTAAGCTGTGTCAGATAGCCTGCACATTAATGATCAGCTTCGTCAGACTTTCAATATAATGAAACTTGCCCAACATTGCCAGAGCCATATCTCATGACTTTTGAAACATTGTCAATACCGTCTTTTGGGCTTGAACAACGGGGGTTAAAAGGTGATTTGGAGAGGTTAAAAATCTCAGAATTTGCAGGAATTTTCACTCAAAAATCAGACATTTGCAGGGTGGTTTTATGCATGGATTTTGAGTGCAATACGTAGATTCTTCCCACATAGTTCCGCTTAACTCCAAGGGCATTGAGGAAGATATTGGATAAATTTTTGGGAAATTCAAATCTGAGATTTCAAGGAAATAACAAACTCCAAATCATTTTTTGGGGTTTCATAAGAAAGGACTAAGACTGGTGCTTTAAAAGATTTAATTGTGACCATAGTCTCAACCTAGAAAATCCATTAAGTTGAGACTTAGGAAGGATTAAGACCTTGATCTTTACATTCATTTGAAGGCTTTAGAGAAAGACAAGGTGTGCGGAATATGGTGTGAATCCCATCATGTTTATAAATGTGAATGTATCATTTTACATAAGAACCCAAGGGACAAGAACCCAAATAATCCCATGCCTTACCACCTTCAAGACATGGGAATTAATGGTCCCAAGAAATGTGAATTTAAAATCTCCATGTGGACCAATCTCCCAGAGCTCTCCTAATGCCTAGAGCCTCACAAGGCTCATAGGGGACCTCTCCACACCTTGAATTGAGATCAGATCACGAAGAGGTCAGAGGGAAAAAAGAGCCATGGATAGTCTGACCAATTCATAGAAGCTTTGGACATGATGATCTAAAAGAGGGATGCAGACCCACGGATCCCGGGATAAAGCGTCTTTCTTAGAAAGAGTTGCATTTCTTAAAACATGATTGTTGTAATAAGACACTAAGTAATGAAGCATTGTATGGTCTGATTTTATTTATGCATAATAAAAGGCTTTACGGAATCGCTTATTGGGCTCCATTGCGGTGGGTGATCGACACTCTACTGCAGTAGGTGTCTAACTTCTATGAAAGTTTACTATGCGGAGATGAGATGGGACCTCGCTGCAGGTGCGGTTTTCCTGACATGTTACTGTAGTGCCTGTTTCACTTCTAAAAGGAAGTCTTAGTTGCACATCTCTATGGGGATGGTGCAACCTACATCCTTGATGATCATGAGACATGTTACCACTGTGGTGGGAGGCCTAGGTAGGAGCCTGAGGGTCCTACTAGAGCTTGGGAGGTTATGAACTACTGTGAGAGGATGTTCACATAGATGTATAAACCATACACGATTATATTTTCTTGCACATGTGTATTGATTCTGTGGTGCATTGAACCTGTGAATACATATCTTTTGTGTTTTATGGTCCTTTAAAAATGTGGATATTATAAGAATGTTGTAAAGTTTGAAGAGGCAAGGCTTTAAGTGGTGTTTTAAGGGAAAAATAATCAGTCCAGTCAGCAACGTGTCATCCACAAAGTATGAGCACACGTAAAACACCATGATCCATGAACACAAGTAAAACACCATGATCCTCTTTTAACATAGAGGGTGCTCAGTTGGACTGTATCTGAAACCCTAGCTAGCCAAATAAGAGTTCCATAGTAGTCAGACGTTTCAAAAAATGTGTTTCACAAATATTTCATACCTTCTGAAAACGTTTCATGAGAAGAGAGGGAAGGAGGGAAAGGGGGGGGGGGGGGGGGCGGGGGGTGGGGTGTACTAGCCCTAGAAATCATATATATACAGCTTTATTTATGTTGCCCTAATAAGCAGCTCATAGAATCTATAAAACATGCTGTATTTACACGTAAAAACAATGTCACGATTCAAGAATCACGTTTGAAGTTACACATTACCAATTACCATCTACTTATCGGTGTACATTGCAGTGTGCTCACAAGCTACAAGTTAAATCATGATTCAAATGTCATAAAATACATGCAAGTTGCAACATCAAACTATCAACAATTACCAACAATAAGATCCAATATTGTAATTTGTATTGCTGCTCAAAACTCAAAAACAATATACAAGAGAGTCAAGAGTCCACTCAAACTACTCACTATTCAAAGAAAAACAAAAAATAGTGGCATACTAAATCCTAATACATGATACATGATACATCATATCATTGCCCTAGGACAGATTGTCATTTTAGGGTTTGGGAGTATGCAGTGTTTGCGAAGACACAAGATCCTATAGGTTTCATATTGGTACGATCATTTAATGGGAAGATTATGATGCTGAAATACCAAAGCTTCGGAATTTGCCATCCGTATTTTGAGCCAAGTGTGCTCATCATCTACTTTGAAGCATTTATGGAGTACATTTGGCAACATACACTCCAAAAAGAGGAATCGGCTTGGGACACACAAAGCAGATGACCTCGTCTTTGTTAATGCAAACTTGCATTAGCTAACAAAGATGAAACATGAAAATACACACAAGACAAATACATTGGCTTCCACAAATCAGAGGTCGATTTTGGTTCCATGCTTGGTGATGTTTATGAGGAAGAAAATGAGAATGCAGACATGCAAGAAGAGGAGCTAGAGGAAGCACATGCAAAGAATGAGCTTGAGGATGAGTCTCATGACAAGAGGCTCTTTCATTGGAATAGGATTTGCTAAATTAGAATCTAGATTCTAGTTTGGCACTCATTCAAGCTTCAAAATTTACGTTAAACTTATAGTAATGGCTGGTTGTTGACTCTTTGAGTGATGAGTCTTGACTCTTGACTCTTGATTCTTATCTCTTTTCATGATTATGGCCATTATGCAATGATTTGTATTTTTGGAATTTCTAAGTCTCATTTTCTTATGAAATGTGCAACTTATAATAGTATTTTAAGTCTTGAATATTGTGCATGTTGCCTCTCTATTTAGACTCCCCAATACCTTCCCTCCCTAAAAACCTTACTGAGGTGGCATTTCCCATATTTCTACCCCCTTGAAAATGCCATTTCCATTTCCGTTTCATGTTTCCATTTCCGTTCCCATCTCTTATAACTAAAATTAGGGGTGATCTTAGCACTCAAGAAAACCTTTCCTTTATGGGAGGGAATTCACAATGAAGACTATTGCACAAGCTAGGGTGGATGAAGACACCCATCGCGTAAGAGTGTATAGACATAATGATATGAGATGAGAGAGAGAGATGACAAAGCTCAGAGTGTTCCACAACTCAATGATACACTTGATTAATTAATGATGTTCACCAAGTGCAATGCTTTATAGGCTTAGAGCTTATCTTTTGACTAAGTCACACACACAAGGGCAACGACACATGGCATGGACTATGACATCATTGCTTACATACGCACACATAGCATCTAGCCTGAAAGGTTGTTCAGACTATAAACACACTTACACGCTAGAGAAGGTTCTCACACACACACACATACAAAGGGCAATTATATACACACTAGAGGTGGTTCACACACACACACACACACGTACACATGAAGCTCCAATTCCCATCAAATATTGATCACTATGCACTTAAATGGTTGCAAACCATGCCTAGTGTCCAATGGAGTGATAGGCAAGCCAAGTGGAGTCAACTTTTCCAACAGTTTGGAACCATGATTGAGTATGTCCCAACCCCGTTGTTGATGCTCTTAGTCGATGGGTCACCATTCAAACTTTGAGTCCTCTGCGCAAGAGATTCAAGGCAAAGATTTATAAAGGCACGGTATGTAAATTCTGTGGAATTCAAGAGACTGTATAATTTGGCCTTCAATTCAAAACCGGGCCACTACACAATTCAAGATGGCTGGTTGTTGTACAAAAACTGGCTCTATGTACTAAGAGAGAAAAGACAAGCACTTTTTCATGATGCCCATGATTCTCTTGCTAGGGATCATCATGGTATCAAGAGTACCTTGGGAAAGTTCTATTGGCCGAAAATTCAAAGGGGCATCTACCAGTGTGTCCAAGCATGCCAAATTTGCCACAAAGTGAAGGTTCCACACTCGAAGCAAGCTTGGTACTTCAGCCTTTGCCTGTTCCTGAGGAACCTTTTTCAAGATATCAGCATGGACTTCGTAGGCTCTCTTACAGCTGCTATGGGAACCAAAAATACACACTGCATGGCCATAATTGACCGGTTCAGTAAGTTTTGCATACTCATTCCTTCCAAGGAGACAGCCACAACAGAAGATATTGCTCGCCTATTTATCCGATGTGGATAACCTGTTTGTGGCTTACCATGGACAATCACATCAGACAGAGATAGCTTTGAGACTAAGTTACAATTGTCTAGTGCATCCCATTCAAAGACAAATGATCAGGCAAGAACTTATTATCAGTTGGCCTTTGATGTTCTCAAAATCTTTATACCCGTGAGTTTATGCAATTCCACTTTAGAGAGAGAATGTTGCATACGCGGAAGCCTTACTATACTGATCCACAGCCCTAAGCCTGATTAAGAAACAAGATGGTGATTAACATGATTAAGACAGAGGAGAGAGAAGAAGAGAGAGATAGGTGTCAGGGTTTTTCTTGTATTTTATATGGTACAAAAAGGTGGTTTTAATGCTTGTACATGACTGAGCCCTTGGTCAGCCCCAAAGGGGTGAACCTTGGCCTTTCACATGACTTCTATGATGGATGACTGAATGTATTGAATGAATGATGCAAATGCTGCTTTCTGCTTATATATGATCTTGAGGACCAAGTCGGCCGGCCAGAATGTTGGACAAATATTCATGACTTTTCTTTCCTTTAATGCTACGCTTATGCTTCTACATGTCCCATTGCTTGACCAGTGCCTAGGCCCTAACTGCGTGTTGCTTAGGCATCACTACTGGCTGCCAACAGTTTTAAGACTGTTCATGCAGAGGATTATGCCATGGCACGGGCATGCACGTGGCATTCCCTCTTGCCAAACTTGATGACGGGGTGGCCACTCTGTCATCTTTCTTCCCTGGACTACTACTGACTTTGACCTTCTACTTTAACTCACTTTGACTTTAACTGATATTTTTGTCTGAACACCTTGACTTCTTATCTCCACTTCCAAGTCTTGCTGAAGAACTAAGCATCTGTTCCACTACTGTCCCCATGCCTACTTTTCCCTTTCCCTTAACAAAGCGGTGGGTCACCTGCCAGAACTAATCATGCTATGTGACAACCAGCCCTAAAAGGGGTTTTTTGGGATTTTGGTCTTGTGTTGCTAGCCAACAGCCCCTACTCTGGATTGACCAGCAGCCCAACCCATATATATATATGCATTGCTTCATCAGCATAAACAACAACATATCATAATCAACATTATCTGCTACTGCCAGCCTACCTCTGCCAGCAGCACACCTCGAGACAGCAGCCCTCTGCAGATCTGCGTTTTTCTCCTGCAGCACACCTCAGGACAGCAGCCCTCTCTACATCCATCACATCTACGTTTTTTTCTCCTGCAGCACACCTCGGGACAGCAGACCACTCTGCTCATCATTCTCCATCGACTTGGAACAGCAGCCTTGTCTGCTCATCATTCTCGACAGCAGTCCTCTCTGCTCATCATTCTCTATTGACTTGGGACAGCAGCCCTCTTTGCTCATCATCACCTAACGACATCAGGACAGCAGCCCTTTCTGCTCTTCACCACCTACCTCGTGACGGTAGTACACCATCTGCCCGGGACAGCAGCCCTTCACTCCTCAGATCTGCATTTCTCCTGCAGGCCACTCATCTACACGTATGCGTTTGTCTCCATCACCTCACCTTCGGAGAGCCATCACCTCACATCGACGCGTGCCTTTGACATCGAGCCCTGCACCCCTCCAGGTGGCATGGTTTGCAACCATTTAAGTACATGATAATATGTCTTAACTGTGAAATCTCCTCCGTAAAGGAAAGGTTTCCAATGCTTAAGAGTTGTCATCACCCCCAATACTCTTTGTGATACACAGAATAATTCTCTTGTGTGTCATTTAATTTCCGGCTATAATAAGCCACTAGGCACCCTTCCTGCTCGAGGACAGCTCTGATGGCTAAATTACTGGCATCGGTAATCACCTCGAAAGGATCATCCCATGAAGCCAATTTGAGAACCAAAGACTCGGAGGCAACTTTCTTCATTGCATGGAAAGCCTCGAGTGCTTTGCCGGTACAGACACTTTTTGGTGATGCGTCTTCATGAGCTTGAGCGAATCTATAAGAGGTGTTGCAAGGTCGGAAAACTTGTTCGTGTGAACTACATGCTTGACAGAGACGTACAAAAAGCGGATCTCAAGCAGTTTTGGGAACATCCCATTCGAGAGTCGCCCTTTTGAGTCACTCAAGGATATACTCAATCCTGGGCACTTGGAACATGTTCGCTCTTTTTTGCATTACTGTAGAGCGCATTCTCTCGCAAAAGTTACAAGACCTTTTCAACATCCTGCTCATGCTACTCTGCAGTAGCAGAAAAATGAGTATATCACCTAAAAAGATGAAAACACGCTTTCCTATAAGCTCCGCGAAAACCCAAGACATCATCTTGTTAAGCATTGCTGGTGCAACCACAAACTCGTAGTGGCCACGTTCAATCTTGAAGGTTATTTTTGGAATGTCAGCCGTAAAGATCCAAACCTGGTGATAGCCACTCTTGAGATCTATCTTCGAAAAGAACTTCGCACCATTGAGTCACTCAAGGATATACTCAATCTTGCGCATTGGGAACATGTTCTTCACTGTGAGCTTATTGAGAGCCATGTAGACTTCATAGTTGCAAAGAAACGTGTTTCAATCATTTTTTATGAAACGAAACATTTCAAAAATGTTTCTTTTGAATGAACCGCGTTTCAATCATTTTTTTATGAAACGAAACATGTTCTTCATTGTGAGCTTATTGAGAGCCATGTAGACTTCATAGTTGCAAAGAAACGTGTTTCAATCATTTTTTATGAAACGAAACATTTCAAAAATGTTTCTTTTGAATGAACCGCGTTTTTTTTCCCTCCCACCTGTTATCAGTACAATTTGGGCATTTTTTTATCCAAGAGGCTACTAATGAGGACATCCAGGATGTTGAGGGTTGAGTGCACAGAGTCCAAATTGAGGACTCTAGTCTTTGGGACTATCAAGCTCCTCTAGTTTGTCATGCATCTATCAGCATGCTTTACTTTGTGTATTTCAAACTTCGATTTTCTTTTTTTTGTATCAGCTCAAGAGTCGGAATTTAGACTTTTGGTGATCACTTTCACTACTCAGCGGAATATGTCACTCTCGCCTGCTTTATATATTGTTTCTTGAGTTTTGAGCAGTTGCCATTATTGATGATGAAGTCCGGATCTTGATTCTTGATCTTGCCAGTTTATTTATGCCAATTGGTCGATTGGGTGCCCACTGTAATTAGGTCACCCTGAATATTTACTTTTAACTTGTAAACATGTTTTAATGTGTAAATGATGCATGTTTAATATTGTTTTCAAGCAAGGCAACATATTTTTTACATATTATAGACTTATATATAAATTTTGGGGCCTCTAACCCTCCCCTTGTATGAAACGTTTTGAAACGTCTGGGATTTAAAAGAAACGTTTTTGAAACGCGTTTCAAAAAACCCTTGGCAGCTATGCATGTAGTCCATGCATAATCGTGCGGACTTGTCTTTCTTTTGCGCAAACAAGATAGGTGCAGCAAAGGGCGAGGATGAGGGCCGGATAAATCCAACTCAGAGTAACTGGGAGAGCTGCTACTCAAATTCGCCCACTAATGGCTTAGAAAGGCGATAGGGAAACTTACCAGCGGTTCTATCTCGAACACCAACTCAATGCCATGATCTTCAAGGCGACTAGGTGGGAGCTACGGCAAGAGATCATCCTTTAGCATGATGTCTTGAAACTATGCTAGGAGACCATCCAACTTGTGTCAAAGGGGTTGCTCACAAAACGCACTCGGCTCCTTTTCTAATAGCTGTTTTGGCCTAGATGTGAGAGATGAGTGGAATACTTGGAATGCTCCTATCCCCACAAATCAAGACACACTCACGAACACCATTCCATCAACAATAGTGAAAGTGTCCTATCTCCAATCAAGAATGGGTGCATAATCCCTAAACCATTGAACGCCGAGAATCATATCACACCCTAAAAGAGGTGAGACAATGAAGTATATGGCCTTTTGAACCATGAATTCAAACTGTTGAGCCTTATGAGATATGTGAGTGCGAAGATCGGGTGTGAACCCGTCAACATCCACATGATGGGATATGAGTGTACAACTCATCATCTTAGCCAACTAAGGAGAGAAACAGCATCCTCAGAGCTGTCCATATCGAAGAAGACAATGAATTGTTGTCCCTTCACTGAGCCATAAGCATGAATAAGGGCTTTCTTTTGTCCTCCAACCTCACCCTTTTGCTTATTGTCAACAAATGCCGGTTTAGATGTAGCTATAGCGGTGGCTACTGTGGAGGCAGGGGACTTAGAGGCTTGTACAGCCTGCCACTTGGTACAATCTTTCTTGAAGTCCTCCTCCTCCTTGTAGACACTTGGTGATCAAATCTTTTTCTGTGATGCTGATGAAAGTTATTGAGAAGGTAACATTGAGATTGCCTCCATTGCAAATTTACGATTGCTACTTCTCAAGGGACTATTGTAGCAACTCAAGCTACTGCCTGTCAGGGAGTGCACTGATATCAGCTTCTTAGTAAGGGCCTGGTAGAGGCTGGTTGCGCATGCGATGCTGACTATGACAGGTGGGCTGCAGCGGATGCAATGGCTATAGGCAGCTATAGGTTGACAATGGGTTATCAGGCGCCAGGTAGCAACTCATGACGAATGGAAGATAGTGAGGCGGTGGGCCTGTGCAACAGAAATCCGAGCAATCCAGCATAGAGGTCGTTGAAGTCGGGCCAAGGAGGAGAAGCGATAATCAGGGGAGCATTGCCCCAATGACATCATTGCTTATGTCAAGCGCACACAAATATCTAGATCCAAACTTTGAGATTTCATAAATCCTAGCCAAGAGTAAGGGGGGGTGACAAAGATTAGTTACTATACTCTATCTACGTTTACTCAAGATTCTGTTACCACAACACGGGAAGTGTTGAGTGGTGAATCAGCTGAGGGGGAGCTGGAAAGCAAAGTAGGTAATGAAACTTTTTTGTGTAAGGGTCTCATCACTCCTTCACTCCGAAGGATGGTTTGTTGGGAAATCGGAGTTAAGTGTGGGAACAGTCCCCTTGAGGTAAGCAATGATGTCACACCTCATTTAATAAGGTCGATGTCACCAATTGGCCGACCATTTGGTCCATCTCCAGTTTTTGCGTCTCGTTCACTTGAGGCCAAGTCGGTGTCTCATGTGAAGAGGCCAGTATTTTGCTGACATGGACGGGAGCCAGACTGGTGCCACCCGTGTATGACCTGGACTGTGTTCGACCCATGGGATTGTCACGCCATGGAAGAGCCAATATTCGTGCCGTGTTTTGCCTATGGGACTCACACCATAGGGAGGCTCGTGCCTGGAATTGTGTCTTACCTATGGGACTGTCACTCCATAGGAAGACCAGGTTTTTATGTTTTACATCGTGCCAGTTTTGTGCCGACAAATATTTTGTACTTGTTCCATGAACGGGAGATATGTCCATGTTACTATTTGCACATGCACACATGTTTTGCATGTTTGAAACTGTTTTCGCATGACATGTATTTTTGTGTTTGCCTCCTGTTTGACGTGTTACTTACTGAGCGGGGACACCTGCCAGTGAGTCGTGAAGTCTGCTCTGTATTCTGACGAGTTCCGGTGCATGTGAACAGGTGGTAAGTATATTGAACATGTTAGTTTAATACTTTTATTTCTAACCCTTTGATTTATAAGGTCAAATGTTCACACTCACTTAAAAGTGGGCACCCACTTAGGGGCCAAGGTGGGGAGCCCCACTTAAGTGTGTGTGGGGGTGGGTACCTACCCACACCTCCAAAGAACTGGCCGCCCACATGCAATGGTGGGGAGCCAGCCAAGTACCATGTGTTAACTTCACCTTAATTTTTATAAAAAAAAGTGACCACCTTTGGTAGGAGAAGCACCGGCGACCATCTTTGCGCATGTTTCCAAAAGCGGCTATTGAACTGCTGCGCATAATTCATCCAGGCGATCATCTTATTGGTTTTCAAACAATGCCATCACCACCACCTCAGCAACCGGCGACCCAGTTGCCTCCACGCCTCTTCAGTTGCCTTCTCCCTTGCAAGCAGGTGCTACAGTAGGCGGCTGTGACTTTTTGCACGGGACTGTGTTCAGCTAACTGACGACTCCTCTCCTATAGTACTGCTGCGCCTCTTCTTATCATCAGGCTGCACTTCTGTAATCGCTGCTGGCGGCTGCCCACTATCTACAGGCGGCTGCCCCCACCTGAAGCAGCCAGGCGGTTGCTGCCGTCCATCTCCTGCAGGCGCCAGTTCCTTCTCCAACCTCCTACGCAGCCTACCAAAGCAGCCGGCTGTGTGTCCAACACCAGCAAGCTGCGTGTGCATCACCAACAATTGGCGTTTTGCATCCAGGTCATTGTCCACCACCAGTAAGCTGTGCTCCAGCAGGCGGCTGTCCACAACGACTGAACTCTCCATGCGTAGCTGTTGTACCTCCTGTTGGTAGATGTGCTACTGCAGCCAGGAGGCCATACCTTTCTACAAGCAGCTACTCCTCTCGACATGCTGTTGCATCATGGTGTTTCTCTCAAGTAACTGCGTACTGACACCATGAATTTTGGTCTTCCAACTACAATCCACAAGTAAGTGAATTTTCAGATTTACATAAAGTACTTTGTGTTAAATCTGATAAGGGATTCATTCCCCCACGGTAACACCCGTTCAGTGCCGGGTAGTCCAAGCTCTATTGGAGAACCTCGGTCCAAAGGTGTTGAGATCGGGAGAGCTAGGCGTTAGTACGAGAGCGCCTGTTTGTGCGTGGTCTCGGAACACCAGTGAGGCGCTCTCCGCGGAGTCCAGTGAAAGCACAGGACCGTAGAGACTGGACCACGCTAGTGGTCGTTCTGCTTCGAGCATCTACATCGAATTTCGACTTCGAGCCTATTTTGTTTGGTACTGTTTTCATATGTACATGGACATCATCTGGTTCTTGGAACCCATGGAGCATTGTATTTGTTAAATACTCCCAATAATAATATCATATATTGAGGGGGGGGGGGTCGGCCCGTTCCGGCCCCAGTGCTGGTGTCCATCTTTCCATTTCATTTCATTTCAAATTCAAGTTGTATTAAGTTGTTCATTTCAAATTGTGGTTTTAGAGTTGTGCTATTACGCGTGTGGGTGTCCAACGGAGTCTTCCCACTTGACGGGATCGGTTTCATTGGTATCAGAGCACGGTTGTTTCCCTCTTCCTAGTGGGGAAACGAACCTGTGTACTGGACATCCCGTTTTTAGCACACTTTAAACACAATGGACAACCAAGGCAACCCTTTGGAAGTGCCTAATTCGAGGGGTCCATCTAGCGCCTCTCGTGGGTCTGATGCCCTGCGAGGAAGACACAAGCCCCTTGAAAGGGTTAATGATAGTGAATCAAAGGGTCAAATGTCTCCAGGAAAGACAGTTATGCTTGAACAAGAGCCTGATGCAATGAGGGCTGAAATGGAACATATGAGAAAACTTCTGCAGGCTCAAGAGCAAGAGTTAAAATTTCTGCATGAAGATCCCCATGTGCAAAGTGCTATTGAAGCTAGAAAGGCTGATGCAATGGTAGATGTAACTTTCGAGTCCATGGCACGGGAAGTGGGCAAGAAACCAAGGGAGTTGGCACTTGCCTACCTCCTCCGCAAAGGTGATATCAAAGGGGGGGATGACGAAGAGCTGAAATTCAGAAACACCTCGCCTAAAGCATGGAGATCCCGCATCTCAAAGGCTGAAATCTTTTATGCAAAAGGAGGAGGTGACAGTCACCTCTCGTCATGCATCTTCTCCACAAGGCACTAAGCCTGACAGATATATGTATGCCAGTGCTCATGGAGCGCATGAAAGTCACATGCATGCAAGACATGAATCCCATGGTAAGGGTGACAGGTCTGCCAGAAAAATTTTGCCTTTTGAGTTGTCTCATGGAGAGACACTGCCTTATGCACGTAAGTCACATGCATCTGAGTTTCAAGTTCATGGAGCACATGCCACCGTGCCTCATGAAATTTCTCTGACGGCCCATGGAGCCCATGCAGATAGGGCTGCCCCGTTGGATAAGGGGAAAAGAAAAAGAGAAGACCATGAGCCTCATGCCAGAAAGCTCAAGGAATTCAAAGCAGGTGAAAAATCTGTTAAATTTGATGTTTTTCATGGTGAACATGATGCTTCTAAAGTGTTAGCATTTGTGGCACAGTTTGACATTGCTTTTAGCGATGAGGACTTTACTGAAAAGTCAAAAGTACGCCATGCTAGCATGTTTTTGAAAGGGACTGCTGCTCATTGGTGGATCACTGAAAAGATCACCAAGGATCCCATTTCCACTTGGAAGGAATTTAAAGACAAATTCTATGCTCAGTTTTTCCACCAAATGCGGAGCAAACTCTCACTCAAAAGTGGGACAGGCTAAAGCAAAGAGATAATGAAAGCGTGCAACAGTATGTCAACAAGTTCTGGAAAGTGTTGCTGGAAGTAACTCCCTTTATGCAAATCACTGAGGATGAAAGAAAGAGGAAGTTTCATTCTGGATTGCAAACAGCATATCATTCGGACATTGAATTGCACCCGAAACATACTTTGCAACAGCTCACAGCTTCTGCTCTTGCTACGAAGCAATTGGTGCTCAAGATTAAACAGGACCAAGGAGGTTCAAAGGGGAAGGACAAGGCTGTCCCAAATCTGCAAAAGGGTGGACAGCCACCTAAAAAGAACTTCCGAGAGACCTACAAGGGCGGTAAAGCCGAAAATAACACATCTAAAGATCAGGGCCCAAGGAAGAACAAATTCGGCTTAACCCCGGAGCAAAGAGAGCAATATGCCAAGGATGGAAAATGTTTTTCTTGTGGTAGCAAAGACCACATGTTTCGACAATGTCCAGATCGCAAACCAAAGCACGAGGACAAGCAGACCAAGGCTAATGTACATGCAGCTCCTGATGTGCAAGGAAATACAAGTCATGATGCAAAAGAGCGAATGGTTTGCAAGGCTTGGGGGCAAATCAAGGATCAGCCCGCCCTATTCATGTTTGATGACTGTGCAACTGACAACTTCATCTCTATGTAAATGGCAGCTGCATTGGGTATTGAGGTTGAGAACATGGGACCTCAGATTGAAGCCGAAGCTGCATTTATTGGTAAAGAGGTGCAGGTTACTCCATTGATAGGGAAGTTGCGCATCCATATCCAGGGCTACCTTGATAATGAACATTTCCTAGTTGCTCCACTGAATGGATGTGATGTATTGTTAGGCAAGCCGTGGCACCATAGGCTTGAGCCCCGCAAAGACTACAAGTCCAATATGATTTCTTTTATGCATAAAGGCCGCATGCATTTTATTGATGCTGGCAAAGAAGGGGATTCCATCCCACTTGTATCACACATCCGAATTAATAAAGCAATGAAAAAGAGTCTTTCTACGTACTTGGTTTTTGTTCGTGATAGCCTTGTACCAAATCATCAAAGGATGCTATGTCTAATGATAGGCTGAATTTTCTTCATGCATTCAACGACTGTTTTGCTGACTTGTTGCCAGGTGAATTACCTCCCCAAAGGCCCAAAGATCATCGCATAGATCTTGTACCAGGTAGTTCTTCACCCAACAAACCCGCATACCGAGTGAGTGCTGCACAACAAGAAGAAATCATGAAGCAGGTAAATGAGTTTTTCGAGAAAGGTTTGGTTCAGCCCAGTTCCTCACCTTACTGCTCTCCTGTACTTCTTGTTCAAAAGAAGGACGGATCATTCCGTATGTGTGTGGACTATAGAGCTTTGAACGAGCTTACCATCAAGAACAGATTCCCAATTCCGCGAATTGATGATATTTTGGATAAGCTTGATGGCTCAGCTTGTTTTAGCCGACTTGATTTGAAGAGTGGTTATCACCAGATACGAGTGGTGTCACAAGATGTCCATAAAACTGCATTCAGGACAGCCTTCGGATTATATGAATTTTTGGTAATGCCTTTTGGTCTCACCAATGCTCCTGCTACTTTTAATCGTATGATGGATAGGACATCGCAAATTTACAAGAGTATTCTTCGATGATATCTTGGTTTTCTCCAAGAATGAGCAGGAACACAGAACTCATTTGGTCACAGTGTTCGAAGAGTTGCGGAAGCATAAACTTTTCATTAATGCCAAGAAAAGTGAGTTTTTCCTTTCAGAGATTCATTATCTAGGTCATATTGTATCCAAAGATGGAGTTACAATGGATCCTGCAAAGATAGAGACTATTTGGAATTGGTCCGAATTGCAAAACGTACATCAAGTACGTAGTTTTCTGGGATCATGTTCGTATTACAGGCGTTTCATACGGCATTTTGCTATGATAGCCACTCCTTTACATGATCTCACAAAGAAGAAAACTGCTTTCAAATGGACTTCAAAGGAACAGGATGCTTTCTTGCAGCTCAAGCATGCTATTATATGTGGTCCAGTATTGATTGTTCCTGACTTGCACAAGTCATTCGTAGTTGAATGTGATGCTTGTGGTGATTGTATTGGAGCTGTCCTAAATCAAGAAGGGCATGCAGTTGCATACGAGAGCCGTCGTTTGCATGATGCTGAGCTTCATATGGATATCTATGAGAAAGAGCTCTTGGCTATAATTCACGCCTTAAAGATTTGGAAACATTACCTTCTTGGGGCTGAATTTGTAGTCAAGACAGATCATCAAAGCTTGAGATACTTTCTATCTCAAACAAAGCTTTCGGAGACGCAGATGAGAATGGCAAACTTTCTTTCCATGTTTCATTTTTAGATTGTGCATACTCCAGGAAAGAAAAATGTGGTGGCCGATGCACTGTCCAGGAGGCCTTATGTAGCTGCAGTCTCAGTGGCCTCTCACGGAGACTTATCTGCTATGCGAGATTTGTACCATTTGGATGCTGATTTTTGCCATATATGGACTGATTTGATGGCTGGTCATTCACATGCCTCTTATGTTATCAACGAGGGTTATCTTATGAAGGATAATTGCCTATGTGTGGTGAAGGATTTGCGTCCAAAGGTTCTGGACGAATGTCATGCTCCACCTTATGCTGGTCATAGAGGTATTATGACTACTACTCGCATGATTCAGAGGTATTTCTTTTGGCCAAGCATGCGTAAAGACATTGAGACTTATGTACGTGCATGTATCACTTGCCAAAAAGTGAAATTTGACAGGCAAAAACCTCCAGGTTTGCTTCAGCCATTACCTATTCTCTCGCAACCTTGGGAAAGTATTACTATGGATTTTATTATGGACTTGCCTAGATCCCAGTATGGGAATGATGCTATTTGGACCATTGTGGATAGGTTTAGCAAGCAAGCTCATTTTTTGCCCGTCAAAAAACCATCAAAGTTGATCATATGGTAAAGCTTTTTCTTGCTAATATTTTCAAGCATCATGGTATGCCTAAATCCATTGTTGGGGATAGAGATCCCAGGACTACAAGCCTCTTTTGGAGAGCTTTATTTGATAATATGGGTACTAAACTTGAGTTTTCATCAGCTTATCATCTCCAAACGGATGGCCAAAGTGAAGCGGCAAATTCAACCGTGTTGGATTTGTTGAAATGTTATGTGGCAGATCAAAAGACTGCATGGGAGAAGTATCTTCCACTTGTTGAGTTTGCCTACAACAATACGATCCATGCTTCCACAGGAAAAGCTCTGTTTGAGATTATCTATGGCAGAGTGGTATTGCCACCCATCCTTCATACAAAGGATGAGATTTTTGCAGCTGATGAATATGTTCGTGACTTGGATGTTGCCTTTGGTCAGGTGCAGACAGCCATAGCAAGATCTCAGGATAAGCATAAAATGGCTACTGACAAGCACAGAAGGGACATGGAAGTCAAAGAAGGTGATTGAGTTTTGCTGAAATTTGAGAAGGCTAGGCTTCAGAAGAGGGCAGGACGAGAAGGATCATATCCTAAGCTTTCTCCTCGCTATTATGGACCCTTCAAGGTGATTCACAAGATCAATGAAGTGTCATACAGGCTTGCTTTACCTAGTCACTGGAAGATTCGCATGCTTTTCATGTGAGTCTATTTCGGAAATATGTGGGGCCAAATCCCGATGAGCCTGTCACAGAAGATCCGCCAGAGATTGAAGAGCTTGAGGAGATCCTCCAGCCAAAACAGATTGTTTTTCACAAGGAGTGAAAGCTACCTGCTGGGAAGCTTTCCAGGAGATACCTTGTGAAGTTTAAGAATTATCTGCCTATTGATGCCAAGTGGGTAAATGAGGAGTCAACTCATGGAGATTAGTGTGTGACTCCCCTATCACACATGTATATTGCACTAGTACACATAGTGCACTTAGTACATTAAAAGTACTAAGTGTACTATGTACTATAACTTATGGGCTAGTACACACTATAAGGGTGGGCATAATGCCTTTAACCCAACACTAAAGAGTTGTCCTCAACTGAAAAGCCTCAAGATATGCCTGCAACTCTCTCTCTCTCTCTCCCTTCTTCTCTGTGTATGTCTCCCACATGAACTCTAACCCTAATTAACTCTCCCATTCAACTGGTATCAGAGCCCTGGTTTTAGGGTTTTGTTCTCAAGGGTGCAGAGCTGGAAATCGACATAGAAGAGCTGCAAAACGACCTCATGTGCTGTACGGACTCCTGTGTGCTGCTGTGCAGACCTGGTAACCCTGGTTGCCTCGCTTCTTCAGCCAAGTCGCAGGCAGCGTGTGCACCTTGCAGCAGCAGGCGTTGATCGCTAGTCGGCTGGCTACTAGGCGTGAGCAAAGCACTCAAACACGGCAACGTTGAGTCGGCGGCAACAAACAACGTTGAGTCGGCGGCACCACAACGCTGTTGACACTGCGGCTAGTCCTCGCATGCGCTTATCCGCCCAATGTTCACACAGCCTTACGCCTTGTGGACCAACGAAGCCCAGGCTGCCTAGCACAGGTAGCCAACAGCCAGGCAGAGACGGCGAAGGCAGCAACGCATTGGGCGTAGAGGAGGCCTGTGCGAGAAGGAGGTGTGCGCCCGAGCTTCGATAGCGAGCCGTAGCTGCGAATGAAAAAGTAGCCTTGCCATTGCTGGAACCAGCGAACTTCGTACACAGACGGTCTCTCGACACGACCACGTGCTCTCTTTTTTTGGCTTCACAAAGACCCCACGCCTACGACCAGCCCAAGCCCGACTACAAAGGTCTGCACAGATTTTAGCAGCATCAGCAAACCCCCCTTTCCTGCAACAAAAAATCAGAAAATTACCTGAGGTATTTGCTTCAATTTTTTGGAATTTGCATGTCCAATTTGCAATTGAGCAGGTACAATCATCAATTGAGCAGGTCAGGTGCCGAATTGCTTAATTTTTTAGCAAAATTGGCAAAATTGGGTGACATTGGTCACAATCAGGATCAATTTGCAAGAAATTGGATGTCAAAATTTGGGGCTTTTGATGTATTTGTGCAATTGGGCATTCATACATGCTGTATGATGTGAGAAATCGCACATTCGGGCAAAATTACAGCAAATTGCAGTGCAAATCAAGGGGCTTTTGTGCCGATTGGGTTGATTTGCATGCAGGCACTCGCATTTGATGCTTTGGGCAATGTGTTGATGCCTGTCAAGCACTCAATGTGCCTGTAAATCAGGGGGCTTTTATGTACTGGATGTATATGTGGCCAAGGGGAAGCACTGTGAAGACTCTGGATGCCTTCATGTGCGCTAATGTACCATGTATGATCAGAAATTGATCTTAAATCAAGGGGCTTTTCAAGATTTTATGCTTGTTGAGCTTGGCAAAGCAACAGGCAAGACTTTTATGCCTTGAATCCTCAAAAATCAGCTTGCAGTCAAGGGGCTTTTGCCCAATTTCTGTTCGGGACTGTTGTATGCAGTGTTCGGGACTGTGAAAGTCTGATTTTTTCTCATTTGGACAGCCAAGAGAGCATTTATTGCTACTGTACCTGCTGGTACAGATTTGGTACAGCTTTGTACAAGTTTTGGCATGGCTGCACATTGATTTGAGTGACCAAAAGGCTCAATTTCAGCTGCTTTTTGGTCAATTTCAGCTGCTGTACTTGCCGGTACAAGTTTGGTACATCATTGGTGAGCACTTAGTACTGCTGTACAGTATTTTGGAAGGGCAACAGAGCACATTTAAGGTGCTGTCCTAAATCTGCAGCAACCAGATTTTGGTGATTTCATCACATACAGTGGGAGAAAAGTTGCATTCGTGCTTCCGCAGTGGGAGATAAACTTTGGGAGAACAACTTTGAGCACTTTGTGTGCTTTTGGTGCAGTGTTTGCACATTTTGCAGGGAGTCAGGCATTGACAAGTTGCATATTGCTATGGCAACCACAGGTGAGAGCTCTTCATTGCTTCACATCAAGAAGCTTGAAGGCTCACATAACTATGATATTTGGCAAACCCAGTGCTATAATGTGTTGCTCCAGAAGAAGCAGCACAAGCCTATCAAAGAAAGGGGTGTAAAGCCCGCTTCTCTTACTGCTGAAGAGTGGGAAGATATGGATGAGCTGGCAAGATCTACTATCATGTTGTCTGTGTTAGACTCTTTGGAGTCTCTATGGACTGAAACAAGCCCCGAGGCAGTGGTACAAAAAGTTTGATGCTTTCATGCTTAACCAGAAGTTTAATCGTAGCCATGCAGATCATTGCTTGTAGGAAAGACATTGTCAGACTGGATACTTAGAGGACATGGAGTTCACCTAGTCGTCCACTGGGGACAAAGATGGCCTTCTACAGAGATCACCTCCTATGCCTGACAGAGGATGGGTTCATCATCCGTCCATGCTACATGGACATACACCTATCCTTTGGGGTGAGATGTGCGATCGGCCAGATCCGCACCTCGTCCCACCAGCTGAGATTCGGGGGAGGTTCCACTGCCTCTTACGAGTTGGGTTCAGACCACTTTCCAGGATCATGGACTTCCCGGATTAGAGATGCCTCGGACTTTTTCTTCTAGAGCTCCGCAGACACAGGGAGTCCTTAGTGAGATCCAGATCAGTTGTACTTGCTTGAGGACCAGCACAAAGAGCTCTCACCGACTTCTTCCATACCAGCACTCCAAGGGCCGATCCACCCATCATACCCAAACCACAGGCTAGTGTAGGAGCTCGACCGAGAGGTGTGACACTCGACAGAGCCACTGAGTTATGCAGAGCTCGACGGCCCATACCCCATGGCCCTCGCCCACGGCCACGCCACCACAAGAAGATCCGAGCCATCATCGCAAGACGACCTCGCGTCAGCTCAGTTTTACCACCTTGAGCACCATGTCACAGCGGCCCATGAGGGATGTATTAGGGTGATATGAGAGCTCTCTGCTCATGTACCTAGATCAGATTTTAAAGTTCTAGATTTTTTGTTATCTTTCTTTATTACTATTTTGTACCCAGGATGATGTCAGAATATGCAGCGGAGATGATGACCAAATCTGGGAACACAAGAGCAAAAACGCAGGCAGAAAAAACAGCACAAAAAGAGAGAGATATAGGTGTGTAACTCTGCTCTGATATACACAAGAAGATCCCGAATATGATACAAATGAGGTATGGGGGCTAAGGACCTATATATACTCCCCTAGAGGGCAGTCGGCCAGCATCAGGAAAGCCCACGACTGAGAAAAATGTCCACGACTGCTGAAAATAGCAGTCGGCCAGCTACAGATGCCTCCGCCTAGTCTGAACAAGTCGGCCAGCACTCTGACAGCCCACGACTGATGTAGATCCAGTCGGCCAGCTTCAGAGTGCTCCTGGCATCACCTGGCAGCCCTCCCAAGCCTCAGAAAAATGGGAAAAAATAGGGGAAAAATACGGAGTGTGGGGAAAAATGGGAAAACACCTCATAAGGGCGGGCACACCCACAACAAAGGCCCTGGTGTATAAAACTAGACAGGAGATGACTTCTAACACCCCCTCTCAGCTCCTGGCTGTGTAACCAACCACTGGGAGCTGGGGTGCCGCCTGAGCAAATCCTGAGAGCGACTTTGTGAAGAGGTCCACTGTACTGTCCTCCGTCGAACAGAACTCCAGCAAGATGTCATCAGCAACAATCTGTTCACGAACAAAGTGCCTCTGGATGACCAAGGGTTCCTCCAGTGGAAGCCCAAACCTGCAATGTAACCTCCTCATGCTCCGTAAAACTGCTCCTCGGGCATAAGTAGATCTCCTCGTGTCCGGATCTCCTCCCCAAACCGAGTCACTCCAACCGTGGAGTCGGACTCCATCCAACAATCCCCCTCCTGTGTACAAGAGTCCATGATCCTTCGCATGCCGCAGAAACCACAGGAAACGCAATCCTGCCTCACAAAGAGACATCTGCAACCAAGAGCTCAACTGTCTCATCAGGAAGCTCCCGTCCAATCCGGTGTCCATCAACCAGATCCATGAACCATACAGCTTCTGAATCACAGAGACATCACACTGCTCACAAGGATCAACACCTGTTACGGTGCACAAGCAAGTCCTGGAAACCTTCTGAAGACCACGCAAGGCCTTCTGAAACCTGTCAATCACCCCCTCTGAATCCGGAACCACAAAGCCTGGAGAAACCACCTCCTTCTGCAAGTAATCACCTGTCACCTGCCTGGCTTTCCGAAAGGTCCCCGTGGAAAGAACATCCTCAACTACTGGAAGTTCTATGTCCCGAACACTACGAGACATCAGAGCATAAGTGACCTGTTCAGCTTCCTCTGACTCACGAACACAAGAACTACCAACCTCAGTACTGGAAAGTTCCTGCCAACTGCTGCCATCTACTGGCAAGCTATCCACCATCTGGTCCCGGAAAGCCCGCACCTGCAGCGTATCCACACCTGAGTAGCTATTACCATACTGCCACTCATCACAATCTTGAGGACCTGGGAGAGAGAGTGCTGAAAGCCTGTAGACTCCATTCTCCACTCCACCTTCCCAAACCACTTGGCCTGTTGCTTTGTCCCGGAGAGCAACAAAATGCTCATCAAACTCCACCCGTACGCCAGTCTTGCAAACCTGATGCACTGACAACAGATGAAAACCTAGTGCCGGAACATACAACACCTGGGAGGAATGCTTCCCCCCTCTGCCATCGGGAACTATCTCCATCCTGCCCTCACTGTGAACTGGGATAGTGGACGTATCCCCAGTAAGAATATGACCAGAAAGCCTGCAGAGATCCTGTAAACCGGAACGGGAAGGAGTCATGTGGCTGGAAGCACCACTGTCGAGAATCCACTCCCGAGTATCCGTTGCGGAGAATCCTCCAATCTCCTCCCTGCCTGAAGAAAATGAAGCATCGGTGTCCATCACCTCCAGGTGCACAAAAGCCGGAGTCTTCATGATTGCTGAGGAGTCTTCACCCTTCTCGGTCTTCCGCTTGGGACACTGCCTCCAGTAGTGGCCTTTCTCGCCACAATCATTACAGGTCCTCTCTGCCTTTAGTTTCTCGCGGTCAGCGTCGGACATCTTCTCAGAAGACTTCTCCGATGAAGCCTTCCCCTTGCCCGAGTTACGGCCTTTCGACCGTTGGCCAGTAAAGGCCTCCGAACCTCCACCCTGAGGAGGGTTCGTGAATCGTTCCTCCTGGTCCAGGACCATGGGCACAAGCTCCTCCCACGTGATGGTGCTGAGCCTGCCACTGGTAATCAACGACGAGTAAAATGCTGAGTACGAAGAGGGCAAATGTGACAGCAACGTGATGGCCATGTCCTCTGACGATATCTCCTTCCCAGCCTGAAGAACTTCCTGCTGAAGAGCCTGCAGCTTGTTAATATGCTCCCGCATCGTCGACGACTTTGCAGGGCTCATAACCCGCATCTGTACTTCCAAGGAAATCCTCTTCATGGGCAATACCCTGTTATAAAGTGAGGCCAAATGCTGCCATATACCTCTGGCCAGCGTCATGTGCTTGACATGATTGATTACCTGCGGTGTGCAGTTGAGGAAAATAAACGAACGGACCCTGGCGTTGACGCGATCCCACATCTGCGTCTGGGCCTCCCGGTCCTTTCGGGTTGACGGTAACTCCCCTTCCTCTACTTCCGGCCGTGGAACACCAACAACGACGAAATCGGCGAGGTCGTAAGACTCCAAAACGGATTCCATCATCACCTTCCATATGCCGTAGTTGCTCCCGTCCAACTGACGGTCCACCGGGAACGTGGGGAGTGTCGGGATCTTCACATGTCTCTCAGCCATCTCAAACAGATCTGCCATAGCGGGGATGTACTCTGAAAAGGGTGGGTGGGTGGGAACAAAGAAGAACTGATACCTGCAAGTGGCTGTCCAGCAAATCAGCCCGCCTTCCTCTTGCTTCTCCTCTTCCCGAACAGTCCAAAACAGTCCACCAATCAGCCACAAAACAGCCCCCTCTTGCTCACACAAATCCCAAGACCTATCTAGAGCCTAGGCTCTGATACCATGTCAGAATATGCAGCGGAGATGATGACCAAATCTGGGAACACAAGAGCAAAAACGCAGGCAGAAAAAACAGCACAAAAAGAGAGAGATATAGGTGTGTAACTCTGCTCTGATATACACAAGAAGATCCCGAATATGATACAAATGAGGTATGGGGGCTAAGGACCTATATATACTCCCCTAGAGGGCAGTCGGCCAGCATCAGGAAAGCCCACGACTGAGAAAAATGTCCACGACTGCTGAAAATAGCAGTCGGCCAGCTACAGATGCCTCCGCCTAGTCTGAACAAGTCGGCCAGCACTCTGACAGCCCACGACTGATGTAGATCCAGTCGGCCAGCTTCAGAGTGCTCCTGGCATCACCTGGCAGCCCTCCCAAGCCTCAGAAAAATGGGAAAAAATAGGGGAAAAATACGGAGTGTGGGGAAAAATGGGAAAACACCTCATAAGGGCGGGCACACCCACAACAAAGGCCCTGGTGTATAAAACTAGACAGGAGATGACTTCTAACAGATGATGTACCTCATGGATATGATGTAACCTTTTGGCCACGAGTCTTACACGCGAGGAGAGAAGGCAAGAAGGCCTTCTATCGAGATGGTCGGGTCATCATTGATGGCCGGCCCATGGATTAGCGGTTTGGGGCCTATGGGACACAGACCAGGCCACTGACAGAGATACACATAGCAGTATGGAACTGTAATGGTTCACTATGGGTGCAGCCTGGACGACTGGAGCATGTTATGGTGGGGAGAGACATCATACTTCTGACAGAGACACATCAGAGCCCAGAGAGAGGGCTACCTCGAGTAGAGGGATTCCAGTGGGAGTCAGCATACAGGAGGACCACACGCCAGGGTACCTCGAGAGGGTCGGGGGGAGTAGCAGTCCTATTCAGACGAGAGCTACAGGGGAGACTGAGAGTGGTAGCACAGGATCCAGAGGCCAGATACATGTGGATCAGCTTACAGCTCTCACAGGACAGGGTTATATACATAGCTCTATGTTACTTTTCTCCATCAGGATCCTCCTATGTCATTACAGAGGACATGCCACAGGCGGAGGAGATAGGAGCCTCGCCATACACTTGTCTGTCAGAGGAGATTATGCATTATTCTACACTAGGGGAAGTATTTCTTACGGGCGACTTCAATGCCCACACACAGAGCAGACAGTGTGAGGTGTATGACTATGATGACATGGAGATCCTCCACCCTGTGGATCCAGAGGAGATAGGGGCTAGTCGGGCATCAGAGGACACTGGACCAGACAGAGGACATTATGGAGACCACTTACTAGAGTTGGGAGCCAGGCATCGTCTCGTTATTTATAACGGGATGCTACAGTGGCCGGGATCAGGAGGACTGACATGCTTCCCACATGGGGGTCATACACGGACCGGAGGCACGGTGGTAGACTACATTATGGGATCTTTGGAGGCATCACAGCTTGTCACCTCATTCTCCATTCCACCTCGTCCTATTGGGGCAGATCATACATACTTGGCATTTTCACTAGCCGGATCACCAGTATCACCAGCCCCCCACATACCGACGCCACACACTACCATCTACTTCACACATGACATGGCAGACATATACACTGGCAGAGTAGAGGATGGGCTCCTACTCATGGATCCCCTGGCATCTATGGATACCATTACAGCCCAGCTCGCATCACTCCTACACACGGCTGCATTACAGAGCTTCCCACATCGTGTACACTCAGGAGAGCCTGCGAGACCTGGGACTATGCCCCAGAACAGATGGTATGATGACGAGTGCAGAGCCCTATACTCACGACTCCGCATACAGAGAGCCTTGGGAGCCATCACAGAGCAGGAGTCGAGGAGAGAGATGAGGAGACTTACTCGCCGCAAAAGGCGGGCCTTCGCAGAGATGCAGGAGCTAGAGATCTTTCATTTCTTCATGAGTAGAGATAGCCCTGTCTCATGGCGGCACTTCAGAGAGCCCCGGACCCCGACACCTATTGCAGACCCACAGACATGGCACACATATGCAGAGGGTCTATACCATGCCCCACAGCAGCCACCTATACCTCAGCCACAGGAGCCTCGACCTACCACAGCTAGCTTCTTTACCCACTCGATGGTACAGGAAGCTATCCGCCGCCTACAGCATGGACGGGCCGCCGACCATATGGGCCTGCAGGGTGAGCATCTCATATATGCAGTAGATTCTTTAGCTCCTTTTCTTGCACACCTGTTTAACAGGGCACTAGCAGAGGGTTTGCCTGCGGAGTGGACGATGCACACCATTGTGCCGATTCACAAAACAGGGGATATGCTCGATCCGAGCAACTACAGGACGGTTATGGTTGGCCACGTGCTGGCCAAACTCTATGGTGCAGTGCTGGAGCAGGAGCTTAGCTTATATGCTGAGCGAGCAGGTTTACGCTCTTCAGGGCAGGCAGGCTTCAGGAGAGCTTTCTCTACCACTGACCATGTATTCACTTTGAGATGTATGATTGATCAGGCCAGAGTGAGGAAGAGAAAGCTCTATTGCTGCTTTGTGGATTTCCGCAAGGCATTTGACACAGTACCACGAGAGAGGCTCTTTCAGCGCCTGCAGTCTCTTGGCATACCAGCAGATATGACATGGGGCATCTATGCATTATATGAGCAGGTTTTTGGGCGAGTCAGATGTCCAGGAGGTATGTCCGAGACTATTGCTAGCACCATTGGTGTGAAGCAAGGATGCCCACTTTCCCCCACGCTATTTGGGTTATACATTGATGAGGTGGCTGACTTCATTACACAGGGAGGCGGAGATGGAGTTGATTTAGCAGGTACCTCAGTACATATTATGCTCTATGCTGATGATATTGTATTAGTGTCTGAGTCCCCAGGGGGTCTACAGCAGCATCTACATGCACTCCATGATTTCTGCACACAGAGGGGTCTTACTGTGAACCTTGGGAAAACCAAGGTTATGGTCTTTCATACATCGAGACAGGGCAGGAGTCATCTGACATTCACTCTCGCAGGATGCCAGGTGGAGGTGGTGACATCATACGTGTACCTAGGGGTTACCTTCTCTGCAGCAGCCACACGCTTTACCATGGGTTCAGCAGCCAGAGCTAGATTGACACGGGGATATGCAGCATTGGCTATGGTAGAGAGACAGTGCCACCAGGCGCATTTTCAGGAGCCCCGGACGAAGGGGTGGCTATTTGACACATTAGTCACACCGGCATTGATGTATGGAGCAGCAGTATGGGCGCCAGGCCTAGCTACCCATTGGTGGACACAGATAGAGAGACCACAGGCCCTCATGATGGCACGCATGATACGCAGCAAACCGTCAGTACCTCATGACATTATCCGAGCAGAGTTTGCTGCGCCTCCTATGATGGTAGAGGCCATATTTCAGACTATATGCCTGCTAGACAGATTCAGAGAGATGCCACAGGACAGATTATCATACAGAGCTTTTCAGGCATCTAGACAGTTGGCTGAGGCAGGAGACAGAGGATCATGGTATGCACAGGTCACACATTGGTTCTCACAGCATGGCCTAGACATGGATCATCTACCACCATTCCAGTATGACAGGGATGCACCACATATCCGTCTCTCTCATAGTGAGAGGAACAGAGTATTGAGACAGGATCTATGGCAGCTCTATACACGAGAGACATGGATTTCGCCTACACAGCCTCTTCCACCGAAGATGCTATACTACAGAGATCACTTCATGAGTATCACTGATGATGGATTTATAGAGAGGCCTAGATACATGGAGGGCTTTTTACCACACGGCTCCCGAGTGGCTATTGGTCAGCTCAGAGTTTCATCACACCGATTGGAGATTGAGACTGGCAGAGCAGCACGGATCCCCCGAGAGGAGAGGGTATGCAGATTGTGCAGAGAGGAGGTGGAGAGTGAGGAGCATTATGTATGCAGATGCAGAGCATATACAGCCATCAGAGAGAGATATCCCATTTTATTCAGAGAGCCACATTCCCTACGCCAGATCTTTGAGGCAGCAGACCAGCGCATACTGGGGAGATACATTCTAGACATACAGCGCCACAGAGAGACATTATTACAGGCTCAGACAGCTCCAGAGGGGGGGCGACAGACACAGATTACTACATTTTTTCAGAGATCCATACCCCTCCCAGCCCCTACACGGCAGGGAATTACTCTCCAGAGAGCAGAGACACTTAGAGCCCGCAGGAGACAGAGGACACCTGGCTTTCGGACACCACGCCTATACCAGAGAGAGATGACAGAGATCAGAGCTCAGTTTCACAGAGAGGGTGCGGAGCGACTGGCTCGCTTCAGAGCACACCCAGGCATGTTCTTCAGGGAGCTGTGGACACCCCCTTCACTGATGTATACCATTTTATACCCCCAGTATGGTACAGGATGGAGCTAGCTAGGTTGCATATCATGATTGTATACTCCATGCATATAGCTTTGCATTCTCCTAGTAATAGAGCTCCATCCCCTGCACACCCAGATTCAACTTTTTTATTCAGTACTTTTTCATTTTGTTGGGATGACAGAGGATACCCCATACATGTACTCCGATTTGTCTCATAGGCCGAGTTCGGTCTTTTGGAAGACGTTAATAAAATCTTTCTTTCTTTCTTTCTTTCTCTCTCTCTCTCTCTCTCTCTTTATGCGGACAGATGGGCCTCACTAACACCCCTTTTGTAGATGCTTGGTGAGCCGAGAAGGACTTGGCGAGGGAGAGGCCTCTCCTACTCAAGTTCAAAGATACGGAGTCCCGTTTGGCTTTCTTGAAGAAGAGGACCACCCTCTGAACCACCAAAATATACCTTGGAGATGACCTCGCCTCCCTATAGGTGGAACACGGGAAAGCTGGGATGGTTCAGGTTATGAAAGCCCGCAAGGCAGGAAAATGGGTTGTTTATCGTGATGACCGAGTCATCACAGATAAATGCCCCACATGACAGTGCGGGGTCTATGACACCACAGATGCATTGAGGATGGGAGTATGGAATTGCAATGGAACTCTATGGTCAGACACAGGAGGCTTCACAGAGACTTACACAGGAGGCTTCACAGAGACTTACACAGGTAGGGATATTATCTTCTACACAGAAACGCATCAAAGCCTTAAGAGAGGGCTACCCAAAGTGGTGGGTTACACATGGGAGTCAGCTTTCAAAGAACAAACACACACCACTGGGGGGGTGCATGACTCCGGAGGAGTGGCATGCTTGTTTCGCCCTCATTTGAGAGGCATTCTCACAATGGTTAGACACAATGCGGAGGCTCGCTTTATGTGGATGCAATTAGCTAGGCCTGGCTTGAGAGTGATGCATATTTCAATATGCTACTTCCCACTAGAGAAATCAGAATATGCATGCAGGTTGACGAGAAAGGGGAGACTCCATATGCGCCATTATTTGCAGACATTGCAGAGTTCTCCCAACAAGGAGAGGTCCTCCTATTAGGAGACTTTAATGCACAGACAAAAGGGGAACAAGTGCAAACATATGACTTCCACAAAGATGCCATTAGCCCAAGTTCAGCTTATAAGAAAGTGCAATTTATAACCTCATGGTAGTCGTCCACAAGACAATAAACCATCAACTCCATCATGCATAGTATGGACTAGATACTACGACATCACCACTAACGTCATCGGTGCCCAATAGTGGATGTAGAACTTGGTATCAATATATGCTCCCACACACACACACACATAAGAGCATACATTCATACAAAGGTCTGCTCCAGAGATACAAGGCAGACTCAGTCCCATAATGAAGCCTAGCACTAAGGATCATAACAAATAGAAAGAATTATTACAACAAAAAGGTAGTTGATAGGGCATATGCATCACTAATGATAGAAAGAATTAACACAATATCAATTGGCTGCAACTTGGACAAAAACTTCACAATATGAAATTTGCATGTCCACTAATTCAGCATAAAGATATACCTAGATGAATCCACGAACATGCCCAAATTCACCTTATAAGAAAGTGCAATTTATAACCTCATGGTAGTCATCCACAAGACAATAAACCATCAACTCCATCATGCATAGTATGGACTAGATACTACCCCATCACCACTAACGTCATCAGTGCCCAATAGTGGGTGTAGAACTTGGTATCAATATATGCTCCCACACACACACACATAAGAGCATACATTCATACAAAGGTCTGTGTCCTGAGTTTCTGTCAGAGCTCCGGAGATATAGAGCAGACTCAGACATAATGAAGCCTGGCACTAAGGATCATAACAAATAGAAAGAATTATTACAACAAAAAGGTAGTTGATAGAGCATATGCACCACTAAAGATAGAAAGAATTAACACAATATCAACTGGCTGCAACTTGGACGAAAACTTCACAATGTGAAATTTGCATGTCCGTTAATACCTTTCAGGGAACTATGTTTATCTCTAATTTTTATTTCAAGGAGCAAATAGAAGTAGGGACCACTAAGAAAACTGTCTAGGCTGCAAAAGATCCAGTTGAGCTCCACCAGAAATGTGAAACAAAATTATGTTGCTCTTCAAAAGAAAATGCAAACACATTGGCAAGATGAACAGACATCATTCAAGATCAGTAGAGAGTTGAGTGGTTACAGACAATGCCTGTTAGAATTTCGTGGTGCTCATGCTAGATCATTATGTGGAGGAGAGAGACTCACAAAATACAAGAAAATATCTTACTTATTAAGTTGCTCAAAATACACCTAGACTTCTTGCTCAAAATAAAATGCTTCCTAGCTTCACCTTTAAATAGATGAGCTAGTGGACCTTAAGTCTCTTCACACACACATCCTTCTCCTCCCCTTTTACATAACCTTAATCTCTTAATACCCCCCCTCAATACCAACTATGAAAGAAATTGGAATAGGTGGTATTGGACATAGGATGCCTTTATAACATTAGGCGTACAAGGTTAGGAATATAGGTGTGGTTACATTGAGATTTAAAACAATTTCTCAGTGGAGTTAGAAGCTGATACAAAGTTAGCCTCAGACTCTTTGTTAGGACATTTAGAAGTGATATGTCCCGTTTGTTTACACTTGTTACATTTCATTTTGTTGGGATATTTGATCCAACAATTATTTGCCAAATGACCCACCTTTTTGCAATGGACACATCTTACTTTGATCACTTGATGTGACAAAGCTTGTTCGATATTTGATGAAGTTGTTGCATTTGAAGATTCAGTTCCTCCCTTTGGCCTCTTTTCTTCATCAAGACAAGATTGAATGACTCCTTCAAGGGTGGGATTAGGTATGTTCTTCAGGGTGGTGACTAAGGTGGGGTACACCTTCTTGACTGCTTTTAGCAAAACAGCCACGGCATCATCTTCATTCATTCTCGCATTCACTGATGCAAGTTGAGCCATAAGGCCCTTTAAGTGAGAGATGAAGGCTCCAATGCCATCTCCCTCTTTGAGTTCCAAGCTGAAAAATTCAATTTTAAGTGAGATCTTGGAATTCTTACCACGAGCTCCATAGAGCTTATCAAGCTCATCCCATTTCTCCTTTGCAGTCGGAAGCTGGTCCACATGGTGAATGAGAGCCTCATCAAGATGAAGCATGATGATGGCTTGTGCCCTCTCACCATCTTCAATATCTTCAGCCTTAGTTCGATCAATAACCTTAGTGCCGGAGATGAATGGCCAAAAGCCTTTGGACATCATCTTGTACTTGACAAGGACTTGCCAAGTGTGGAAGCCCTCTCTTGAGAACTTCTTAATTTGGGTGTTGTCCTTTGACATTGGGTATTGAAGGAGATTACTAAAGAGTAATGGGCTGATTTATGAAGAAGAAAAAACCAGAAATTTTTTATGTTTTGGCTTAAGTAGAAAGAGAAAGGCTTATGAGAGTGCAACAACCCTTAATCAAGCCAAGGATGTTGCAAAAAAAGGAGATTAAGATGGTTAATTTTATGGTTTAGCACTTAGGGTTTGTGCCCAATCACTAATTCTGATTGGGGAAAGCTTTATTAGTGTCAATGAACACTTTGTTTGGTGATTAAGATCACCATTAGTGTTTAAAAAACACGATTAGTGCTTAAGAGCACATTTCTAGCATCTAATGACACTTGCATTGGTGATTAGATTCACCATTAGTGTTTAAGAACACTCCTAGTGTTTAAAAACACTTTGGAATGACTCCCCTTTGCTGGATTAGAAGCCTCATTAGTGTTAATCAACACTATTAGTGCTTATAAGCACACTTTGAAAAGCTTTGTGCACTTGAAGATGATGTTGATGATGGAGCTTGATAAGAATGAGACTCGTGAATACCTCATGGTGTATGGCCACCGCTTCAAACTCAAAAATAGAATCAGCAACAAGCCCTCACAAGAGCACTTAGGTGATTAGAGCAAAGAAGAGGAGATTAGTGAAAGAGAATCACTATTAACAAGCTTGAGCAAGCTTTCATGGAGAAGTGAAACAGTAGGTGCCTGGTTTTTCTCTTATTGTGAGAGCATGGAGCAGCCATTAGGGCTAAAAATGAAGCTGTAGACTCCTGAGACTATGGGCTTCAAAAGCCCTAAGCCCAAGAAGCGTATTATGCGCTGCAGACGTCGAATTCATGTACGACATCGACGGCAGCCAGAAACTGCGCCGGCCTGCACAGGCGGCAATGCCGCGATGGAGAGAGGGCGATTCGGCTGGTGAGCTGTACGAAAATGTCCGCCCGGATGTCCTCTTGAGCTCCTCCACTGGCAGGAGGTTCAGCTCCACACAAGAAAAAGTGATAAATTTGACCTATTCTACACCACAAAAAGGCCTAATCAACCAAAGCTCTAGATACCATGTTAGAATTTCGTGGTGCTCATGCTAGATCATTATGTGGAGGAGAGAGACTCACAAAATACAAGAAAATATCTTGCTTATTAAGTTGCTCAAAATACAACTAGGCTTCTTGCTCAAAATAAAATGCCTCCTAGCTTCACCTTTAAATAGATGAGCTAGTGGACCTTAAGTCCCTTCACACACACACCCTTCTCCTCCCCTTTTACATAACCTTAGTCTCTTAATAATGCCCCGCAAGCATCGGACGCAAAGTCAAATTCATTGAAGTCAGGTTTCTAGCAGTTTGGGGCACGGAAACGCCATTGAGGATATATGGAGTCAGAAGGGTTAATATGCTTCTATTTCAATAGTGGCAGGGGATAGCATGCAGGAGGACCTCTTGAGTTGCAAACTCGTGCTTTATTACCAGCAAGCAGAAGCTCAGATAGAGACTATAGCACGTTGAGAATTCAAGAGGTAACACCAGTGTGGTGATCCACGTGTGCTTGCAAGAGTACTTGTCATTGAATGAAGTATAAGACGTTAATCATTTTACTTCATCGTATGAGAAAAAGCATGCCACAAAAAAACACTTTTCCACTGATTGACTACCAAAAAGCCTGCGGAAGAAAGAATTCCTTCTGGATTGCAAACAATTAATAGAAAGTCAATTCACATGTATTCACTAAGGGCTGCAGGCTTACCCTTCCTGAGCTAGAAGTCTGCACAACTTGCGAAGCTCCAGTTCTGGAAGGCTCGATAGGATTTCCAAGATATCCATCTTTTGTTCTGTGCCAGAAGTTGAGGGCTCCTGCAAGTGCTGATTCGCACTGCCTTCCCCTTGCTGGCACGGCTCTGCATCAGATAAGGCTCTCTCCATGCCTAGCTGACTTTGTTCAACATTTGCTTCCTGCCCTGACGTCCCTGGAATATCTAAATTTGAAGGGTTGCCTTCAACAGCCTTATCCTCCAAGCCAGCTTTCACTGAATCCTCTTGTCTCTTAGATGGACCATGCAGGTCAAACTTGGTGCTCATGTGATTTGTTACAACTTCAAGCAATACCATAAGCTGGAAAGAAATTTCATTGGTTAGACTTACGCCACATGCAGGAGATAGCTAAGATAGATGCTACACAAGAAACAATCCAATACCTGCTCAAGATGTGCACTGCTCCTAGAGTACAAGGGTTGGTTCAGTAACTTCAACAAGAGTATAAGCGGAATCTCTCCTTTTGAGCTGTTGTCAGCAACTTCTGGAAGATCAATCAGCTTAGCTTTGCCTTTCTCCTTTTCTTCGTTTACAGGGCTCTTTCCAGCTGGTTTCAAGTAAACGAGGAGATCAGCACCTGCCTGATGGTGTTTGCTAATATGGGTAAGAATTTCCAATACACGCCTGGAAACCAGTGGAGGCACCCCTGCATGATAGAGTAAGACAAATTGCATAAGCCTGTCTTTGAAACTAGCGAAACAATAACAATGTACAAAGGCATCTGTGCCTACCATTAGACACTTGTGAGCGAGCATAGACCACATTCCATCGGCAGCCATAGAGACGTGTCATTTCAGAGTCACTTGAAGAAGGGTTTTCTACAGGACCCTTTACTCCAGGCCTGAGCATGTCTAACAAGAGCTTCACTAAGCAACTTCGTGTAACACTATGTGCACATAAGTTTAGTAAGAGACGTTGTAAAAGCCCTTTGCCAAGAGGCTGCAAACAGAAACATGACGTCAAAGCCAAATCTTGCTCAGAAGATTAAAAAATCTTGATTTAGTAGAGATGAATAGCATTTTAACCTGAGCCAGGTGTAGCAACTGAAGCATGGACTTCAACCCAGCCATATCTACAAGAAGTTTTCCTTCTACTTCACTAATTTCCATGCCTGCATTTGCGAGCACTCCTGATCTCCTTGCCATTAGCAAACCTCCTGTGCTTCCTACTGCACGATCCATAGCAGAGGGACCACCAGCAGGGTTATTTCTTCTGATCCCAAACCTATTAGCACCTGCAAATAGCCCCCTAGCTTGAAAGCGGTTCATTGCCCGCTCACGTAACAACTGTGCTTCAGCAAGGAGAGATGGAGGCAAGGCAGCCAGGACTTGTTCTGAGGAAGTTAAAAGTACCTATTACAAAAGGGAAGATCAGAATTAGCCAGCCATATACACACACCCCACTCCATAAACAAAGCAACCAGACATAACCTTACCTCTTCTCGGAGCTCTGCTGGAAAAGTTGCTATGATAGACGCACTATCCATATCAACAGGTTGTCCTTGAACTTGCTGTGCCTGTATCAATCTCTGTGCACGCTGTTGTGCAAGTACTTCGGCTTGAATGTCGGGAGGAAGTGCAGCTAAAAATTCAGGATCTATATCTTCTGTTGGTGGGGGAGGTGGAGGAAGGTTTGCAGCTCTAGCACTTTGAGTTTCATGAGATGCTAGAACCTCTGCACGAAGATAATCAGGAAGGGCCTCTAAAAATGTTGGATCAATTGTGTCCATCTCTTGAACCCCTTCATGCCTAGTAGCATCTTCAGCCTGTCTGGCCCTTACCTCTCCTTCTCCATGTCCTGACAGTTCCACATCATTTCCAGTTGTTGGGGAGTGAACCTCTTGAACCCCTTCATGCCTAGTAGCATCTTCAGCCTGTCTGGCCCTTACCTCTCCTTCTACATGTCCTGACAGTTCCACATCATTTCCAGTTGTTGGGGAATGAACACAAACTGTAGCCTCTTCAGCTTGCTGATTGTACATTACTTCATCCGCACTATGCCCTTGCCTGTTACTGGTTTCCACTGGCCCAGATTGATCTACTTCCATGTTTGTTACAACAATTTCTGAGGCTGTACACCTCTCTGGATCACCATGTCTGTCACCATATCTATCTGCATCATCATGACCATAAGCACTGCCTATTTCTGCCTCCAGGCTACGAAGACTTTCACATGCAGTCGCACCACTGTCTTGACGTAACACCTCTGCATCCCTCACCAGTAGTGTACTCCTTTCGTCTTGCACTTGAATATTTGCACTTTGACCTTCAAAAGGTGGAATGGGTGAGTCTCTTGTTAAACTTACTTGAGCTTCTGATTGTGGATCAGCAGTAGCACTGCTGGGATCCAGAGTACTTCGGGTCACCCTTTCTGCAGTATCTGACACCACTCCTTCCATGTTTGGAGTATCCTGTGCTTGCTCTGGTGCTTCTGCTGCTGCAGGTGTATTATCAACCTGCTCTATCACCCCTGGGACTAGACTTCTTAAACGAGAAATGTACTGCTCCTCGATGCTCTGAGCAACTGCTTCAGCATAGGCCCCTGCTTGCGGCTGGCCATCATCTGTCCACGTACTTAAACGGCTAACTGACCTGGCATCCCTTCTCCCTGTCAAATACCCAGGATCCATAGAAAAATCAAGGAATGGAGGCGGCGGCCCACCAACACCACGCTCTCCAAAGAGGCGATTGCCTGTACTATCTGACAAGACATGGTCATACATGTACAAGTGAGTCATGTCAAATCCACCCACCCCAAGCATTGCATCAGCATTGCTCGTGATGCCCGCTGCCGTCCACACTGCATTACCCCCTGCTCCTCCTGTTGATACTGATAAAGGTGGTCTCATCAACAAAGGATGGTGAAAAGCCCCCCCACCATCTCCTCCTGATCTCCCAGGGAAAGGTCTGTATCCACCTGTAGGCCCGTGGTGCTCTACTATTGTTGGCCTGTGAAAGGAGCTAAATATTTCATTCATGCTCTGAAAAGGATCATCTGGAAAGTCAACCAGAGGAACAGATCCACCATGTCCTAAAACTTGCACATGATTAAGCCTTGTCAAGCCATCCCTCCGTCGTACATCTATGTCTCGATTCTCCTGCCAATCATCATCTTCTTCCTCCTCCTCAACCATGTCGTCACCATATTCATCGCCAAGCCCAGTATGCTCATGGTCTTCAACATCCGTGTCAGGGGGAGAAAGATGAGTCACACCCTCTGCTCCTTCCATCTCATCCTCATCATCATCATCATCTTCCTCCTCGTTTTCATCCATTTCTTCATCATCTTCATCTTGCCCATTTTCTGGCCTATGCTCTACCCTGAACGTTATCCCTGCTGCAGCTGTCTCCCCTCGCCCAGAAGGATTCACAGAAGACTCATGCATGAAAACTTCTGCTTCTGACTCCAAACGTACGTCAGCACCTACCGGTGAATCTGATTCCATGATATTTTCAGTGATATTATGATTGTCTACAACTGCTGGCATGCTTCCTTCGGCCATTCGAACTTCACTAAGATTGGGATTACTTACAGCAGGAGCCCCTCCACCCTGTTGAGAGCCATCAGAAGGCTGTCCTTCTATTGCATCAGAACCTTGAACCGGCAGTCTCTCCTCTGCCACAATTTTTTTTCCCGCCACTCCTGCATTTACATACAGCTGCTCCCCAGTGGGTGAAGCTCTTGTTAGTGCCTCCAATGCTCTTAGCACTGCATTGACCAGTTTAACTGCTTCTGGGTGGTCCAAATCAATCACTTGAAGAGTACTTGTTAATGACTGCACTAATCCAGCATCAATCATGGTTTTAGCCATATCAGTTGAAGATCCAGGAACCTGAGCATTATTAGAAGCATGGGCAGATAGGATGATATTGACCAGAAAAACGAAAGATCTCACTTTTCTACTAGTCGGCTGTAGTTTTTTCTCACCACCTTCAAGAACATTGTTTGCTGATAAGGATAATGCCCTGGAAATCTCAGAAACAATTCGTCTCCTCCCTTCTGCAGAGCATACACAGACTGCCAATAGGAAGTATGCAGCCTTATCTGAAAGCTTTTCTCTCCACTCATCCTGTGTCAGATTTTCTGTCACCCCTTCAGCTGAGTAAGGAAGCAATCTGTGAAGGATGTGGTACAAAAGACCACCATAACCGATTACTTCTGAGCCTGCCACCCTGCCTTGGCTGCTTTCTAAATCATGGCGTAGTATCACCGCAACTGCACCAGAGTACATCGAAAGGATTTCCATCATTAACTTCAAAATAAATGCCACCTTAGCTAAGCCAGCAGACCTTTCTGACAAGTTTCCCTGACCAGGCACAGCATTCTCATCACACTTTGCCTTCCCTTTGTCACTGCAATTTGCATCTTCACCATCCATTGCTGTTGGAAAGATCAACTGACTTTTGTCTTTTTCAGGTGCTGCTAGAGAATGAAGCACCACTTCAACCAGCTGATCTATAACTTGTGTAAAACTTTGGGAGACTTTCTTACGGTGGCCTTTCACAGGCTTGCTTGCAGCCTCTTGTGCTTTCAAATTCCCGTCGCTGCAAGATTTAGAAATTGCTCCAGAAAACAAAGCCTTGAATTTATCTCTCTCTTTCTCCTTGTCATCCTTTTCCTTTTCTCGATCCCTCTTTCTTTCTTTCTCCTTAGATAGAATAATGTGAGGTTGTCCACCTATGTTTTCAACCTGGCAGACAGCTGCTGAAGCTAGCATGAAAATGGCTGGATTCCGTAAGACAACAGGCGCCAGTGCCGTCAAAAACATCCTAGGGGTTATGCATCTATTATGACGATGAGATGTTGACATGAGCATATGCCTTATCTCCAGCTCCATAGCTTGCTGTAAAGTCTGTGGATCCTCCAGAAGATGGCGGATGATCACAGCAGCAACACAATCAAAGCCTGGAAACAGAGATCGCCTTGGAAGGCTCAAAATAGCAGCCAAGCCCCCTGACTCAAGGAACTGCATTGCCACAGAATGTGTTTTAGTCAGCCTTGCACAGAGCTGAAGAACAGCTTGCACTGTTGACGCTGGAATATGCGCGTTAAGAAATTTGCAAGCTATTGTCATGGCACGGTGCTGCTCATTCAGTGTCATAAAGCCTGTGGATTTTCCCAGCACACTGATAAAAGGATCTGCATCTGTGTCATTTACATTGTCAATGACAAGGTCTCTTGTCTCAAGCTGATCTGGAAGAGAACCTGAGACACCAGCAACAGTGATAGCAACAGGCTCTTGCTGGTCTTGGGGGACTTTTGGCTTGAACTGCAAAAAGAGATCTAAAACCAATAGCAAAGCAGTTGTCCATTTTGGCGCATCACCTAATGTCTCTAGGTCTATCTGTGGATTGAAAGTCGATAAGATGTCTAGAACAATAGAAACTAGGCCCTGCTCTGCAGCAATCTCCCGTGCTGTACAGTCTTCATTCAAAACCAGTGCTAAGATGTGTATGACCAAAGAAAGCAGACTAGCATCTGAATCCAGATCCTCCATCGGAGATGATTTGAGATGATAAATCAGATAAGTCACCACCCTGGCACGATCTTGGCCCTTGTTGCGACTGCATATTGTCACAAGTAGGTCTGTGAGTGGAAATACAACAGCATCAATATTCTGCAATAATGTAATGCAAGTGCCCAGCATATCTTCCACTGGTGGAGTCTTTACAGTATCTTCTTCAGATGTGATCTCTTTTCCTGTGGTAGTTTCTGCATCAACAGAAGCATCAGGACTCCCTAGAGACAGTGCTAAAGCACGGGCCAGTTCGTCATCATCCTGCGGTTCCTCAGGATGGCTGAAAAGCCATTCCATGGCCATCTCAACACTGTTTGTGACCACCCACCTAAGTGCCTCCTCAGCTCTCTCTCTAGAAAACCCCATCTCAACAATCATAGAAATGGAAGATTCATCAGGTGGAGGACCCAACACACGAGCACCAGCATTTCTTTGGTCCTTAGTGTCATATATACCAGAGTATATGTGAGTAATAATTGAAGTAATGCAAGTAATAAAGCTCAGGCCGCATTTTGCAAATAAGGCATGATTCCAGACAGGAAGTATAACCTCCAACACCCGTGACTGTAACCTTCGCATTAAGGCTTCTGGGTCCCTCGGAATAGCAACAGCTCCCCCAGCAACTTCCTGAACCAGCATTTGAGCCATTGGTTCAGGAGACAACAGCAATGTGGGTGTGACCAGATGATCCATTAGCTTTGCATAGCTTTGCAATGTTTCCAACAAACATTCTTTTCTGTTTGACCCATTTTCACTATCACTGATGTCTGCCTTGCAAACCCCGCCCTCCATGGCCACATCAGATGCTTGCAAAACTGTCCAAAGTACCTGACTGATGGCTTGGAAAGTGTTAAGTAGTCGCCCCAACACATCATATGCATAGAAATAATTTATGAGAAGCGTGTTGCAAGTATGCCTGCGGCTATCAAACAATATTAGCATTATGTCATCAACCAGTTTCTGGAGATACCGACATTTAGATATCTCCAACTGTGAAGACCCATACCCACCATCAAAACTCAAGTTCTCATAGAAGAGCTTTGCAATAGCTGCAGCAACTGCCTTTGCAGGTGATCCAGGGGCCCCGAAATCATCACCTTGGCGCGAGGGTACTACCATCGACTTTCCCAAAGCCACGCACAAGCCACGAGCAGCAGACACAATCCGTGTCATCACTTCATAGTTTACAGAGTCAGGAGACTTGCACTTCACGACTCCCTGTGATTGTGAACCCTCTCCAGCATTGGAAGACCCCTCAACATCAACCTGTGGACCTTGTGCCGGAGCATGCCGTGCAAGACGACGTAACCGCTGTGAAAGAAAATCAGCCAATGCACCCTGTTCTCTTCGTGTTCGACGATGATATCCATCCCCAGCAGAAATCATGGGGAAATAATCAGGCTCTGTATCCCAGTGAGAGCTTGGACCATCCCGTATGGACACAGGATTCACATACTGCACTGCAGAAAGGACCCCAGGATCCTCTTCCCCTTCTCTGCCACCAGAATCATGAGAATTAATTGCTGCAGCAGCGTTCCCCATCTCTTCCCTCTTTAATTCAGCTTTTGCATCATCAAACAAAGAAATCTGCCAGATAACTTCTCGATACAGCTTGCCAATGTCATACAGAACATCAACACCATCAGTACTCAGCTCAGTCATCATGGTATTTGTGCTCCTCACCAACACCGAAGAGAGAGAGAGATACAGCTCTGTTGATGAAAGGCAACGTATGAGCTTCGTGCTTTCTACAGTGTCCAAATCAGAAAGCTTGGCACTGGCCAACAAATTCAATGCTTCTAGAGAAGAAGTAAGCTTCTCACGTAAAGCACCACAAACAGCCCGAGAAAGAGGGATTGCATGTGATGGTGAGAAGGCCCTAAAAGCTGAAGACATGCTATGAGCAACCGAGGATCCCCCAAATGACACCGGTAGATTAGGCAATGAGTAAAGTTTCAATATAGCTTCTACTCCTTTCTTTTCAACAAATACTCTGCTTATATCTGCATTTTGCAGAAGTGCTTCCAGCAATTTTGTAGCATTATGGATGTACTCTAGAAGATATGCCTCAGCATTTGCAGTTTCAGAAGTAAATGCTTCGCACAGCTGTTGTGTAACTCCATCTGAGTCTGCTTCCATGGGAACAGGGACATCTACATCATTCTCTTCATGAGAAGGTACTGAAGCAACATCATTGATGCCTCCAATCACAGAAATTGTTCTCAATATCTCTATGCAAGCATCGATACCAGCTCCCCGTAAAGGTGGTGCATGGCGCATCAGTTCATCCAATCCAGAGGCTAAAGAACTAGGAGTTTCATTTGCCAAAGCTCGAAGATAAGATTTGGAGGTAAAGATCTTGACAAAGCAGTCCAGAGCATTCCGGTCCTTGACAGCCTGCAAGCCTGTGTTGTTTAAGCATAACGCATCAAGACTGTGAGGTATGCAAATCACAGCCTCAGAGGATGGTGGCACTCCATCTGTGATTGCATCCAGAAATGCCACAGGCAGACCTGCAGAATCAAGTGCTGAAAAGCATGCCGGATCCTTGTGGATGAGATCACTCATTACTGACGCTGCTAGTGAGAATACACCACCACCAAACTCTCTCACATGCCTAAATATTATGCACAGGCATGAGGCCAATGCATCCTCTTCAGATCCATGGACTCTTCCAGCATTGCCTGGTGCATACGTTCCCAAAGAAATAGCTCTAAGTAAAACTTTGAGCAGCAACCTTGACTGGGATGAGACTGTTGTCTCTGTTTGCAGAGCTAAGCTTTGCTGCCCATCCACGTCATCAAGAACAGGCATTTTACCTTTCTGCAAAGAAACTGGTGCTTCCTGACCCCTGTTTGCATCCTCTTCCACATAATGAATCTCAAACTTGAGTCTTTTAATGGCATCATCCAGCCCCCCCAGATCTCTAAACAAAGTTACAGCTGAGTTGCTGTAGTCCATGAATGCTTCCAGAATATGCAAACCTGAGGCAACTAAGTGTGTATGTTGCGGATTCATGTCCTTTAGAAAGGGAAGTAGGGCAGGTATAAGACCAGACTCCCTTAAAGCAGCACAGCCAGAAGATGTAGATACTAAAACTGTGACAAGAAAGAGAAGGGCCTCCACAAATGAGACTGAGCAATTAGGGTTTGCGTCAATCAAGCAACCTACTGCTTTTTGCACAAGGTTAGGTAAAATCCCACCATTTCCCCCTGCATTGATGGCACTAATAACACTGGACTGGCGAGGTCGATCTTGAGCCTGTGCTGCTAGAGCAAGAACTGCTAGTAAGCGAATGTCTTCAGGCACTGTATCCTCGCAGTGTAACAGTGTTAATAGTTCATTCACAAACTCAGGTTCGTTGCTGAAGAAAGAAGACAAATCCTCAGGATCAGGATTTGACTGTAGCAGAATGGTTAACGCCAGAAGTCGAATGCAGAGATACTGCCTGCGAGTATGTAGATGAGAAAATGATCTTGCAAATCGGAGCCGTGTCAACAGAGAAAACCTAATATTGGATGGAACTCGATACTCATGAACCAGCTCCTGCAACAGATCAAGATCACTTCCCCCATCACTGTGCAGGTTCTCCTTGTGAATAATCTTCAATCCTGATGCCTTGTGATCACTCCCTTCACAGTCCAAACCTGGTGATATGTCCAAATAAAACTCAAAGTGAAGGTTAGAGCCAAGCTTCAGAGCATGCAGATCACACCCATTCTCCACTGCACACACCACTAAACCAAGGCCTTCTTCTTTAACCCCCCACCCTTGAGAAAGGGAAAATAAGCGTGAGTTCAATGTCAAATCTCCATGCCATCGGACTGCTCGATTGGACTGTACTGGCTTCTTCACAAAAGCAGCAAGGGTTTGCAATGAAGCTATCACAATGTCGGTATCTGTGGAAGCAAGGAGGCAGGATAGATGCTGTCCAAGAGAAAAAGTGATTTTAATGCCAACAAAAAATGAGCATCAATATGCTCGTCACAAAACAAATACCAAGACCATGAGTTATAGAAGTTTTGAACTATTTGCACCTCATAAGAGCTGTAGCAGTGTTTGTTGATACAATTGTCTAGGATAATGCGAGTCACCCTGAGAACGTGCAACACATCTTCCTTTGGGAATGGAGGAACAGCTTGATTGAATTCCCCTTCTAACTGAAGATCCTTCCTTGGTTGAATGTGTCTTTCAAAATATGAATCGAAGTGATTCATGAGTTCAACCCAGTGATAGAAGTCCCCCTGAATACCAACAAGAATTAAGAAAAGACACTGAGAAGTGAGCAAAAGGAACCCATAAAATAACAGCCCCATAGAGAGGCAACAAAGTTGTCTGATTCATTAATCAACTAATGCTCTTGGTCAGTTACCTTGTCATACTCCCAATTGAATCTAGCAAGGGGAGCTTCTATGCTCTCCAGTGGAAGACTGGTCACACTGCTGATAAATGACTGAACTTTTAGGGGCTGCCAAATGAAATATTCAGCTTTCATCAAAGCCTGAGTGAGATTTTCTCAAACAATCAACCAAAAAAGAAAGAAGTCTTGAGGGCTGATAAGTTATCCAAATAACTAGTAATGACTGTACCCACTGTGATCGTTATAACAATAAAGACAGACCTACCCATGAGGTGAAGTAGATGCCATTGCTCTCAAGCATCATAGAATGATCATGACAACATCAACACAATACTAACATGTCCACGGTTGCCATCATGTATACATCTTACTTCGAGGGAGGGTGGCTACTTACTTCAGCCAGACGATCCCAGGTTAAGCTAACAATGGAAAGGTCAACATTTTTGTCTAAGCTCCAGATGGCAAGGTTAACAGTTTTAGACCCTGCCATAGGTGACGCGTTCAAATAAAGCTCACGGGGTGGTTGAAAGAATGCCTTGTGCATTCTTGATCATTATAAATGGTGTAATTTGTTGCGAGTATGCAAACCCTATTACGATCACACAATCCCATGAAACCAGCGATCATAAAACTCCGTTGAAAGCAATGTAGAGTTCCAAAACTGATTTCGAAATGGTTTTCCTTTTCCCCCTCACAGGTAAACAAAAAGCTAAAAGT